>NW_008238132.1:4018559-4068454 GCF_000691975.1 Corvus brachyrhynchos | reverse complement strand
CTCCCCACATCCAAGGACAGAGAGCTCAGGTGTTTTCTAAATAAAGATGCTACCATTAATGGTGTTTAATAATTATGCACGGAGTCCGTAAAATTGCTCAAACCAGTTTTGAATCTACACAATTTCTTAACGCTCACAACTTCTTGTAACAGCTCCTTCAGTCATGCAATAAACTGTCAACTTTTGAACAAGTTTGGACAGCACACTTCCCAGTTCCATCAATCACTTATCCCTCTGACTCTTTGGTTTAAAAAGCAGGCTAAAGAGCTGTCCCCATTACGATTGCAGCTTCCTTTATGATTATGACCTGCACTCAAAAAACAAACCTACTGAACACCAAGTCTCCAAGATGGATTTTAGGCCATCAGAAACCCAAATAAATACACTATAAATCTCATGGTAAGTCATATATATGCACATTTAGGTTTACCTGTCTAACATTTTTGTGCTGGCTCGTTCTAGTTTTTCCAAAATCTGGGGAAGTTGTGTGTCATCATCACAGGATCCTCCCCAACCAAGGACACGAGCAAGGTCATTTCCAGTACCAAGGGGTAACACTCCTAGCTGACACTGAAACACAACACAGGAACAAATCTACTATTGAAAACTAGAAAGAAAATACTAATGGTTACAAATGCTTGTTATTTCAATCAACAAATGTTAATTTTATAGCTGATGTCTAAAGCCTGTAAGTCAAATTGTGCTGTTCCAATACAACTCATCCTGTTTATAACAGTGAAAACTTTCATTAAAGAGTAACTATCAAGTTTGGCCCATAGAAAGAGATACAACAAAGAACCAAGTCAAGGAAAAGGTAAGCACACAAAATTAGGCATAGTCAGTCTAGGCAAGGAAAATAAATATGCACACTTGCCTGCTTGTGCAAGCTGAGCTTATCAATTTCTGACAAGACCCAACCCACGCTTCCATCGCCACCACACACAAGAATCCTGAAGTTGTCAAATTTCTGAAATAACCGCAAACTGCAGAGAAAATGCAGAGCTAGTTATGTCCATTAGCAAGAGAGCAGTGACCTTCATTAGCAATTGTTACAAGAAAATATTGTGCACAGCATCTTTATGATCCTTTTATTTTTCCAGGGTATGCAGATACAAACATCTACTTAATTAACCTATCTGCAGCCCATCTGTTGCTGTATATTCCACTTACACTGACATTTCTGATAAATAACATGCCAAGTTTTTCTTTAAAAAATTCCCTTGATATTGTTTTCAGGATTTTATAAGTCTGATTTTATAGATTTTATTAATATTTAAAAAGAAAATAAAAATTTAAGTGATAAAATTGCAACTGCTCTATGCTTCTCACTTCAGCCAGAAGCATAACGCACCATTGGGAATTTTAAACGAGAAGAGGTTAAGACACAATGACAGGATGTGCTCCACAATACGGGTGGGCTTTTGTCAACGCGGGGCTAACTAAATATAAAGACCATTGAGGGCAATTCTTAAACATAAGGTGATCACAACAATATAAGACAAATAATACAAGTATTTCATACTATATCCTTAAAGCCGTATGCTGCTCTTACTTCCTATGGCTCTTCTTCTCGTTCTCTCAGACTTTTAACACCTCTAGGACACAATACTTGGACAGTACAGAAAAGGAGGACAAGAGAGACAGGAAAAGCAGAAAGGTGAGACACAGAGGAAATGGGAGTGAGATGTGCAGAAACAGCCAAGATGTAAAAACAACAGGGACTTAAACTAAAAAAAAAAAAAAGAAAAAGAAAAGAAAATAATTGGAAAGTATAAATTCTTAAAGTATTAACAACAAAGATATTTATTTTTAACGCATGTTATTTTCCAGAATATGTATAATTTCTGAACCATTTCTAAAAAGCAACATATCAAGATCACAAATTTTTGAAGCATTTATACTTTTTCTAAAGAAAATAATATCACTTCAATATGATGGGCACATACCTATTCAGAAAAATGAAGCAGATATTTAAGGGAAAAAAATGTTGATACCAGAACAATTTATCCTATCCTAAACCCCTAGAAATACACTTATAGAATGCACCTCTGCTTTTTAGATCAACTAGAAAAAAAGAAGACATCAGTGTGACCTGATGAAATAACTGCTAAGGACCTCTCCTTGGAAACTCTTTGGGAAGAGTACTTAAAAGCAACCAACATGAACTGCAATTACTGTACGAAATCAAAGTGAGCCTCTTCAGCCATGGTACAGCTATCTCAAGGAAGAGAACTTGCAAACATATTTTTCAGACTGTCTCCTTTCAAAGACTTTCTCATCCATAAGACAAATATGCCATTATAATTACACGTACAAAATGCTAGCTAAAAGTGACTTAGATTGAGCTCATCAGGGTTATAATGAAAGGAATATTACAGCTCAAAGAGTTAATATGACATGTCCGTAACACAGTACTAATTATTATAATCCACAGCTGTATTCAATTATATTTGTATTATTTGCACACTGTTTGAACTGAATATTTGTGAATTCGTTTAATCTACATTTTTATCATTAAGTATAATTCTGCATCTTAAAGAGTACAAAAAATTAGTGTTTCTAGTTGCTATAACTGGTACTATTAGGCCATTTAACCACATCACTATATCTGAGTGGAATTAATGAAGAACAGAAAAATGGGCATGAATTTAATCTTCATGAATGTGCAAAGATGCTTGGGTTGTGGCCACCACTATGCAAATTTCTTCCCTATCTCTCCAACAATCAACCCTTAGATTTTGGGGAGAAATGCCCGGTGGTTTTAACTGTGTTCTTGCTCCAAATTCTGTGGGATGGTAATTTTCTTGACCATCTACATATGTTGCCTAAACCATATTTTGGATGTACTTTGAAGATGAAAATTTTTTCACGTACTTGTCCATTACCCACTGCACACCCCCCTGCTGACAGTTGCGTTCAGAATTTAAAAAGATACAGAGCACATTTAGACAACAGTTTTATTCCATAGCTATACACAAAAAGGTCAGAGGAATATCTGAATTATGCATTTGAAATGGAAGAAAAGCACATGGGCAACAGTGCATAAAGGCAAAATCAAAGTTCCTGTGATTCAGGAAAACATCTATACATTTATAACAGTTTTGAGCCTTACCAGTTAACGGAAGTCAAAGCTAGCCAAGAGCTTTTGGTTTTGAATTTTCAAGCTTTTCTAGAAGGAAAATGTTATCCTACAATCCCTTCACCCACCGGAATTTATCTTGAGATTCTGTTGTCTCTTAGATTTTAATTAGGAAGTCAGAGTAGATATTGGTGATAGAATTATAGCAACAAGGGGATATAACACTATAAAACAAGGGGAACACAACACTACACTTTGCACTAAATTCCCTTGTAGAAGGGCTTGCTCAAGATTTCCAAGATCATTACCCTAAGTGAGGTCCTCCATTCATTAAATCGAAGACCTGAGCTGGATTTAACGACTGTTTGAATCGACGAAGAAACTTTACTCCCTGATTGTCTCCACTCTTTGAGTTAACAAAAACTAAAAGAGGACTGGCACAGGATGGCGGGCATGTGGCTTTCCAGAAACCTGTAAACATAGTTAGAAAGAATGAAATAAATAAGGTTTTCTAATATGAACAACACAAAAAGAAATCATGGGAAAGAGGAAGAAAGGGATGAAGGACAAAAGGAGTACATTTTATCATGCATAATGTAAGTGCTAAACTGAGTATTAGTCCTGCAAGGAAAACATAATTGCACAAGAATTACCAGTTCTTTTTTTGTTTGTTTCTGGTATTTTCAGTGCCTAGATTTAGTAAAATCCTGAAGACAATAGCTTTATTGTTTTTTAACAGTGAAAATTTATTAACCTTTTAGAATACTTCTTAAATCTCATCTTTATAGTTTATTATCACATAACTTAATATATATTTCAGTTACAAGTGTTTGGTTTTCAATCTTATTTTGCTTTAACTGTACTGGGTTGAGCTGGATCATCCACATCTATATGAGCTTTCTAAGAGTACTCAGATTTTAAAAGTTACTTGTACTCAGTTCCTCCCAGGTGAGACTTTGCATAAGAGCCTTCTTTTCAGACTGAGGTTATACTATTAAGTAAAACAGAATCACTGAACAACAGAAGACCTTCAGCTGTGATTCACAACTTATCAAAGTCAATGCAGGTCTTAACTAATTACAGTAGGATTTCTACAAGGTCCTTAGTCAGAAGCACTAAAGGGCACTGTTGTCACTAACACAACCAGTCCATGGAGGTAATGGTATCCCAACAACACTTCAAAATCAGACCTCACATGTATAGGTTTTGACATTTGTCTCTGGCAGTATTAAAATGATTCCGTTGTTTTCAATTACTAAAAAAATATTAAAGCTACAAATAAAAAATTGGCATTAAAGGATGCTAATTTAATTCCACATTATCATAATGTCTAATTTCAAATAAGGTTTGATTAATTAATTTAAATGCCAAGAAAAATAATTTCATATATTGAAAAATCTTCCTAGCATGAATAATAAATGACAGCATGATGTCTAAGATACCACAAAGCAAGTAAACAGAGTGAATATATACAGCATACACAATCACTTTTACAAACTTCATGTAACAAAATTCATTGAATTACATTAAAGTTGTTGGTCTATGTTTGCCATCAACACAAACTATAAAATTAAAGCACTTAATATTTCATGATTACTTCTTTTTAAAATCCACTCTCTGCCTTGAAGTACGGTCTCCCACTGCTGATGTGTCTTCATCCTGAACCACCAGAAAGCACCTCTGAGTTTTGAGCATTTGCTGGGTTTTTAGCTGTGTGTTGCAGGATTCTTACACTGCTTATATTTTAAAAAATATAATTTAGAGAAGCTATGGAAGCAATTCCTCTCTTAAGCCTGGTAAAGTAGTTGTAGACTCTGAGATGTTCAGCTACCTTATCTCTGCATAATGCAAAATTATCCAAAATCTGAGAACTCACAGGAGTGGTGTATGCCAGGCAGACATCAGCCCCCTTCATCTGAGGACTCTGATCATTCACTTGAAATGTTTCTAAGGGTCATAAGTAAAATGGAAGAAAATTTCTACTGGGGCAACTTTAAAAAACATTTTTAAAAACATGACAGTTAAATAATTCTAGAAAAACCTACACAGAAAATTATACTTCTCTCTAAATTTGCAGACTGCATTTCCCTGCTCAGCAGAAGGATTTTAGCTTTGTTTATTTGTAGGGATCTCAATAGGCACTGGAAGCCCAGAGGTACTACTGAACCCACTAGAGTACTACGTACCATCGGAGTCTATACTGTTTAGTGCTGTTGGAGGGATGATCGATACCTTACATTGGCCAAGTGGACATTTACGAGGGTACAGATCTTTACAGGCCGTGTGAACCTACAAAAAAACCAAAAAAATATTTTCCTTCAGTGGAATTTTGAGGTGAAAACACAACTGATACTATGTTATCTATGTAACAATAATGGACTGATATATAACATTTAGGTGTAGAGGGAAAAGGAGTGAGACTAGGAAAAAACCCCAAATGTTCAACCACAGAGGCTTGTTACTAATTCAACAAAACATTATTTTGGAGAACTTCATCTTCAGCTACCCCAAGAGCAGATATGACTCACTCTTTCAAGGGAATCACTTGCCCCCATCCACAAGGAACGAAGAACCAAGTTCCCAGCAGCCAGCATCTGTGCTTGTTGCAGCAAGCAAAACACCAACTCTGTACCTGCCTGGTCCACTGGGCTGTTCTGGAAGACGTTTCTGCATTAAAGCTAGCACACCTACCAAGCCAGACCCATCTGCCAAAGCTGGGTCCCATAAATTCCATGTTATAGAGGTCTCTTCCACAGATATTGGAAAGTGAGGCACATGCACAGGTGGCTTCAATTCACCTAAATTTCAAGTCACCTCTGGAGATGCCAATCATTTCCTACTGCTTACACACAGAGCCCTGGACACCTATATGCCAGAACCTTCGACAGTAAATAAACTGCTGACGTGCATAAAAAACCCATCTTATTAGACAAGTTGATAAAATTAAGAGAAAACTATATATTGGGGAAATGGCAGTAGTATGTTAAAGAATTTCAATCAGTAACCTACAGATTGCCCTGAAGAAGAGAAAGTCAAGCTTTTGCAGTAATAAACATGTTAATACATTAATAAATATTAATGTAACATATGACTAAAATATTAATAGACCAATAGCTACAATAAAAAATGCAAGAAAGTAACATATGATTATTAGGTATAAGGAACAGGCATCTGAAAATTCAGTTATCAGCTAGGAGAAAGCAGAGAAAACACATTGGATGACAACACCTATTAAAGAAAAACTGCATCTGTGGGTGTATTAAAAATTAACTGTGCAGGTAGGACAGTCATCAGAAATTCTGAATGCTAGAGAGACCTGAGTTTGCAGAAGCTGCCTGCTCCTACTTAATCCAAAAGCAGGTTGTGAAATGACAAAACAAAAATAATGGTAAGCAATAAAACTGTCAAAATGCGAGCTGCTTGGATGTGGTTCAGTGCACCTACCATAGCTTTACACCAAAGGCACTTCCAATCTTGCAGGCGTAGAACACTGCCACAAGTCTTGTCGCAGACTGCGCACTTGGCACTGACCGGCAGGTTTCCCTCTAACCACTGGTGAGGCATAGCTATCTGTGGAGAAGGAGTCATTAAAGTTAAATACCCAGAAAGATAAATTAAAGGCTTTTGTCTCTCAAATATAGGTGGATTTAAACTATTTCTCAGAGCTGTACCCTTTCATCAAAGAAGCAGGTATGCTAGTCAGCCAGGATAAGGGGCACTGATGCTCACAAGGCAACAGCAATGAATGGACTACTTTGGTGTTCCACATGCTAGGCAGAAAACATGACCCCTGAAGAAGGGAGACATGTCTCACTCATGGTAGAAATTAACTATAACACAACGGGGCAGTTAAGTCCAGAGACTCCATCATACAAACAAGTTCCCACTCAGTTATGTTGACTACATGACACAAACCAATTAAAAATACCTAAAATTCATAAGAATAGGCAGGACAGCGGAACACTTCTGTTGCTTCACTTACCCACTCACCATGGCTGGTAAGTCACAGCTCTATAAAGCAGTCCCAAATGCAGTGCAAAGCTTTTCTCAGTGCACTCTTTGTCCCACTAATACCATGGGCAACTCAGGACACGCAGGTGTACAACTTAGAACAAGCCTTCTAGCAAGTAGCTTCACACCAGTGGTTCATACATAGTTGTGTTTGTAAAAATAGTCCATTTATCACAATCAACCTCACAAAAGCTTTTGTTGTTTCTCCTGCTAATTTTAAAATTCCGGCTTTCATCGCCAAAAACCCCTCCCATTTCAATGAATTCCAAATGGGCTTCCTGGGAAACAGCTCTATGTAATGAGGGCAAAAAAAAGACTACAAATACAGCATGGTAACAGTGTAAAATACTATCTTTGCTTCAGAGCACTAGGAACTTCTGGGATCAATTCTCCAGCTGCAGAGTTTCTCCACATGTGTCCTTTAAAATCTTGTAACACATCTTCAATCTAGTGCCTGCAGTTGCTAGACTTGTCTTGTGGGATAGGAATACAACTTTAACCACGTTAATCTTTGAAAAGTGTTCAGGAAAATAGCCACCTACCATTGACTTAAATGGGTCACATGGCAATATTTCTATGGTTGGTCTTTTTTTTCTTGTTTCCATAAAAAAGAAACAGCTTTGGAAAAGACTGTAAACATGAATAGTACTTACACCATCTTCATCTTCAATGATGTCTTTTCCAATCGAGGCTAATGTAGTCCATTTGCAGTTATTTGTTGCTCGGACAGCACACCTTTTATGTGCTTTAAACTTACACACTGCAAGACACAGATAAACATATATCCTGTGTTATTTGTTGTACTTCAGTGATACACACCTATTAAAAAATTAAGCACAGATACCCCATAAAAGAGCCAAGTACATGTCACTTAGTGTTGTACATGACACAAAACAACAAAGAAAATTCAGCTCATAATCACTCGCACTTTTAGTCTCTAAACCCGGTTTAACTGCTAAGCTGTAGCCCACACTAAGTGTGCCCTGAAATCCACATTGGTCTCCATTTATTCATGTGCAAGGTACAATGTATCTTTAACTACAGGTTTGCCTTTTCTATTCCTCCAGTAACTTAACTCAGATACCTGGTTTAAATTTGCAAGAAGTGAGGGGAGAGTGTTTTACAGAAGTATTTTGAATCAGGAACTCTGTTTCTTTGCTCAAAAGATGCCTTTGTGGCACCATGCTGGGCCTATTTTTCTCAGAAGGTGAGAAAGTGATATTTTTATGTGGTGATATTTTTATTCAGGATACCAGGGATTACAGAATTTTCCAAGAACTTAAATCAGGAAGAACCTTACTTTTTGTTGTTTTTTAGAAGTCCACTAACTGGAATACCCAGCACAAGCGTGTAGTACAGGCAGACATTTTGACAACCTAATAACTGTTTGAATTTTGTTCAACTCAATTAATATGCCTAGCTAATGATAACATATTAGACCAAACAGACTGATGCGCCCAACTGTGGGTATTTCTTCTACTGGAAGTGCATGATGTAATTCTATTTAGAGTGCATTATATAAATTATTTTGGCAAAGACCATTAAAGGTTTATGAGAAGTAGCCAGCAGATCAGAAGTAGTAGCCTCTTTTCAAACAAATATTTGACAGGAAATTATCAAGGCTTTGGCCCGTCGCTTATCTACCATTAAAAAACATTAAGCCATAGTACAGAATGTCTTGTGAATAATAGATTTCCCATTTTAATTCCACTGACCCATTGCCAGATAATTTAAAAAGTGAATTGAGACTATGTAAGCAACATCTGAGTTTGAGAGCAATCCTCAGTGTTCTGGGAGATGCATGAAACTAAGTGCTCAGCTCTCACTTTCTTACTTTCTAGAAAGAAAGAGAAGGAAACAACAGAAAGTTTCATTGCTTTTACAGCAACTCTACCAGTCATTTCAAAAAGCAGCATTCATAAAATCATAGAATTATTTGGGTTGAAATGGACATTTAAAGATCATTTAGCTCCAAGCCCCTCTGCTGTGGACTGGGACGTCTTTTACTAGACCAGGTTTCTCAGATTTCCATCCAGTCTGGCCTTGAACAATTCCAGGGATGGAGTCTTCATGACTTCTCTGGGCAACCAGTGTCTCACCATTGTCACAGCAAAGAATTTTTTCCTACTATCTAATCTCAGCTACTCTCAGTTTGAAGCCATATTTCCCCTTGTCCTGTCCCTCCATGTCATTGTAAAAAGTCTCTCTCCATCTTTCTTGTAGGCTCCCTCCAGATACTGGAAGGCCGCAATTACATCACCCCAAAGCCTTCTTTTTTCCAGGCTGACCAATCCCCACTCTCTCAGCCTTTTCTCACTGGAGAGGTGGTTAAGCCCTCTGATCATCTCCATGGCACTCATATGGACTCGCTCCAATACGTCAATGGCCCCCAACCTAAGAAGGGCATGGACCTGTTGGAGCAAGACCAACATAGATCCAAAGTGTGCAAATATCCCATAACTTTCAGCTAACAGGGTAGAATCACTTTTTCTAAACACATCAACATCACATTGTGTGTTTGCCAACCTAAGCTGGTTCTGAGCATCTACAGAACCCAGCTCTCACAGAAGCACAGAAATAAAGGCTGCGTTTTCAAGTGATGGACCATGAGCAGTTTTCACCATTTGAATGTTTCAGAGAAGATATGCCACTGAATTCAGCTTCCTACTCATAAATCATATGCACTTGCTTTGCCACACAGATCAAAATACAACAAATCAGAGATGAGGGGGAATAAGAAATTGCAAATTACAAAGCGATAACAAAGTAATAGAACATTCAAGTCCTACTGAGCTATGATTCAACTTGATCTTAGGAACCCTGCACTCAACTTCTCTTGCAACAAGGCAAGGACAAATTCAATCCCAGGCTTGAAGAGCTGCAGCAAGCTACACTATAGATGGCAAGTGACAGATAATGTCTGATTTGTAAGTACTGTAAATAACCTACCTACCAAATCTCAGATCAGACTCTTTGGGTCACCCCCCTGCAACCTCAGTACCACAAAAACAAGATTTATGTTGGTCTGAACATTAAACATTACCAACAACAATAACCTTAAGACACAGATGTAACTTGCAAGAAAAGAAAGGAAAAATTTAAATCAAATCTCAATATTAGTTACCACTATCCCCTGTTTTTTTGTCTCAGATTACACTGAATCCGATTCATGAATCAGTCTGGTATCTGAAATCTTTTGGAAAACATGCAGACACACAGCTAGACATCAACTGTCATTGCTCCACCAACAAAAGCTAAAATACAAGAGAATTTAAGTGACTCAGGAAACTTAACACTGCAATATAGTTTCTGAATGCAGGTGTGAAGTGTTTGGTTGTATGACCATATGCTTTTAGAGAACAGGACCATCAGTCACTGCATGTAATGGATGGTTCCTGACTAGTATGGGGCTGTGCCATACTCTGCTTCGTAATAATTTTCAACAGGTATTTTCCTTATTGACCAGTAGCTAATGAAACAGTGCTTTTTAGACACCAATATGAATTTCTTCATGGCCTTTGAAAATTATTATTATTGTTGTCATTATTATTGTTGTTGCTGTTGCTGTTGTTGTTGATGTTATTACACCCAGTAATAATACTACTACCATGAAGACTTTTTTTCAATACTGTATATCTTCAAAATATCAAGGACTTCAGAACAGCTTCAAGTGATTTTTGCAGTTATAGAAAACAGCATTTCTGTGATACAGATTTCAGGTTATAAACAATGCACAACTACTGATTTGATAAAAAAATCTTATATAAATGTTTTCCCCAGCATCACAGAAGGGTACATGTGATATAAAGCCACAGAACAGTTTTCTATTACTTCTTCATTCTTTAACAACAAACATTCCTTGTCCTTCTGACTGCTTCATTCACTCTTCACTCTCCAGACCAAGCCGAAAATGTGGCAAAAGTATCAGAGAGAATGACTGTGCAAGTAGTACCCGTACAATCCAACAATTCCCTGGGCAATGGGTAAGAACAACTGGGTTTTGTGGGCAAAACCCCACAATCAAAATGGAAGAAGACCAGGTGCACAAAGTGCATTTGCAGAGGTAATTTAAACCCAGTATTTTTGTACTGATTGATTTCATGATCCTAGAGTGCTCTTACAACATTGTTTGTTAGTGCGATTCATCACAGGAGAATGCAGTTTAAGAGTGAGGCTTTCTCCCACTTATTAGCTATACTTGATATTCAACAATCAAGATAAACAAATGCTACATGAAGAAATAAATTTTTGAGAATAATCATAAAGGCAGTGTTCCACTGGAAATGACTTAGATAGAAATGCAGTATTAATACAGAGTAACTGATGTTAGAGAGCTCTGGAAGAGTTTCTGTAGATAATGATATACCATTCTTTAGGCTTCTTCCATGTTGAAGCTAAACTCTGAGGAGCATAAAAACCAAAACCCTTCCTTGATTCAGCTAGTTTGGAATAATTTCTAAAGCAAGGCAAAAAGATCATAATTACTCCGTCCTAGTAAAGACTGTGGATGAACATTGGCAGAGGTCAGTCCTTTAGTGCTAGCTAGAGCAACACAACACACAAACAACATTGGAAAAGTAGATTATCTTTTGAGAACACACAAAAGAAAGAACCCATGGGAAGAATAGCATTGCATCTCAAAGGAGAGTATGATCAATTTTTATTACAAGTCAGTTGTTTTTTGAGCAGTAACAGGAATGAAGCATGGTTTGTTATAACTTAAATCTTCAGATTGACATACATATCAATTCTTTGACTTCTAAAAAGATGGAAGTTCACAGTAGTTTTTTACCTAGAAAAGGCATTAACTCTTTTTCTACACTGGTTTCCCAGACTTAGAATATCTTCATGGTGGCCTGCAATTAATTTGGCCAACTTTTAACAAAGGCTGCTGGGAACGAAGGTGCCCTGAAGAAAAATGTCACCCATCATCTCCAAAAGAAATGTGGCTTGATTTGTGGTCAGACTTAAAAAAAACAGTTGTGCAGGGCTCCTGACAAACAGCAGTTCTCAGAGAATAAAATGTTACAGGACAACTGAACTATCAAAAGCTGCACGATACCAGCAATGGGGTTTCTTTTTACCTATAGTTAACAGTCAAGAATCAGACCACAAAGACTCTAAGCTAGTTTCAAGACAACTTGGTGTGTCAGTAACCCAAACCACTAACAGGAGGAAGAGCTCAATTATCTTTTGAGAAGGAGCCTCTCATGCTTCTCAGTACAAGGCATAATAGAGTAGCCTGGGATCAATGACCACACAAATAATTGAATTTAGTATAGATATAAATGGATTCCCAGTGTAAAGCAGTGCTGAAGGTTTGAGATGCCAGGCATGAATATTTAAACAGGTTTTTTAAATTATGTAATGGGAAAAAGCAACACAGAACAAGTCTGGGGAATTTTAAAACTCCAAACTTCCTAGATTGTCCTCTCAAACCATATATACTGCTAACACAGATAAGCTAAAGAAAAAATATAAATTATTAAATGCATTAGAAGTGCACATGGCAGAAGCAAGTATCAAACCAAAATGCAGTTTTTAGATGAAGAAATTAAGGATGGTTAATATGGGTTTTAACATGTATACATAATTGTGGACAAAGTATGAAGTATTCCAGTAAAAGAGTGAAATGTCGAGCGGTTTAAATTAGATATATAACTAAAGATCTTCTTTAACTAAAAAAAAAAAAAGAAAATAGATCTAAAATAGCACCTAAGAAGTAAGAGGAGGTAAACTTATTAATAGACAAAAGAATGTCATAGTATCTACATATAAAACATTCCAGGTCATACACGATTATGAAACTGTGGAAAAGCGAAAGCAAATCTGAACAGCTTTCAGAAGCTATTTGTAAAAACTGCTGAAAGATTAACTGACATAGAAATGTGGATAAATGTTGTGTTAGTTTGTCATAAGTTATGCAGAAAGGTGACAAACTCCAAATCTGGAAATGATGGAAACTTCCCCAATGTAGAGTTAATGCCAACACTCTGTATATTAAAAACATACTTAGATGTAAAATTAGACACTGAAAAAACATAAAATGGTGAACTACAGACATTAACACTGATAATCATACACTAATAATTCTTACTAAACAGCCTTTTAAAATAGCTATAATATTAACTCATGAATGGATAAATTCTTTATGAAACTAGTTCCTTTCTTTTGCCTGAACGAAAGTAACTGTATTTGTACACAGAGGCAATACAACTGCATTTTAGTTAAGTACATGATAATTTCATCTGCCAATATCAGACATTGAGAATACCATAATTGCCTTAAAACTGTCCAAAGGACTTATACACAGTAGAAAACATACACCAGAGAAGCTGGAATTAACCATGCTACTTCTAATTTCTACAAAACGGGTTTGTCCTGTTCCTTGGAAACTGCACCATTAGCTACATTAAAAGCATGGACAATTCAGGACAGTGGGTTAATGTTTCCTTTGTAAGATTTCCTTAACACACATTATTATGCTCAGACCTCAAGTATTCTAACAGCATCAATAACAGAAATGCATTTGCAGTTGGGTTACATACATCCAAAGAAATCAAATTATGAATGGTGTAACTGTAACTCTTTTCTGGGCAGTCAGCTATTTTAGTAATTAAGTATCTCTATGTTTCATATCTCTCCTAAGATATGCTTTATTTTCTGCTGGATTCTAACACAAGCAGACTTGTTACCACTTTTCCACAGAACTTTCAGGAAAAAAAGAAACAAGCTGTTTCAGACATACCATAATTATTTGTTCATGAAGTATCATTTCTCCAGATAATCTAAATGCTAAAGTCTTAGCCACACTTCCTTTTCCTTTGTGCTGGATTTCCCCTGTTCAACTATCAAAATGCAGGCATCTACATATCTACCCCCTCACAGCATGAGAGAATTTTTAAAGCAATAAATCATTGTGTACTGCGGGATCAGGCAGCAGCAATAGAGCAAAGAACTGGAGGGGAAGGGTCACAACACTTTTGTCAATGTTAAGAATGTTTTTAGATTTGGGGCAGAAAATACCATCATGATTTTTTTCTGAGAAATGCTGGTTCTGCAAACCAGTAAGACTATTTTTCCACATTTTTGATGTGCAAATCAAATAAATCCTATCTTTTCTTGCAAACTCTCCACCCTGTACACTCCAAACTGGTTGCTGCAACAGAAAAAAGTGTTCTATTGAAAAAGGCACCTGGAGAAACAGGAAGGTGAGGCAGACCATTAGCAGTCCCTCTGCTCAGAGGAGGGTTGCTCTCATGAAGAGATTTCTCCCTTCAGGCTCTTTTGTTACTCATTGTTTTCAGGATCATTACTCGTACTGAACTTGCAGCCATCTGTCTACACACACAGCATGATAACCAAGGGGAAGAAAGCATTATTTTACCTTCACAGGACAGGCCGTGAGAAGTGACTCCAGAGAGGCTCTCTCTGCACACATTGCAGAAGGTGGGTCGGGCGTGGGAGCAGGCGTACCAGTTATGCATCCCTGAGAAATGTTCCACATTAAACTGTGCGGTCTAGTAAAGGAGAAGTTAAGACAAATTTGCAAGTACAGAACACAGCTACAGTGACTGACATTACGTACGCTTCCATAGTACAGGGGACGACAGTGCAATGCTCACCAAAAGGATTTTCCAAAGGGTATTTTGCTTGCTCTCCCTCCAAAATTCTAAACCAAAGTGTGATAATAAGATCTCATTTTGCTAGTGAAGTTCTTAATGTGAAGCTTCACTCTGACATTAGATGCACTTTTCACACTAAGGAGGGTGAATAGTCCAGTTCTGTGTCCTGTAGCTTGATCTGTTGGGCTAGAACAGGTTGCACCAAGAGGGATGAAAGCTTACCTCATAGTGTTCTCTGGACTGAACGGACTTCAGGGAGCTTATCCAGTCCTCCATTTCTTTTCTGTTCTCAGCACACAATATTAGCCTCCTAAATGGAGTGATTATCTGAAAAAGATAACTCGTCCTGATTAATCCAGATAGTAAAAATCATGATAGACTATGATATTTATGTACTCTTTCCTGTGAGATGATGCAAAAGGATGGCACGCCTTACAAGACAAGAGATTAAACACTTAAAACTATTTTCTTTAATGGACTACCAACAACAAAAGTGTTTGCTTTTCCTTTTACAGTTCCCAAGATTCAAATCAGGCTTTGGTATAGGTCTCTGGAATCTACATTGATCATTACCCCTTCTCAGCTCTTTGTCTATGCACTGAGATTTAAATGCCGAAATGGCAGGCACTGAAACTGCTAAAACAACCATTCTGGAAATTACTAATTGACTAAAACTGCAATTCTATTTCATAACACCATCATAGCAACTGCAAGGTCCATTCCAATTGCTAGAGACTAAAACATATCAAAATCAAAAGCCTGGAAGTCTTAAACAACCACAAAAGATGTCATCATATTTCTCAATCTTGTATATTGATATTATATTTACACAAATTTATACATACAAAAATTTAATAGAGCACTTTTTATATCCAACTATATCAACTCAGTATAAGAACGCACACAAATCTTTATAAAAAGGCACAGAGAACGAAAGCAAACAGTTTGAATCATATCCTACTAGGACAATTGAATGAATTCCTGGAACAAGTTGATGCTGGGAATTTTTCAGTGGTCTGGAGCTGGAGTCTAGAAATCTGAAAATATTGTACCAAGGAGGTTCGAGAATACAAGCTGCTCTCCCCTCTCCCTAAACAGTAGAAAAATAATCAAAATAACAGGAAGGCAGCAGAAACTATCAGCTAACTCCCACTGAAATTATTTTGAGCACTGCATTAAAATAGACAAAGCAGTCACTTACATAGCAAAGAATTTAAAACAAGTACAAGAAAATAAGGAAAGTTATTTGTTTTGTTGTAGAAAGTCTGAAAAATAAAATTAAATCCTGTATCAGTATTATGCACTAATCTATTGCATAGTATGTACCACCAACACTTGCAAATTACTTAAATAAAATAAAGGACCTAGAGAAAATGATAATTCTGAGTATTCTTTTAAATGCTACAAGCTAGACATTACAACATTTGCACAATATTAGTAAACAGCTGCAGTTACTTACCCAATCCCTGCCGTAAATTGTCTCTAGCCTTGATTTGTCCTATCCACTCCTTCATTAAACTGAGCTGCACTTTAACATATCTCAGAGGCGACGTAACTGAAGTGCAGCAGGCTGCAAGTCACGTGGAGGGGAGGCAAAAACCCTTTGGGCTTGCCTTTGCCTTTTTTTTTTTTTTTTTTTTTTGATGTACTCACTTCACATGGAAGGGAACGGTATCTTTGTAATCTCACTTAAGCTATTTAATAAGGTTTATTAGTAGCTCTCCATGGCTTTTCCTAAAGAACAGTTTATGCAAAGAGCAATGCTTCTCTCATTAGTTTGGAGCCAAACAGACGCTTTATTACTTCAAAACGTTTTTCTAGGTCAGGTCATCCAATGAAGCCAAGAAAAGTCATTAAATCATAATATAACGCTGGCTCCAACAACAATCAGCATTCTACTGAAATTTCCAGGTTTAAGTGGATGCAGAAATCTTATTTGGGCAAATACAAACCACAGATTATTTCCTGTTATATAGCATGAGATTATAATACAAATTAAATAGTGATAAATCCACCCAAGACTTGGCACGTTGTGTCCATCCTTCTGCCAGTTATTACTGATTCTAACCTGTAACCAGATATTGTGAAATGCCATTAAGCAACAACAGCTGCATTTATTGCTGAAAACTCGTGACTAATCTTGATCTTTTCAAGTAATATTTATATATATTACTCATGTCTTCAATACTGCTGGTCACAGAAATCCACTGTGCATCCCTTCACCCTCCCCCTCCAAAATTAAGGCCCTGGTTCAGTTGTTCACACCTAGTTACCTAGTGCCAATGAAGACACCTTTCCAAAAGAGTATCCAAAGTTTTGGTGGGGGGGTAAGTATGACAGAGGACCAGAACAGCAGCTGTAAATAACCAAGGTGGGACACCAAACTTCATCTCAAAAGGCACTGCACACCAATTTACTGGCAATCGAATCACATCACCAAACACTGCTAACCAATGCACATAAACATACCAGAAATTCATACATTCCAGCTTCTTACTAAAATCAGAGTGCAACAAACTTAATGAAGTTCACTGCATTGTAACAGTCTAACAGCTAAATTGGATTCTGTCAATCACATGAATGTAGGATCAATTATTATTAGTGCTACAAAAATAAAGTGAGAAGTTGGAAGACATACATATTTGTAAATATAGCATCTGTGATATGATTAAGCTACATATTCTCGTTGATTTACATATTTGCAACAACAAACTTCAAGAAGGTACCTGATAAAAAACACCATGAAAAAAGACAAAATGCATTATATGCAAGAAGTATCAACAAGGCTTGGAATTTTTCAAATAACATAACATAACATAACATAGAAACTAAGAAACCCATTTAGCTTCTCATCTATTTCAGTCTATATTACTGTATCCCACAGCTGTAGGGAGGAGAGAGATCCAGCAGGCAGGAATTGTGCAGCAATATTGATTTATTTAATTATTTTGCAAACTCCTCTACAGACCTCCCTCTTCACAGTCTAATTGGACAAAGGATCAGCCACCCCCTGGGGTGATTGGCCAGAATCCCAAAACATCCATTGTAAAATACTTCTCCACTGTACCAAAAACATAGCTCTACAAGGTCACAGGTGTTCATAGCCCTCAGAACTCTGCAAACATCCTCATGAGAGAGAAAAGTATCCCACGGGCTTAGAAAGAAGCAGGAAAACTTCCCGCCAACAGCATTTCTGTATCCACAAGTCTACAAAATCATGGAGAAAATGTACTCTCATTATTTTTTAGATATTTCATGTAACATAAGAACTTGGGGAACCAAGGAAACTGTTAGCAAACAAGAAGAAGTGTTTTTCCCTAAATTCAAAGCATTATTTAGGCTTGAAACATATTCCCAAAGGATGCTGAGGAGATGAAAAGTAAAAATGTCCAAAAAAGCATTTGAAAAATTCATCACAAATAATGCATCATATACTATAAAAGACAATGTCTGAAATCTTCAATTTATCGGGTCCTCAAAAATCCAACAATGAGTCAATGCTGGGAAGTGACTCAAGGGTAAGAATCACTGTATATGCTCTGATGTTTTGACTTCTTTCTTTAGTATCTGCTACTATTATTCTCATTCTTTGATTCAACATGGTTTTATGAGCTTTACGCTAACTCAGTATAACTTCTCTTGCTTTTCTTAAACTGAGAATGACTTCCTAAAGCTTCTTATTTGCATTTATACAGACAGCATGCTTTCTTCTGAATGCTTACACAATGCTATTATTAACTAACTGGGATGTTTAAAAAACATAATAAAAATTAAATGGATGTAATTGACCTTAAACAATTTTTCTGCCATGTAAATTCGGATTTGACAAGTAATCTTATCTCATTGCATGTATTCATATTCAGACTCCTGTATATTCTCTTCTACTGGCCCAAGTCAGCATCTTTTCTTCAATTACATATTGCTTTTTTAATCTTCGCTGCTCCAAATATTACTATTTGTATATCACTCTGAATATGCTCAACTCTCAACAGACAAGAAGAAAGAAAGAAGCTGTATAATACAATGCAAAGGAAGTTTTACAGGAACCGCTGGAAGACCACTGAGGTAACATAAGAATAAGAAAACTCCTAAGTTTTGAAGGAACTCAGGTGCCAATGGTTCACATGCTGACAAAGCAGGAGACAAATCAAGAAAGATGAAGACAGTCAAAAGGTCTTAAAAAATAAATAAGATTAAGTTCCTTTGAGAATTTTCATCATTGTCAAGTAGCCAAGAAGTCACTACTGATTTTGGAAAAGAGAGTTACCAAAAGCAGATACTGCAGTATATCAGAAAGTAATGAAATAGAGGTAGTTGGAATTAAAAACTCTTTTGATGCAGTAGGCATTGGGAAAGAATGAGCATATACAGTCTTAAAAGTTGAAGACAACCAACACAAACCCTAAAACATCCCAGGGAATAAAGAATTTCTGAATGGGAACTGCAATTACCCATTACTGCAATAATGTTCCTGTTCTGTTCAGAAAAGTAGGGGGCTTTTTTTGAGTGGGGAATGAGGGAGAGAACAAGAGACCGCTGCTCACTCTGCCACCACATAGGTCTTGCCACCTTAAATTGGGATTTTCACACAAACACTACAATAATTTGGCTTCTAAAAATATACATATACCCACATATCTATCTATATATGTACACATCTTGAAACTACTTGGATGACATTTCTACAGTCAATTTTGGGGCCACTACTGCAACTTTTCTTTCAGACAACACTAATTAGGAACAAGCTTCACACCTTGAAACGCAATAGAATTGTCATCAAATTCAGAGTAAATTTGAAAGCCCTTTCTTCTTTCAGTGACAATAACTTAACCACTAACATTCTATATGCCTTCAGCCCAGTGGGTTTAGACTTATGATCTGTAAAATAAAATCACAGAGAGTTCAATTAAAGCCTATTGTCTAATTTTTATCTACTTTTTTACTATCAGCAATATATAAGAAAATACAGTTCCCAAAGCTTGATGGCTCCAATTCTGGTTTCTTTTACCAATTCAAAATGCAGACACAGTGTTTGCTAATCAAGAGAACAGTGGTCTATACCTAAGTATCAACAAAGCAGCTACTGTAAAGCACTCTGCTTCCTGCAACATGATATTTGCATTAAAGCACCTTCTGCTGCTCTGAACTATTATCAGGCATTATACTAATAGCACTTTGTATGGCTGATCTTGAATTAAATTAGTAATGTAGGAGTATCACTTAGACTCTCAAAGGGGTGGGGAAATGGTTTTCCTGCTCTTTGGACATGTAGTTTTAAAATATCTTTCTGGAAATAATGAAGAGAGGATGATACAGAGAGAGCACCCCAACTCTCTTCTTGGGGACCATATTCAATGCCTGGGGCAGGAGCATAACATAAATGCTTTCTAACTTCTCTGGGCTTATAGATGTTGCCAAGTCAGCCCTGGAAAATACTAGGATAACACACTATGCCTCCCTTGCTCTCTGTCTGCCCCTCCATTCCCCTGTCCTTGTGCAGGTGGGTCTGTATGAGTGTGGCAGGTGAATGCACCACTATCAGAGTGGACTGCTGGGGTCATTGATGGTCCCACAACTACCAGAACTTGTCTGTAAAAATCACAGTGCTAACAGTTGGACAGCTTTCTAGAGTATTCATAATTTCTTGGTTTCTGGATACTAACGTATCCAGTAAATTACAAATTAAAACAGTACTGTCACTCTAAAAGGTGTAGTTAGTTGGTGTTTTATAGTGAGTTGTCACTATTATTTTTCATGATGAGTCAAGTCAGGCAAAAGTATAAATTACAAAGAGAGTGGAGGATTTTAAAAGCAAGGTGGGTAATAAATGGTTATTATATTTGCCTGAGTACAACAGAGAATTTATAATCAGAACAATTAGCTCTGTCTTCTCCACTAAAATGTTGCTTCCCTCTTTTCCCTGGCCTTCTCCTATTTCACTGTTCCCAAGCTCACAAATATTGATGTAATGTGTGGTTTTGGCTCCCACAGTAAAAACTCCTAGAAGTAAAAAGAAAAAGGTTAGTCCCACACAGCATCTCTTGTACCAGTACAACACCAGAACCAGTGAGCTTAGCTAAAAGACAGAACAAAAACCATTACATCATTGAAAAAGGTAAAAGGACTTCAGTCTGCAGTAGAATCCAGCCTAGGTAATTTAGGTGGCTTATCTTACACCACACTGAGCAAAAATGAAGGAGCATCTCCCAGAATACAATCAGGCACATGGACAAGAAAGCAGTTGGGAATAGTCAGCATGGATTCATTCACCAAGGGGAAGTCATGTTCGACCAACTTCTGATGAAATGACTGGCCTGATAGATGAAGCAACAAAGGTGGATATTGTTCACCTTGCCTATAGTAAGGCTTTCAGCACTATCCCTTAAGATCCTCCTAGAGAAGCTGATGAAGTATAGGCTGGATGAGCAGACTGTGAGGTGCACTGAAAACTGGTTGCATGGCTGGGCCCAGAGGGTGGTGATTAGTGGCACAGAGCATGGCTGAAGGCCAGTAACTAGCAGTGTACTCCATGAGACAATACTGTATCCAGGTCTGTTTAATGATCTGGATGATGTGGCAGAGTGTATCCTCTGTAGGTTTACTGATGATAGAAAACTGGGAAGGAGTGGCTGATACATCCTAGGGTCACACAGCCATCCAAAGGGACTTCAACAGGCTAGAGAAATAAGCTGACTGTAACTCATTAAGTTCAACAAGGAGAAATCCCAAGTCCTGCACCTGGGAAGGAAAAACCCAGGCATCAGTGCACCCTGGGGGCCACCCAGCTGGAAAGGAACTTGGCAGAAAAAGACCTGGGGCGCTGCTACACAATAGATGGAGCATAAGCCAGCTCCATGCCCTTGCAGCAAAGTAGGCCAGTGGCATCCTGGGCTGCAGGTCCAGGGAGTGAACCTGCCCCACTACTCAGCCCTGGTGAGGCCTCTGGAGTGATGTGTCCGGTTCTGGGTTCCTCAGTACAAGAGAGACATGGACATACTGTAGACATTCCAGTGAAGGGACTGGAGTATGTGATATGTGAGGAGAGCCTGAGGGACCTACAACTCTTTAGCCAGGAGAAGGTTCAGAGGGATCTTATATATGTAAATCCCTGAAGGGAAGGTGCAGAGATGACAGAGACAGGTTCTCTCCAGTGGTGCCCAGTGAAAAGTTAGGAGGTAATGGGCACAAACTGAAACACAAGAGGCTCTCTGTGAGTATCAGGAAACAGTGTTTTATAGTGAGGGTCACTGAGCACTGGCACAGGTTGCTCACAGCAGTTGTGAAGTCTCTGTCCTTGGAGATACTGAAAAGCCACCTACACATGGTCCTGGGCAGCCTGGACTAGGTGGCCCTGCTTCAACAAAGGTGGTGGACCAGATGACTTTCAGAGTTCCCTTCCAAACTCCAAATAACTCCATGATTCTGTGAAAACAGAATCTAGGTAAATTAAGTCATCCAGCTACGTGTCCAGCTTTGAACTGCAAAAGTATCCAGCAAAGGTTGCTTTGTCAGAAATCCAGTTTCCCAAATTGACCCATGTATTCAATATCAACCAACTGCTAACAGAACATTATTCCTGCAGAAGTATAACTTTATATAAAGAGACAGTTACAAGAAGCAGGGTAGGAAAGTTCCATGAATTTGGACCGAAGAATTAGAAATTTATTTTAAATCAGCATTTAAATATAACAAAACCAATAAACCATTCTTGTAAATGTAAACTGGAAACTGCTATATATAGTTCAAGGCCTGCATGTTTCTTTAAAGTCCTTATATAAAGATTTGTTGAGCACGTTACTTCACACTGCTGTGCCCTTAGCTCTGGTCTCACCAGCTCATTACATCTATCAGATGGGATGGCTTCTGTGCTTTAAGGAAAACATGTAGTTATATATTTAATGGCATCAGGTGCAAAGTTACACAAAATAAACCAGTAAAGGACTATTTATTTTTTTGTCTGTAATAACAGATTCTTGTTTAAACATCGTTCAGCCGCCTGAAGCCAGGGATCCTTGTTCACTAGAAACAGGAAATTTTTTGCAAAGTTTACACCAGTTACTTTATTTATGAAATTATTTGGTAAATGGGAACTGCAGTGAGGGGTACTTTCTGAGGTTTATCTAGGTATTTTAACCACTTTTAAAGCACAAAGAGAAAGAAATGTCAGAGAATAGGTTAAGTGTAAAAGTGCAGGAAGAATGAAATCTGGCAATCCTCAGTGCTTATTCTCCACACATCCTAAATGGTTCACCAGTGAAAAAGAGAAATTTTCTGCAATCTGTTTTTGAAAAATTTCTGCTAAGCATGAAATGTGTGGAAAACAAGCTCCAGGAAAATGTAACTAGAATCAAAATGTGCAATATAGTCCAGAATGGTCACATTTTTAAGTATCCCCTTTTTTTCCCTCTTCTGAAAAGTGTTCAACTTCCTTGTAACAGATCAATCTCAAGCAACTTATCTATGGATTTTTAGCATCACAGCTGAAATGCTTTATTGCTTTTTCATAATGAAACTTAAAACTTCAACATCTCCAGACACTCCAGGGAAAAGCAGTCAGTGCATCAAGTCAGATACAGGGAGCTTAAAACTTGGAAGTCGCACCCAAAGAGCTCTCAGCTTCATTACATTTTCTTGTCACTGTCAGAGGATGGGGGTGGGGGGAAATGAGCAAGTGCTAAATGGAGGAAAAAACCCTAAATGCATCACAAGTGCACACTAATTGCTTTTGTCTAATTTTTCTTTTCCTCAGCATATTAATTTGCTATTTCAGTTTTTGTCTTACTTCTAAGCTGCCTGAATATAGGAAAAAGAAAAAAAAATCAACCAAAAAAACCACCAACCTTGAGTGGAAAATTGGACAAAATGGAATTCAAAGCACTTCCCCTCTCTTTCTGTGGTTTGGGTATTGCTCAGGCTGGGAGCATCAAAAAGCCTCCATCACTTAGAGGCTAATCACCATCTGTATGAAACAGCAGATAGTTCACGACCAAGGAAAAACTAAATCCATTCCAAGAGTTAGCTACTTGTGCAAAGCTGAGTCATGCCGGTGAAGCCAGCACAGGAACCTGAGCCATTTCCAGCCATGGTCTACCTCCCGGAGACAAGAGGCCCCAGGACCTTTGCAGATCACTGCAGGACGTGTCAGCCCTGCTCTGCACTGCCAGCAGGGCAAGGGGAATGTCTGGATATGCCATTCCCCCCTGAAACAGCGCCGTGCACTGACCCTTCTGATAACACCAAGGGCAAAATTTAAAATACAATGCCTCTGAGACTGGGATTCAGCTCACAGAGGAAAGTACTTAAAATAGACTTCTGCAAATGTGTTTGAACTCCTAGTATCTTCAGTATATACTGTTAACAACATCAGCACGCAACTGGAATGCACAGGAAATTTCAAAACATACCCAAACCCAGGAGATTCTTGCAGATCTAAAGGATAAAAACCAGAAATGTTCCAAACACAAGCCCATTCCTTTCATGTCCCTGTGGTTTATTAAAGGGAGAAGTCAAGCTAGAGTGTCTCCCTTCAAGGGAACAACAACACAGATTATATATAGACATTTACTCAAAATATATTTTTACAAAGGAAAAAAATTGCAGATAGCTGTGCTCCAGAGTATTCCTACAGAGCAAACCAGAAAGATTAATCTATCCAGGCTACAAACAAGGCAATGTTTGGCTTAGCAATAGCTGAAACCAGGGGAAGTCACCTGAAGTTTGGATCTTTGAAGGTAGTTGCTGACCCCATGATCCTAGGAGACTATCAACACAGGAGTAGCAAGATGATTTTGCCAAACTGAAGTAAGAAAGACAGTGAAAGAAAAGCAGCAGAAAGAACAGAAAATGTTTGTGTAACTTTTAGGTGAGCAGCCCTTTGGCAAAAAACTAAGCCAGACTGAGGCAGAAGAGCATCTGAAAGAGGCTTGAGGCTATCAGCTAAGAAACCATCTCCTGATGTCCACTCAGATGGAACTGCAGTAAATTGGATTTTGTAAACATGCAAGACAGCAACAGAGAAATACCTCCACTAGCATTCATAAGCTTTCTGCATTTAAATAAAGCTCAAGTCCCTGAACTTTGGACAGATCAAGAGTCAGTAACAAAATTGATGTTAGATTATTTAAATTAAAAAAAAAAAAACAAACAAAAAAACCCCACCAAGTTTTAGGATAATTATTCCCAGCTTTAGGAATATCACTCTTTGTCTGTAATATTTGAAAAGACAGAATACTGGAGTGCCCAAACCTGAAGATGAAGGGTTTTAAACTCTTTTGGGAAAAGGCTCTTCTCATTTCTTCCTGATGTGGCTTGAGGGAGGTTAAGCAGTTCTCACATTCCCTGAAATTTTTGTAGTCCCTGAAGAAAAGACTCAACAACAACTCTGAAAAAATCAGAGTGGCAAGAAAGGAAGCAAAATATGTCCAAGTCCAGAGAAATTAAACTGTCTCTGAAACACACTGCAAAACTCTGGCAATGCATTCTGTCTCCCAAGCCCAAAGTGAATATTAAAAGTTAGTTCCCTCAAATCAATTAGAAGCAGATAATCTCCATGATGAGCACAGAGCTGACTGATGTCAGAAGCAGCAGGACTGAAATAAACTGCTAGAAGCAATATGCCTTTCAGGACTGGTTGCAATATTCAACTTGAAATCCTGACACATTGTAAGAATTAGGCTTCCAGTACAACTGGGCCACCTCCCATTAAAAACAGCAGCTGTACAAGAGGATTCAAAGGTGAAAATAATTAGTTTATCCTTTGAGCTGGTTCCACATAAATTATATGCCAATATACTTTACATCCCCAACCAAGACACAGGATATGCAACATTCAGAACTATGGATAGGAAATAAGGTAATCAGAGGTCTGTAAGAAAACAATATAAACTAGAAGAAAACAATATACTTTAACCACGTTTGAAGCACAGTTGCTCCAATAGAATATTTGGCTTCACTAACCTATAAAAAACCTAACCATCTCAAAATAATATGTCCAAGGAAAATCAGCATGTATAAATATTTAGTTTTTTCAAAATCTATCCAAATTTACAGAATATCAATAAAACCACAGACATCTGCATAAAGATTTTTTGTTGTTGTTTAAAAATATATTAAGCTAATCCCCTGTTTTTCAGTCCAAGTGAACTTGTAAGTCTGACCAAAGAAGTGGAAATCAGAGAAAAAACAATTTAATTTTTTGTAACAAAAATATATTCAGGGACTAACTTTAACAAAATGCCATTCATGTTTTCGTTGGGTTTTTTTTAACATAATACTTTAAAAAAATTAACCCATAAAGGGATTAATTAATTAAAGGGATTCATTTGAACAAAATTAAGTACTTCTGTTCAGAAAAGCTAAAACATCAGGCTGATCCATAAAAATGTTTAATGCTGTCATTGAACTGAAAGACCAATTATTTTATTCACCATCATGCAATGAGATGAAAAACTAAGGGATGTATAAAAGTAAGAAGGAATAAGAAGAATTTGTAATATGAAAAAAAGTTTAATAGATAATAAGCAGCTTATTATTCTCCAACAAAATTTTGTGGTGTGATTCCTAAACTGGAAGAGAAGTGTAAAGCAGCAATACAGAAATTTTTGCAGACAGCACAAAATTTTGATTACTTAGTTCCCCCCCTTGATCTCCAAGGCACTTCAAAGTGAGCCAAGCAATGTATTAAGTAGAAAGTACAGTAACTTGAAAAATTTCAGTACTAGTAAAAACAAAGAAATACATACCACAGAAGAATAGGTGAAATACTTATGAATTACAGACAGCTCCAAATTAATAGAAGAAGGATCTTATCAATGTAGGGGACACAAAAATGCACAATATGCCACTGCAGAAAACAGACAAAACATGGGATCCATAAGGAAAGTAAATGAGTGTTAATTTATAAAATAATTCCAAGTGTCTGTGACTTGGGCTTCCCTGAGTGTCAAGCATGTCACTTCACTTACAAGATGATGCTGCAGAATAACAATCAGGACAACAGCAAGAATAGGTAAGAGTACAGAAGAATGTTGACAAAGATTATTTACCTTGGAAAAGAGTCAAATCAAATGGAGGTAATAAAAAATATAAAATAATAAAGCCAGATAGTTTATAAGTTTCTACTGCCTTTGCATCATAACACTAGGTGAGAAAACTTTATTAAAGCCCAGCACTTTAAAAGTTCTCCAAGGAAGTATTTTTTTCGCACAATAAATAATCAAGACTCTGTGGTCTATATGGTCTAAAGCATTGCTAAAACCAATAAATCAGCAAAAATCTATTATGTTAGAAATTTCTGCAAGCATATCCAGAATCCTAGTAATCAGTGTTATTAGCTGGAACATAAAGTCTCCTTTCCAGCCAGTTTCTAATTACTGAAAATCGCAGTAGGCTTTCCAGGATAGCAGATCTGCCTACTGCAGCTTCCTCCCTCTCAAGATGACAACTTTCAGAAGATGCATATTCAACAAAAAGCACTTGATTCAGCACCTGATTCAGAAAGCTGAAAGCAAGTGCCTACATTTTAGGTGCCCGGTATGACAAAGCTCCTATTGTAGCTAAGGGAGAATTAGTTAATAATCAGTGGAGTCTAAACTGAACAGAGCAATTACAGAAATCTGCTTTAAAGACCTATTAATTTTCTTTTAGATACCTACGTTTAGGGGCCTATAAACCCAACACTGAGTCCCACACAGAAGTTAGGAGAAGCTGAATCCGCACCCTGAATATCACATAGTATGTTAACTCCCATATTCCTGGGGGACACCTTCCAGAATGACAGTGAAATTATTTCCTCTGTTACTCTTAAATGCAATTAGATAAAGCCAGCTATATAAAGTACTGCCTGAAAGCCAGTATTTTCCCATAAAATTACTATTTTCCACCATATTTACCATCAAAAAAACCATAATTGATTTAAAAGTTTCAAACAAAAGTTTGGATGGATTAAAATACAGGTGCTATCACATGATGCCTGTGCATTTAACATGAGACTCCAGCATAGGTTTATAGTAACACAGGGAATTTTGTACAACCATGTGGATCAACTACTTTGTACAACCATGTGGATCAACTACAGCATGCTTAACATCTACAGATTTTTTTTGCTCAGCAATTTGCATCAGTTCTTCATCATCAAAAGCAATGCAGAGGTAGAAACTTAGGCCCAAAGTTCACCTAAGATAATTTCCTTTGAAATCACAATCCATAATCACCTTTGTTGCCTTGAGGAACTTCGTTATCTGAAAATGCCTGTTCAAGAATCCTTTTAGTATTTAAAAATCCCATTCCTTATACCTGTTAGAACAAAAGCACACCATCACTGCTCTAAAAGCCCATGCTTGCAAGCCAGAGAACGCTCTTCAGCCTCATTTAGTCTCAAGCCTTGTTTTGAGAACAATAAAGAGGTTTTGCTAAATGCACTCTAGGTGCATCTTCCATCCCTGCAAACCAAAATGCACAAGGAATTACAGCTCTCAGCAGAATTGGTCACTGCCCCATCTGCTTCTGTGCAATAAGGGTGGGAGACTGATTCATCCTGGAAGCCTCCCCAAAGAGGTAACATGCTGAGCAACTACACTCCTCTGGCTGTGCTGAGACAACATAAAACACCCTCTGAGGCAGAAGCAAAATGCTGGGGCAAAACTTGTTCAGCAGAGTACCCAATATCATTATGAGGAGCCAGGCCTCACCCACACCACTGAACTCAGCCCATGGGCTGAGCAAAACCCCCCATGAGTTCCTGATGTGGCTGATGGAGAGGGTGGTGCAAATGTCTCACAGGCTGAATTGGCTGCTTGAACCTCTTCTCTCTCTTCCCACAGACTTGGGAGACTGGTACCTAACAAGGCAATAGGAAGAACCTGGCCTTGAGTGTCTTATGTCAAGGCTCTGAAGTCGAGGGACACCTTTCCTTCTAGGTTACCTATTAACCTCTAGGTAAGGATGCTCAGAACTACAAAACACCTATAATGTCTTAAAAGGCAAGCTTGTGCACTAGAAACCAATTGCTAGAAGTGAGTTGATTGTTCATTGAAAGGTAATATCATCAGCAATAAGAAAAAAATGAAACAAATGAGCTGATTTAAGTTTATCAGCTTTGCATTTTAATTAGTAGATATTATGTACCTCAACTTTCCCTTTAACCTTAACTTGTTTGCAGAAAGATAGGAAGAGTAATTCCAGTGAACAAACAGTGGTATTTAGTTACATAAAATATTCTGCAAGCTTGTGCATTACAAATAAACTCAACTTTAAATCTGTGTGTTATGACTAATTTTAGGACTTGAGTTTTATCCAAAAAAAGAGCATGGAAAAACTTGACACACACACCTCTGCCTTCAAACAGACAAACTAGAAAGGGCAAAAGACAGCAAAACAGTAACTTCTACAAGTTGGGGGTGGGAAATTGAGGGGAGAGGGTGGGATTTAAGTGAAATGACAAAACAATTTTTAAACAAAAAATTAAAATAATTTTTTTAATATAAATTTTTAAAGGTGTGTTTTCTGGAAAAATTGTCATTTGTTGTATATTTCATCTGCATCAGTTTGTGTTAAAAACATTATCTACTGGGACAAAGAAACGAGGAGTACAATAACTTGAGAAGGCTAAAGTTAAAGATTATTTTTTGCTTTTTTTAACAAAGAGAATGCTTACAGATCACTTAAAACAAATAAAAATGCTCACCATTTTAAGAGAGGCAGAATTATCTTTTTAAGATGGAAGAAAATAAAAAAGCAAAAAGAAATGTTTCCTTTTATTTATAAGGAGTATTGCTGGAGATCTAACCACCCACTCCACCCCCAGTCCCCGAGTCCAACCCAGTGCAGGCAAGGTCAGAGATGTCTCACTTCACGAAGCTGCGTTGCTGGGAGACTGGGTTAGGCAAACACAAAGAAAGAAGCCAAAAGATTAAGCAAGATGACGACTATTAACATATTTCACAGTCAAATCAGATGACTCTTCAATCCAGGAGAGCTTTACATCCAAATAATTTTTCAAAATTAATTTGAAGGCTCCTTAGAGAAAACACTGTTTGCTCTAAAGTACTCAGGACATGAAAATAAACAGTGTCTCTGAAGCTGTTAAAGCTGTAGCCAGAGATTTCTTTTTTCACTACTGTCTTCCCCAGAAGTCTTGATACTAGAAGCAAAACATGCTTTTGATGAAGAATGAGATGCTGAATGGGCCTAAAGGATTATAAAGGATACCAAAACACCAAATACTGAATGAGTCCAAAAAAACCCAAATAAAACAAAAAACCAGGGAAAAGCCCAAGTATCTTACTTTTCTGAATAAGCAGAACTTCTAGGCAACAGAAAGAACCTTTCCAAAAGACAGGCTGGTACCTTACACAGCCACCACTTCATCTGAGACCTTCCATCAAAGCAGTGTTTTTAATTGTGTTCTTAGTTCATAGAGCAGCTTAGATTGACACAACACGCTGGACTGTCATGGCCAACACAAGCACATCTTTGAACTGCTCTGACTGCTCATGCAGCTGCCTGGGAAGTACCACAGCAAGCAAGAACTATGAGACTCTCATGAGGCCTGCATTTGACTGCTTTGGAGAGGAAAAAACAAGACTGGTAAAATGGACTAATAATGTTCACCCGTGGAATTAAAAACATCAGGAAAATGAAAAAGCAACATTTTAACAGAGAAAAAAGGGACATGCAGGTTAAGAAAAATGATGCCATTACAGTCAGTGGGACATCTCCAGACCTTCAAAAGGATAACTTCACCCATGGTCTTCTTCATAACTAGTTCATGTTCAAAATTTTTTTCCAGATGTTAAGCATCAGCAGAGGAATTGTGTCAGACATTATCACTTGGTTATAACAGGCAGCTGAACAATAAATGGAAGACCATTTGTGTATGTAAAACACACCTGTGAACTTGCAGGAATGGGGATTTATGAACACGTTTTTTACAGCATTATCAGAGCCAAGGTGCAACTGTAGGGACAGCTTTTCCATGTGACTTGGAAACATATATAGGTATGATTGGCAGTGGAAAAAATAAAATGCATTTCAATATGAGAGGAAATAAAAAATGTTTTGATTAAGAAAATTAAAACAAAAACACAATTACATTTGATTTAATTCAGCATGTCACCTCAGAGAGAAACTACAGCACAAACCCAAGCTGTACTAATAAGTATTAAGAAAGTACTAATACTGAATTTTCTTGTATTTTTAAGGCCTTGTATCATCATCTTTTGAAGCAATTGTCATCTGACATTTCTTCTCACTGAAATAAAATGTTCTATAGCTGATGTGGCATTGTTCTCATATGTTAAACCATTTCCAAAAAAAGACATTTTATTTCCAAACAGAGGAAAATAAGCAATTGAGAGGATTCTTGATTTTCTTAGTAACAGTCTATCCGCAGCTTTCAAAAACAGTATTTAAATTTTTCCATACCGTGAAGCTGTTGTTGACATTTTTTGTGCTTGATTCAGCTACACTGGCATCTGACAGGTCAACTTCATCAAATATTAGAGACTGTGAAGGGAAAAGAACATAGAAGTATTAAATTAAGTATGAGTCCAGTTTCAGGTAGGCTTACAAAATGTGCTTTAATGTCATTGTGTCTATGAAAACAAAAATAAAAATAGAAAATAAAAGTAGTGGAAAAAATAGAACACACTGATGATGTGATAAAATTTCATAGCTGGCCCCTAAACACAGTTCTACTTGCTATCTAAGTGGTACATGATTATATCTAAATGCCCCATAATTACATTGCTTTAAAATGTCTTTTAAAATAAGGGGTTTTTTTTACACAGATGAAGCTTTAGAGTGTCTACTGTGTAGTATAAATGTGGTGTCAGAGGAGAGAGATTCACACACAGCAAAATGTAAACTAATTATTTAGTTTTAGGATGGAACTCTAAAGTCATGTAGCTATGATATAGTATCCGTATGAGAAGATGTATCTCAGAGACCTGAAGAGATCCCTTCCACTCCTTTGTTTGATGTTCCAACAAGAGAAATACACGTCTACTCTAAATGCTCCAGCCTCTGGCAAAGGATCAGTTAAGTTCTGTTATGCTCATGATGGTTTTGTAGCACAGAAGAACAGCCTAACAAAAATACCTATTTTTTTAGTCCTACCGTGTTTTTCCTCTTCCATGCCACAGGAAGGAGAATCAATGTTGGGGGAGTTTCAGCATGTCTGGATTCAGCATTAGAGTATTGGCACAATTTGCCTACTCATAACACCTTCTTCTCCCATCTTTACCATAGAATCACAGAATGGTTTTAGTTGGAAGGGACCCTAAAGATCATCTAGCTCCAAACCCCCTGCCATGGTCCAAGTTGCTCAGAGCTCCATCCAACCTGGCCTTGAATGTTTCCAGGGGTGGGGTATTCACAGCTTCTCTGAGCAGCCTGTGTCAGTGTCTCACCACCCTCACAGTAAAGAGTATCTTCCTACCTAATATCCAAATCTCTCCTCTTTCAGCTAAAAGTCATTCCCCCTATGTCCTACCACTACATGCCCTTGTAAAAAGCCCCTCTCCAGCTCCCTTGGCCTGTTTTTAGGTACTAGAAGGCTGCCATAAGGTCCCAGATCTCTCAGCCTGTCTTCATAAGAGAGGTGCTCCAGCCGGCTGATCATCTTTGTGCTCCTCCTCTGGACATTCTACAACAGTTCTGTGGCTCCCAAGATGGCAAGGGCACAGACCTTGTTGGGGTGAGACCAACATAGATCCAAAGGTGTGCAAATACCCCATATTCCTCATCTAACATGGTAGGCTCACATTTTCAAAACATCTCAGCATCATATTTGTGATTTGAGGTTGCCCTCCTCAGATCTCTTATTTGCCATGTTTATCCTTTATGTAAACTGCTCACGGTAGCACCAAGTGCAGAGAGGTTTAACAACAGAGGTACTGTAGTGCTGGGCTCCCTGGAGCGATGGTGCTTTCCTTGATTCATTATAGCCACACAACTGTGCACTGTGCAGCTACAGTCTTACAGTCCCAGAGAGATCTCTGTGCCTTTACTAAGAGTTTTGTTGAGAAAACCAAGCTATGGAAGATGATGAAGACCTGAAGCACCTCACCTACGCCTCCCATGAGATGCTACAACCCCACAGGGTAAAGGAAAGTAACACCCACAGCTATGAAACAGCACAGTCTGAGTCAGCCCAACAAGACAAAATGCTCTTGGCCCTGGCCTTGGGGGAGAGGAAGGAAAAACCTTTCAAAGAGAAGACAAGTATTCCTCACTGCCCATCCCCAATTCTCCCACCAAAAAATTCAGTTGAAGGGAAACAGCTTTTTCCCTTATATATCAGTTTTGGCAGAAAATCAGCCTATCTTGATTTCACATAACTATTTCTATGGGCATCAGAGCAGAAGAGTTTTAAGAGAATTTGGTCTTAGGGATAACTTCTAAGCATTATCCAGTTTTTACTGGTTTTGACTGTCTGAGAGCCACAAAAAACCTCCACAACTCGTTAAAATGACTTTATTATTTGTCTGAATAGCCAAAAAGGTTAAAATAACTGTGACAAACTTCATCAAAAAAGAGAAATTACTAATCTTCCTTGAAGTTAATTTAACACACTACATCCTATATACAGCAGTTTTTACATAAAACAACCATGAACAAATCATTACATTATTATTACTGAACTTATAAACCTAAACAAAATTGAAGTCACAAGAAAATGGCTTTAGACACTAATAGCATAGAATTACCTTTGAATCCTTAGCATAGTAAAGGGTACGACCTCGAAGTTTGAAATAGCGCTTTTTCCACCTCTGAAAAGAGCTGGTTTGCTTCAGTAGTAATCCTTCTTTTATACTTGTCTGAAAAAAATTAAAATACAGAAACCAAGGTAAATACATGTAGAAATAGCTACACACATAGATTAAAGTTTTGCTTTTTAAAATTTATGTTACACCTCATATAACTGTGAATTTAAACTTTTATTTGTTTACATTAAAAAGAGACTAATTCTTTGGACTACCGGATTTTGCATTGCTATTTTTTAAACAATGACAATGTTGGCAAAATGCTAATTTTACATGTAAACTGAAAAGGCAGTCGAGAGACATATAATTATTCTGAAGATACACACAAAATAATTCAATTGTCTGGATAGCTGCAGAGTCACAAACATTAAAGTGAGCAACAACTGATGGTGGCACAACTTAGAAAAAAACAGTAAAACCATCAATAGAAGGTAATTTCCAGTTCCAAAACTGATTATTTTGAGGAGAAAAACAATTTCCATACAGACAGTAATTCAACAAGGTACTTAAATGTCTCTGATTCAGGCACATGAATTTCTTTAAAATAGAGGGAATAATCCAGTATGATGCAAGTCATGCAAGACTTTGAGTCTGTTGATGAGCTGAAGCCTTCAGCATGAAATCAGCTAACCATTAGAGATAATTATTATCTGGAAAGTGTGAGAACAATAACAGATAGGGATATTTTTACCATGCAAATATTTTTAGGCAAAAAATGACTCGCTGATCCAAACCTTTCCCTGCAGACTGAACCCTGTCTATATATAACCCATTTTTGCAATGAGTAAGAGACAAATTAGTATATTTTAAAGGTGTATGCTGTTTTCACCGCTGTGTGTGGGATTCATTCGATTACAGAAATTCTTCACTTAATCAGACAAAACTACATGAACACAGCATACTAATTTCATGCGTCTCAAAAAAATTTTTCTTCATTTTTGAAGCACACAAGAGAGATGAGAAAAAGCAAGTACTTTTGGATATTATATTCCAAAATTACTCTTTCCAGAATATTTCCAATCTGTAATATAATAACATGATGAGAATCTTATAATACAATTTCTAGACAATGTGATACAAACATCATTTGTAGTTATTCTAGAACTTCTGGAAACATAACCAAGACCTGACCTAAAGTTCATAAACAACTTCTATTATCAGATATGAAATTCTCCTTAACTTTAATGCAAGTAATAAAAACACAGAAAAAGCAGAGAGCACTTTACTGTTCCTACCATTTCCTTGAAATGAGAAACATTGCTGTTATGCCCAGAGATTGCACCCTTCATTTAGATAGTCCTAATGTCACAAATCAAAAATGTGGTCCAACGATCACAAAGCACTTGAATTAATGCTCTCAAAAAAGCGACTCTTTCAGATTGAACCTCGTAGCTGAAAGTTTAGATTTGTCACAGTTTGCTTCACATGCCAGCAACCTGGACCAGTGGATTCAGCCAACCCTCCTGCTCTAGCTGAGGGGTAGCAACTCCCAGTGGAAAGGGTCTGCTCATCATACACCATTTTAAGACAATTTGCAATTTTCTGATCAGACACCTAGATAAGCAAGTTTTCCATGATATAAATAGATTTAATCAGTTAGTAAATACAAGCACTTGTTCAAAGCTGTCTGTTGTAGCCATGCAGCACCTGTGCTTCATATCACTCTCTGAGATTTTGGAAGCTCATCACAAGGATGGGAGTAGATGACGTGTGTTTATCAAGGGTCAGAAGATGTCAAGACCAGAGAAATTCAGTTCCAAGGAAATGGTACTCCACATTCATGACAGACGCTGACTTACTGGGAAAATGTCCAAAATGGAAGGAAATCCATACTCCCTAAAACACACTAGGTGTACAAGGAGACACAGAACACATATTATGCTGAATACTTCTGGGAATTTACAACTCTGTTAAAAAACCATAAAGCTCCCTAAACCTGAGCTATTACTCACTAAGGAATTAGTGAACTCTTTCTTGTCATTTTTATGCCTACTAAACCATTGTCTCCTATTTCTACTCACTCCTTAAACAATATCCCTAATGTCAAACCAATACCTTAAAAATTAAATCTATTTTGCAAGTCAGCCATTTGAAATTAACTTTGAACTTGAAATTAAAGTAAGCTGGTAGTGGATAACCTTTCGGGCTCTACAGAATTTATTTTTGCAACAAGATTTTCAAAAAATCTGGTAAACATTTACCCAAGAAGTAGAAGCACTTAACGAAGTACACAAATTAAATTTATATTTCACGACAGATAAGTATATTGGGCTGAGGTTTGAGCATTTTAAATAGAAAAATCCACGGCTGCAGGCATCAAAACTGAGCACAAAGATTTAGCCCAATACCCTTAATTAACTCAATTTAGACTCTAAAATGTTTAAAATTCCACCTGCCAATTGAGTCATTAAGTAATCTGCTAATAACGCTTTCCCAAGTCTATACCCAAGTTAGAGCATTTCCAGTCATTTAAGATTGGAAGGGACCTCCCAGGTTGTTGAGTTTGGGTCCTCAATGTTGCCTACACACAGGTCATGTTAAGTTTTTCAAAAGCATTGATCAGGCTATAACTACACCTTAAGAAAGTATTCGGTTCCTTTTCTTCTCCCCATGTCAACTGAGACAGTGCTCCAAGATCTCACTGTTCTGAGAAGCCTTTTTATAATTCATCTCAGCTGGACATTAAATCTGAAGTATAAGCAATAACCACTCCAATTATATTAACTACTTTCCTACTATAATTTAAGAGAAACAAGAAGTACAGATCCCACAATCCCACGCTACTTCTCACTTTTACAGAATCACATCTCATCGGCTTGCCAAAACCTCTGAACTTCCCCATACTGCATCTCGTATCATCTAGCAATACAGTGTCCCTCCAGAAGTATGGGACTAGTATCAGAACAGAATAGAATCAAATCCCTAATAATCTTTACCATTTTAACCATTAGTAAAGGAAGATCATTGACAACATTACAGTCACAACATCACGGTGTTCCACTGTGGTATATTTTCCAGAAGAAATCTAATTATAAAAATTACAGCCATTTTTCATAAAATTAAGGAGTACGTATGTGTTCAATTATCCAAGAATGTCAAATGCAACTCTGCATCTCCAAAATCTCAATGACAAAAAAAAAAAAAATTGATTTGTGGGTATTTGGATCACTAAAAATGAGAAACATCCATTTTTATATCAGCAGATTTAAAAATGTCCAGTATATAACACCTGAAAAGTCAAATGTTTTTTATTCCAAAGGAAGCCAGCCACATTGCCTTACTTCTAATTCATTCACTTTGTAAACCCTCACATTTCTGCAGAGGTAAATTTTTTACTTCTCCTGCTAGAAAGACAGAAAGAAAGGAGAAAATATTCTGAATTTCAAAAATAATAAACTGATTATGCACCCATTATTGGCAACTACAAACTAAAACACTAAATAATGAAAGATAAAAGTCTACCCTCTACTTCTTTTCATGTAAATAAGTGGACATGCTGCTCAAAATGTGTCAGGAGAGTGAAAAAAAGAACATGAGGAAATTTCTGAAAGTGAGGAGGATGAAAATGAAAACAGGAAAGGCCATATAACAGGGCAGTCAAATGCAAACAGGAAATTAAAAGCATGAAGAAGAATTTTAAGATAACCTTGCAACAGATGCTCATGCTGAGACTAAAATGTTCATGAAACTTTTGAGATGAAACACAGCTAGCTGGTTGGCAGATCATTTTCCAACAGAAGTATGAAAAGGGTATTCAAGGATAAGAAAGGTCATAGGAAAGAAGCTCATCAAATCCTCAGCATCTGTCTTTACCAGTGAGGATAATGAGATAGTATCTCACACAGCATGCTGTCCACAACATCAGAACAGCTTCGTCAACATGGAGGGCACATACGGGAAGTACTAGACCAGTCAAATCACTAAGTGCACCAGGTGGCATTGACCTGGGAGCCTTGAAGGTCCCAAAAGGACCACTGATGCTACTCATGGTAAAACAGTAGAGTCCATACAAAAGAATATTGCTGTGCGCATACATATCCAGCCGGAAAAAGTCAACAGAGTATTCCTTTTTAAAGGAAAATGATGCTCTGCTACCTACCATGAGTTCAGGATGTGTAGAGGAAAGCAAGTATATAAATTAAGATCCTGCAGACCTGGATTTTCAGAAAGCCTTTGATGAGGCTTCCCACCAAAGGATACTGAAGAAATGTTATTAGAACTTAATTGGGAAAAGGGGCATGTGAACTGAAAGATGCTTCAAGGAAAAATCTAAACCTCATTAACATTCTCATATCAGCTTTGTGCAAAGAAGAGATCTGGGAGCCAGATCACAGCTCTCTGAGCTCAATCACAGCCAGAAATGCCATAAAATTTTGGCTATCACTAAGAAAAGCAACAAATCAAGACAGAATTTAATTTTGCTGCTCTATAACACCATTGTACCAGACAGATCTGCTCTCTCTAACTCAAGAAACAGGGTTAGGAGCAACACAAATGATTCACAGAACAGTAGCTGCCTCACAACAAGAGAGATTGAAGAGCAGAAGACCAAGGGGGCAATATGAAAAATGTTTAAAAAAGCATTAAGGAAAAGTAAGGTGACTGCAGAACTATAGCTCACCAAAGCCCACAATATTATGACAAGGAGGAATGTGACAAAACTGTATCAAGATCAGCTTAACAAAGATAAAAAGTAGCACATCCTTACATAGCAGGCAGTGATTTTATGAAGCTTGCTGTCACAAGAGATTGTACAGGCAGACAGCATCAGCAAGTGCAAAAAAAAGGAACAGACAAATTTAAGAACAGTGTATCTTTACATGGTCCCTTTAATTTGCCATGAGGAAGTACTAGGAGAGTGAACGGCCACCAGACTCACATGCTGCTCCTGAACAGCCTTTTCTATTCCACTGCTGAAAGTGGATCATTGTACGACCAAGCAAAAATATTCACAGGTTGAATTTGTCCCGCTATGTAGACAGCATCTCTTCTGCTCTCAGTCCTGACATTTGTATTTGCAAGTGGGCCTAGGCCCTCATTTACCAAAACAATTAGTATTCCGATTGTTGACAGACAGGGCAATTAAAGAAAAGAAAAAAAAAAGAGAGAGAGATGACATGATGATGATTCTCTTTGATATTAACTCTCTCCTGTAATACTTCCTATTCCTATGACTTTGCCAAGTTGAGTACCAAAATAAAACCAACCCTCTCTGCAGTATTATGGACAGTTTGGAACATTTTCACCATCTGCATAGGTATGGCTTTAGGCAGACACTGGCTTCATTACTTTACAAGGTAAAATCTCACAGCTCATATTAACTCAGAGCCCCTTAAAATATTCCATGTGTTCAGTGGATTGAAAAGTATTTTTATTATTAAAAATGTGACAATCAAACACTTGATTGATATTATAATTATGACTAGGGAACTCCAAGCCTGTGATTTTCTTGACAATCTCTGTATAGCAGCTTCCATTACTGTCACTTAGGCTGACAGATTTTTCATTAGTTATGTCAAAATAAAAATAGATTTTATCTACCAAGAATAAAAACTTCATCAGCATCTTACTGCAAGGTTACATTTTTATTGAAGATTCCTGTTCACAGTGAAGGGAGACTAACATTTGAAAATTAAAACCAAACAAAGAATCAGTGAATTTAAACAGCTAAAAAGCATCAAAATAAATTTGAAAATCAGTATGTTGACAAGGTAACATTGCTTTAATATCAAGACAATAAAACAAGTACCACCAAGAACTGATAGCTCAGTGGAACAAGTGGAGCTGTATCCTGGGGTGTCTAAAGCACCAGACTTGCCTCAATTGAGATGCCCCAGGCTGCTGCTGCTAATACATCCCCAGGTTACACCGGTGACAGAGATCACAAAATGCAGCAAGTTGCACATGCTCAGTCTGTCACTGTCGATGACAGTTATCCCTGTCCTATTGAAGAAAAAAACCACACTAGCTAGTTTGAGAAAATAGCTTTCCAAAATCTCAGAAGGAAAGCCAGCCACACACCCCACCAAAACACTAACTTGTGATTAAGCATCACCATTTCTGTGTAATAATAAGCAATATGTTTCTTCAAAGTTATTCTTATATTCCATATTTTTGGAGTCATTTATGTGGATGATTCTAGCCCAAGTGAAACTGTAATACAAATAAATGCAATTATACAGCTTATGCAGTGCCCTTCTTCCTCAACCTCATTCTCCCTTCATGATCCCTTCCAGTCTATGCTAAGGAAACAGATTTTTGCGCTACTATTGTTAAAATAAATAATAAACCAAAAAGCTTTCAGCTTCATCTAATTGGAATATATGGTAATGTAGTAAAGCATGTAGTAAATATGAAATTACAGAGAAACTGCCATAATACTAATATCTTAGTAGCAATGTGAAATGCAATTAAGCAGACTGAATTAAAAATAGAGCTTGTAGCACATATCAAAAATGAGTAAGATATTGCCATATTAGGATAAAATATTACACTGGGAATTAAAAAAAAAAAACAAACAAAACCTATTTTAGATATAAAGTTGATACTAGATTGAGAATAGAGAAGAAACTTAATGTACAGTTCAAGTATTTAAACTCCTAATTTCCACTCGTACAACATGTTGCTCTCACTCTGTTCTCATTAATCAGGGCATGAAACAGCTGCAATACACTGAAAAAGGATAAAACACTTCATAGGATTGCAACTAGCTGCCAAAGATTTAAGTCTTGGTGCTGTAGCACAGCTCAGCTAACTTTGAGCAGTATTTCACTGCTACCATTTGGAACTTCAGTAGCTGTTCCTTTTAAATTACACATGCTCTGAGCAGAGAGATTTAAACCAACTAAGCCTAACTGGTTTCGAGACAGAAGAATATAGATGGTAGATATTTCAGGAATAAAAAATATTAAAAATAAAACCCATAATAAAGAGTCAAAGTACTCAGCTGGAAAGACTTTTTCCTTTACAAGAGTAATTTAGACTCTCTCTCAACTGGAGGGGAGGAGCACCCAACACACTTGTCAATCAGTAAAGTATATGCAGTGTAGGTCCAAAAGAAACCATTTTGCCACCTCGTACAGCAAAATACAGAAAAAAAATCCCAATACACTTCCACAGAAAAGAGCAAACTTCCTCTAATTCTGTCCACTGTTAATATGCAAATAATAGTTGATCAATTACTTGAGGAAATTACAAAGGCATCATATAATTAAAAAACCTAAACACCACTACAAACTTTTAAGCAATCCCTTCTTGAAAACAAACTCGAAGTTAAGCTTGCCGTAACAAACCTTCTGTGTTTTAGTTCTTGCAGTTTTCATTCTTGTCATTTTGGTAATCTTTAAACTAATTCCAGTTATGCTGTCAGACTTCCTAGGAGCTACACTCGATAGAGGAGCCTCCACAGAGTCATTTAGAGCTTGCAGCTCTTCAGGGAAAGCTGTGGAACAACTCATTTCCTTTTTGCAGGCTTTTTCCACACTTCTATCTGACTTCCACTGATCAAGTTAGGAAAGAGAAAAAGCTTTTATCAACAGAAGTCACACAAGGCCAAGAAGAGCTGTAGAATAGAATAGAGCAGTCCAGTTGGAAGGGACCTACAGGCTTCATTTAGTCCAAAACATACACATTGTAAAGATACAGTTTCAGGAATTTTCAGTATCACACAAATGTGGTTTAAAAAAGTAAGTTCTTAGCATCTTCATCACTTCTTTGATGAGATGAAAAATGAAAAAATACCATCCCATCCACTCACTCCTTAACATTTTCTAAATTGCCAGTCATTGTTACACAGTGATTGGTCATTGCAGTAGATATCTTGCTCAGTACTCAAGTCCACAGAGATAATTGACACCAGTTTCACAGACACGGTAGCCCTGTGATCTGCAAAATCCTGTTATGTTTGGAATTAGAAACAGAGAAGTTTGTTAATTGAATACCCTGAATTTTTATAGTGTATCTGATGCCCACAGATACAGAGACTATCTACTTTAATCTAATTCAGTGGCTGCACTCCACTGGAAGTCTATATTGGCCCTAATTTTGGTTTACTCTATGGTACCTAAAGTCCTGCATACATATTAATCATGTTTTGAGTTACATTTTCTACTATTCTCCCAGTAACAGTCTTAGCTTAACACTCTACTTCTAGAATAGCTAAGTCAACAAAACCTTTAATTGCCTAATAACTCAAATGTAAGGCTCTCTCACTTACCTCTATATATGGAGACAAATACTAATATACTTCCCACTATGAAAAAAATAATTCTTAAGTGAGAAAGCTGGAAATCTAATTTAAGAGATGACAGTAAAATTATACTAGTGAAATACAACATGGAAAAGATTGATAATGTCCAGCAGCCAGCTAATTTATTACAGATAGTGAAAAATCTTTTTGCTTATCATCAAAAATATTTAGAGAAAGCAGAAATACCGAGTAGCAACTCCAGAGACTGGAAATCTAATCCCGGTTTGACTATAGATTTTATGCGTGACCTGAGGCAAATCAGTTACTATGTGTTCTATGATCTCCACACTGAAAAAAAAATCTTTATTCTTCTCTACATGAGTCTTGTTGTGATTTCTTACATTTTACTGAGCATCTCACTAGAGGTAGCATTTCATTTTAATCAAAAATGTTCATAAATAGCTTTTTGAAAGATAGGAACTTCAGAAGTAATAAGAGTGAAACTAAAAAGACATTAACGCAGAGTCATCTGTAGCAGCTCACCCAAGGATATCTATGTTCAGTAGAATTTTGAGTATCTCCAAGGACAGAGATTCCACAACTTTCCTGGGCAAATGTTCAACCTGTTTGAGTGTTCAACCACCCTCAAAAGAGGGAGGGAGGAAAAAAAGTCAAAAATAGGGTTTTTTCTTGCGTTTAAATGTTGTGGTTCTGTATTTAAATTTGTGCCCATTGCCTCTTGTCCTGTCACTGGGTACCACTGAGTTTGACTGTTTCCCTTACCCTCCTCAGATATTTGTATATGTTCATATGATGAACAGCCTTCTCTTCTTCAGTATAAGCAGTCACAGATCTCTCAGCCTCTTGTCATATCAAAGATGCTCTGGCCTCTTAATCCTCTTTGTGGCCTGTCACTGGACTCTCTCCAGCATGTCCATGTCTCTCTTGTACTGAGCAGCCCAGAACTGGGCACAGCACTGGGTGTGTCCTCACCAGGGATGAGTAGAAGGTCACCTCCCTTGACCTGCTGGCAATACTCCCAATGCAGCCCAGCATACTGTTGGTCTTCATTGCCCCATTACCCTCCTCTGCCACACTTCTTTCCAACCAGTCAGCCCCCAGCCTGTCCACTGCTACAGTGGGATGGGATTCTTCCTCATCAGATTCAGGACATTGCCTTTGCTGAACTCCATGAGGTTTCTGTTGGTCCACTCCTACAGCCTGACCCTCCCTGAATGGGAGCACTGCCATCTGGGACATCAGACCTTTTTCCTCATTTTGTATTGTCCATACACACTGCAGATACACTCTGCATTATCACCCTGGCCTTAATGGAGATGTTACACAGCACTGACCCCAGTAACAACCCCAGGGGTAAACCAGTGACTGACCTCTAATTGGATTTTGTGCCACTAATCACCACACATTTTGCTCCATCACCTTCCAAGTAATAGAGATGAGGCAGACTGGTCTGTACTTCCCCAGATCCTCCTTCTTCCTTTTCTTGAATATGAGTGACATTTGCATTCTTCCAGTCCTCAGGAACCTCCCCTAGTGACTATGACCTTGGAAAGGTAATGGAGAATGGCCTTGCAATGCCATCAAGCAGCTCCCTCAGCACTTAGGTGTGTAGCCCAGAAGGACCAGTGTTTATGTAGTTTAAGTGTTCCCAAACTTGATGTTCCTTCACCTTCCACCACTTTCCAGCTGGTCTTGAGCACCTGGGATTGCAGAGGGCTAGTGTGAACAGTAAAGACGAGGGTGAAGAAGGCATTGAGTATCTTCCATGTCCTCTATCATCAGGTTCCCTGCCTCATTCAGCAACAGCTACGAGTTTGCCCCAGTCTTCCTCCTTCTGCCGATGTACCTATGGAAGACCTTCTTCTGGTCTTCACATCCCTTGCTAGATTCCACTGCAGGTGGGCTTTGGCTTTCCTAATCTCACCCCACATGATTGCTTCTCTAAATTCCTTCTGGATCACTTATCATTGCTTCTGCTTTTTGTATGCTTCCTTTTTATGTATTCCTTTTTAACATAAGTGTCCTGTTCACCCATCCAATACACTGCTCTTAAGACTGTAGTACTATCACAAACAGCCAGATTCTGACTCTCTGTCTTTAATTTCTGTTAGTTCTAAATGTGAAAGCCCTTGCAGCAAAACCACACTTTTTTCTAAGACTGCTTTTCCTAGAATTCCTTACAAATGTTACTGAGGAACCTACACCTTGCACAATTTTTTCCCAATGCAGATTTTCTTCTGTGAAAATCTAGACAATGTCTGGAGGCCAAATTGGCACCAGAAATTCCAGTCCCAGTTACTGTACTTTTTGGAGTTATTACATTTGGAGTAATTACTTTTGGAATTATTAAATTTAGTAGGTAAGTATTTTATAGTTTGGTATATTCTGGAGAAAATTAAAGTTTGTGATGTAGTACTAAGTGCCAAACAGATCTGAAATTTACTTCCAGGCCACTAACAGTCTTCTGTAACCAGAGACATTATGCTGATACTTTCACTTGTTTATGCAGCTGCATATAAACATTACACATATACCTACTGAACCATTCTAAATTTAGGAAACAGCTTATTACCTGACCTACTGAGTTTCAGTATTTAAAGAGTATGAAAGAGGTACTTTTTACAAGGCCATGAAGTGTCAGGACGTGGCTGACAAGGGGGAATGGCTTGAAACTGAAACAGGGTAGATTTAGAGTAGATATAAGGAAGAAATTCTTTACTGGGAGGGTGGTGAGACACTGGAACAGGTTGCCCAAAGAGGCTGTAGATTCCCCATCCCCGGCAGTGTCCAAGGCCAGGTTGGATGGGGCTTTGAGCAGCCTGGTCTAAGGGAAGGTGTCTCTGCCCATGGCAGGGGGGTTGGAACTAGATGATCTTGAAGGTCCCTTCCAACCCAAACCATTCTGTAATCCTGTGAATTCCCCAAAACAGCAAGGTGTGATAAAACCCTATTGTCCTTCCCAAATCATTAGCAGCAACCTTGGTGAAAACAGAATTCTCACATTACAATGAGTGGAAGAAATTTGCTCTTTTGAGACAACCAGACTGGAAAGCAGAAGAATAACATACATCAGACCCTCCCTTCCCTTCTGTTTACTGATGGGACATAAGAGCCTGAAATTACTGTTGAATTCACATTCCCTTTGTGACCAGGCCCATTCATGTACATGCTATTTTCTCTCATTCAGAAAACACAGTAAAGCTACTTCTTCAAAAACAAACATCTCTGACCAGAATGGGGCAGATCAGTACTTCTCAGAGTTTTATACACTGCAGCTCATGCTTGCCTATCCATCAAGGAACCCTCTTCTCTGGCTCTATGTAGGCTCCAGCTCTTACTCCGTGTCCAAACCTTGAGCTGTGAATACAACACAATGCTTCACTTCAATCCACGGGAAAATCAGAAAGCGGATCCCCTTGAAACATATTTCTGAGCACAGGAAGGAGAAGGAGGTAACCAGACACAGCATGGACATACCAAAGGTAAATCATGCCTGAACACTGGAGAATCTTTTCTAAGACTCCTGCATCATACAATAGAATAGCACATCCCATTCCACTTGCTGTTCAACAGCTCTTATTGCTAAAATACAAAAAATATAGTAGTAACTCACTTTTCTCCTTTCATGAGTTGAGCTGTTAAATATGAATTTTACCTTTAAACAGGTTAATGGCAATTTTTTCCATTTAAAAATTTTAAATTGCTATTAACAAAACAGCCCTAATGTAAAACCAAGTAAAACTAGAAGCATGCGATAAATGTGCTAGAATAGAACTTGACTATAGGTGTTGGGGTTTTCTTCTATTGAGGAAAGTACTTTCTATATAAAGAAGTTTTCAGTTTTGTAAAACCCGTCACTTTGTACATCCATCATGTAAGAGGATTTGGCACCTTGAAGGTAAGAGCATTTATGTGTTTCACAGTGTGCTTGCTTTCAGATTGTGATGCAACAGCTACTTTCTAGGGGAGCTAAAAAAGGCAAATTCTACTTCAGCTTCAATAAAACCTCAAAAGTATTCTGAAATCTTTGTTTAATAGTGCATTCTCCATTCCCACTAACAAAATCAGAGGCTCATAAAGGACCAAAAGAGGCATAGAGAGGCATCTTTTAGTACACATTCTCCTCTGAGGTAATGCTAACTTTATACAAATTTGCCAGAACAGGCTATATATCATCTTATTCAGGTGTCCCATTTTATTATTTGAAACTTTTTCTGGCCCAGTATCATCCAACATCTGCATCAGAAGCCAGAAACACACAAACAGTAAAGAGGCTGCATCTCATAAGCCTGCCTTCATTGCTTCTGTAGAGATAATCTTCACATGTTCAGTTTCCAGTCACGGAATCCCTAGACAGAATAATGGCGGCTCTAAAATCTGAGTTTTCACATGACCTGTCATTACAAAAATACATCGTCCTTCTTTTCTTTCTATTTGAATGAAGTCTTCATCTGCCTTTTTCAGCTATCCTTGAATGATTCCCAGAAGACATTTTCCTAAGATGTTTGTAAAGCCCTCAGTTACAGAGATTCTCTACCACTAAAATGGATTGCCTCGTGTAAACTTTTCTTGCTGCGCTTTAAAGTGCTTTGGTAGGACAATGATACAGAGATAAAACATCGATAAATTAACTCAAAGGCTGTTACTAACAGTACTTTGTAATGACAAAGCACTCAATAGGACAATTGTTACTGTTCTTAACTATGAACACACAGCTATTAAATGAGTAATAAGGTTGTTCTGCTTTTTGACCATAGTAATTTACAATCAACCAATCAAGGCCCAAACCAAACTTACATCTAGAAGTATTTTTAAACAGAACAAATATGGAAAATTGCAAATGGTTTTCCACAATGGATGTATGTTAAGGAAGTCTTCTATCCTGTTATGTACTAAGATTAAGCTTAACATACAGCCCTAGAGGTAAACATGATTATGCTCTGTGAAACCTCTCAGTGAAGTACCATCTTTAACAGCATTTATGAGTGAGAAGCTTTACTTTCCTCTGGAATGCGGATCAAGTGTCCTATTTATTTTACTGGCCCTTCACATAAATGTGAAAAGCATGGAAAATATTTTTTAAAAATAGATATGGTTAATCACATTTCCTCTTATATTCCCTGATCATGTTTCTTTGGTATCTACTCTCTTCTGCTTAAAATACTTTTATCCTCATAATTGCTTACTTATGTTTAATACAGGTACAATAAGCTTCTGAGATTCATCCCATTTCGAAGCATTAAGTACTTAAGGAACATCTGGAGTTGCTGCCTTTTCCCCTTGACAAGAGCTGGAGGACTTTGCAAGATACACCCTAGAAAATCTCGCTCATGCTGTCTCCTACACTGTGACAGTCATGGAAGGGAGGGTGCAGCCACTGTGGAGTGTTTCAGGTCAAGCAGCCCACAGTAGTTAAGTCTGAGCTGAGACAACACCCTCAGATGCTGCAATGACTGACGCACAACAGGTATGTCTTGGGACCAGTAATTTGGAGCATAAAGGCAGGGCAGGTCTCCCAAGCACTAAACCCACCAAAACTTCTGAGCCAGAGCACCCCATTATCTTTGCACTGGAGGCTCAGATACATTAGAACTTTCTCCACGTGCAGAGAAAGCCATAGGAAACCAGCTAAAAACAATTAAAAATACATTAATCAGATCTAAGCTGTATGATGAAAATTTTAAAACTGCAGGATGATCTTCAGTCTCCTTTAAATTAGCCAGGCTCCAAAGACTAGACTAGGTAATTGCGGTCTTATGCTATCTTAAGTCCAAGAAAAATAATTCTAGCTACTTTTTTTAATGCTTTTCTTGTTAGAAAACCCCTTTCAGTGGAATATTTTAAGAAAAAAAGACTAGTTGAAAATGTCCTTTGCACAAAGGTACTGTGAGTTTATTAATTGGTTGCAGACAGTAGATAGAGGTGCTGACCACAAGGACCTAGATGAAAGAGAGGTGACAACAAAGTCAAAGCACCCATATCGAGAGTCAATTTCTGAGTCACCTGAGTAATCACCTGAACTTACCACTCAACTCTTCCAATCAGATTCCTGATATGGTCTTATTACCAGCAAGAAGTCTGGGAATAAATGTGATTAATACTCCTTTTCTTCTCCCCGCCCCCCCTTTTTTTTTTTTTTACACGAAAGAGATGCTTCTCAAACAATTAAGCCACCTGTACACTTTGTAACTTGCTAGTCAGGCTGGTTATTGTTGCAATTTTTACAGGTCCAATACAGACCTTTTTGGTTTTTGCTATTACTTATAATCCTCTCTCTATTTAAGACTCAACTTTAATGGGGTGATAGGTTAATGAAAAATATAACTAAAAATTAATATTCTGATACATAAAGCACAGTGACTGAAGGCAGGGAAATGTTTTCTTTGCTGGTAAGTGGGTTTTAGTAGTTTTACTGTCTGCTGCCTTAAACACCAAAGATGAAGGCAAGATGCTCCTACTGTGACTGAAGTATCCTTTTGATGCAATTCATATTTGGACCAAATATGGGCTGAATCTGGTCCAGGGCACAAAACAAGGTGTTAGCACTCCAAAGAGCAACTTTAAACAACCCAGATATGAAAAGGACTTACTAAAACACCCTGAGGAAGGATTTTAGTTTTAAACTAAGGAGCAACAAAAGTTGTATTACTGTTTGAATGACAAAAGGAGACATAGACAGTTAAATGGAAAAAGAAAGGTAGTGTGATATGAGTGAAATGAGAAAGAGGATTCTTAAGGCAGAACTGGCACAACAGAAGGGCAAGTAAGAAAAAGATTATTAAGTCGAGCATCATTGATAATGATGGAAAAAGCCACACACAGATCAACAAGGGTCTCTTGCAGTGTGAGCCTACATCCTCCAATTTACAGCAACCATTCAGATATGCAAGGAATAATCAAGAGCTATTCATATGAACAATAATATTCATTATGAATAATAAATGATTGAGAAAAACTATACTTTGGAGTCCCTGCATAAATTTTTTATTGAATACATGGTGTCCCTGAAATCATACAATTCAGTTGAGCTGTTTAACTCACCTACCTAGAAACACTTTCAATAAGCAAACAAGACCAATATTGAACCACAGAGAGAACATGCACTATCGAGAGGAGCAGCATCTTTCTGGATAAGCAAGCCCCCCAGTATTAAACAGGATACTACTTACCAGTAGTGAGATGTACTTTATATCAAGGTAGAACATTCCTGATCTAAGGATAACTGGCTCTAACCAGTTCTCTGAAGAAGTTCCACAAAAAAGTAAAAATACAACCAATATTAAAATTCCACTAACATTCCTCTAGTGTGAAAAATAATAATCTATGAGCTGAGTCCAATTAGAGTATAAATGGACATACGAACAGTAAAAACTGGGGAAAAAATGAAAAAGTGGAAAGCACTGTTTATTTCAGAACAATTGTTGGATAATATAAACACAGAATTTTTTTCCTGTCTCTTAATGATGATTCATGTATTCTTATCTACAAATCAGAATATGAATATTAAATTATGACCACTGACCACCTTTTTGTATTTAATGAAGATCAAGACAGGTTTTTGAAACTGACAGAAGAAAAATCCCTCTCCACAAAGTGCCCTGGCAGAGTACACGATGCTAATTTTTACACGCAAAATGCAGCAGAGTTAGTCCAGGTCTCAATGGCTGAGAAAGACTATAATTAATCCTAGAAATTACCTTCTATAATTGCACTAATAATGAGGATGAAGATAGCATGGAAGGAATTTAGAGAAAGGAACAAAATATCACCTTTCCATGGGACCCACATATAGGTGAGACTATACAATCCCAATAACCAAATGAGTTCACTTACAATGCAAAGCACAAAGACAGCTCCACTACCAAACTTAGTACTACTTGTCAGGAATTTTGACAAGATTTAAATTTAAATATGACAGTGATGATTTGGACTTAAAAGGAACACCATTAACATGCACAAAAATTATTTAATCCTTTATAAGTTCTAAAGTATATCATTATGAAGCAACTAATCACCACAAAGCAGAAGTTTTCTGCACTGTTTCAAAAAATACATTGTAATTATTTCAAAATTTATTACACATTGTGAGAGCAAGAAATTACTAGGAAACAATGAACATTTTTGAAGTCTCTTTCTGAGTACTCTTGTTCTTTACTCCAATCTTTCACATAGCAGAATGTCACAGACCCTTCCAATGCATACACTCT
>NW_008238132.1:4003022-4018488 GCF_000691975.1 Corvus brachyrhynchos | reverse complement strand
ATAAAAACTACATTGAGAGCAAATACTGTGCCTAGTACTTTAATACAAAATAGCTGATACCAATGAAATCTCATGTCAATGTTGTTTGTACACATTCTGGTTTATGTTTTACAGCTTATTAAAATTACTTTAGAATCTATACCTGAAATTTCCAGATATTGTTTCTCTAACGAAGCAATAAAAACTGTTGGAAAAGGTATTTTTTATAGCAACTTCCTAAGCAACATTTTGTCACACTATTAAGCTAAAAGGAGAACACATGCTGAGTTTTGCAGTTTCCCAACACTCTCCATCTAATGTCTTAAACAAATATTAAGAGAAAACAAAAACACAGTGTCCCTCTAAAAATTATCCCTGCCTTTTAAGTTAAAGTAATCGACAAGAACTTTCATATCTTTTCATGGAAATTGTTCTATAGCAAATGACCACGCGGGGGTAGCAGTGTGATGCAATGCTCAGGTGCAGCCCAGCGGCCCTCAGCAGTGCAAGCACCGTGGTTTGGGTGAAATAAGTGCATTTCTGCAGTGGGTTTTTGAGTCTTCACAGCATAAATACTTTAACTACAGAACATACATACACGTGGCCAACTGCAGCATCAAAATCTGAAATTTATGAGACTCAAGGAAGAAATGTAAATTATCCCTTCATTCTACACAGGTTTTGTTGTAGAAAAACCAGAACAGTCTCAAATTAACGTTTAGCGAGAACATACATAGAAAAGCTTTGGCAGTCATTTACTGAAAGTTGACATTTTCAATTGCTAAATTACAGAAGTGTAAACATTTTTTCTCAGGCAAGTTGCTAAGTTATCTGTGGTACGTATATTTTTGAATTTTCTATACATGAAAGAAGATGCTCAGGTTTTACTGTTATTAAAAGACAAGTTAATTTCTTTTTTTGTGTGTGTGTGTGTAAAATATGGTCAATATTTTTTTCTCTTAGTTATATCAGCCAGTATCATAAATAACTCAAAAGAGTTGGTCTTGTGAAAGTCACTTGCCTTTTTTAAGATAAGGATATAAATATTTATTAGATTTGTACTGCACACAACGTAATAGAGAAAAAAAGGTGAAAGTGGTTCCTTGCTGTATAAATAGCTCTAAGTACATAGAGGCTACAGCTCAGCTAAGCATTGTAACAAATTGGTTGTGCCATGTCTTTTGTTGCTATTCAGCTACATTGATTCAGACTTCTATTGCTTTACTCTCATAATTTTTAATATATAATAGAATATATTGCAAATACGTATTATTTTTACACATATAGGGGCCCCAAATGCATTTGATTGCATTGTTTTACAGTCAGAGCTTGCCAAGAGAATACAGCCAGGAAAAGAAAGGAGTCTAAGTTGCCAAGCCAAGCTGAGCTATAGCCCATGGACTTGTTCCTCTCCAACCATTTTTCTCCAATGCTTTCGCAAGTAATATGTTGCAAAGTCAAACTCCTGCCTTCCTACAATCTGTGAACAGGCAGCATTTGTACTAAAATTGAAAGAAGTATTGTTAAGGGCTTGCCCAGACTTGAAAGTTGGTGCACATTATGGGAGTGTTTGACACAAAAGCGTAACCGCCCAGAAGTAGCCAATGTGCAGTCACTCTTACCCCCAAGCAAAAGCATCACATTCCTGTTTGCCTTAATCCCCAGCTAAAGAACTTCTTCTTTGCCATCAAGATGATTCATTAAATCAACACGGGAAGAAATAAAAAATGCTCAGAATGGGGCAAGGTATCTCATGACAAAAACTGATAGGGTGGACAAATGAAGGTAGCAGCAGTTACCAACAAAATTCAAAAGCACAAAACTTATTTGTCACATTAACTCTCTCTGAAAAAGGAGAGGTTTTTAATTTGGAATTTCAACTGCCTGGTTAAATATAATGTAATCTCACTTTATCTGAATGATTTTACATTTTAAAATAATATTATATTAATTAATATTAAATAATATTATCACTTAGGAACTAATTTATTAAGTTAATAACCTCCCCATAAGCCAGATGAGGCTGAGCAGTTTGTTCTGGCCCAAATAACATGCTAACTGAAATGTCTGTGTTAAACATTATCAAAGGGGATTAAATAGCCATTCTTGTTTTTAGTTTGTGTGTTTGCTAATTATTTTATGAAACAGTTACTTTAATTGTAAAATAAGGCAAAGAGACAATTCTTTCCCTTGATAAAACTCCCACAGTGCAGCAGAAGAAGACATTGCAAAATGGTAATAAGACAGGAAAATGCAATTTAGAGAAACTACAGAGTGTTTTAAGAACATGACAAGATTTGAAAATTTCTTATAATTTTTTAAAGTGCTTCTGCCCTCTCACTTGCAACAGTCAAAGATTGCAGGCAAAGAAGGTGAGAAGAATAGCGTATTTTTAGGCTGAGCTGCTGATACATAGAAAACTTCACTGACTTGCGTAAGGTCACAGTGAGTCAGCACCAACAGAACAGTGGATCGAAATCCTAATCTCATTCTCAAACTACTGAATTGACTCACTTCCCACATCCAGTTACTCTGCTTGTATTTTATGCAATAACCCACTCAAATCATGAAGCTGCTTCTGTAAGTAGAATTTTTCGTGTTACAGCCCACTCTTGTAAATCAACCAAGAAGACATTCCATTACTTTTTAATGAACTTCTGTGATCTCACTTCCCATGTCATATTGGATATCCTTGCTTAATGCTAGATAAATGAGTCAAGCTGGGCCTTCCATATGACTGATATGAAATAGTTTTAATGCATCTTCTTAGGAGTATAATCCTACAAAAAAAGACCCTGATCACAAAATACACTAGCTAAAACATAGATATCATTACATCTGTAAATCAATACATGATATTGCTCAGGAATCTACTGTTCTGGCTCAGAGAAAAAAAATAAAGCAACATACCTTATTTTTTTCATACAAAATGACCATTTCAAAATCCCAAAAGATCCTAATAAATTATGCCAAAGATCCTAAGGTTGCTCTCCCAACTTCATGAGAGGTTTCTTGCAGAAAAAAAAAGCATTTAAGAAGTTAAAAAAAAAACTTAGCCTGGATCTGACCACTGAAAGCTTCAGTGTTGCCTGCTGAAAGTAAGGGTAGTGTCTTACTCTGCCTCAGGCTGTTATAAACAACTCAGATCAAGAGTCTACGCAAATGCCAAGGGCTTACCTTCTACACTTTATCTAAATCTGTCAACCTTCATGCTTCAAACCTCACTGAGAGTGGCAAGAGCTGCTTCCCTGGTGTGTAATAAATGCAGCAAAGCCATCTCTGCACAGCAGAAGCCATTTAGGTCTTAAGGCTGGGAGAAGGCAATTCCATTTGGTTGGTAGGTAACCCAGGACATGCCCAGCCAGATCAAGAAAGAACCCAAAACTTGATTCTTAAGGGCACTAGGGAGTCACATAGCCTTTACTGGAATTGCCCTAAGTGCAGGCATTGGCCAATGCTACAATTGGCCTTGCTACAATTTCAAAACTCTTTTTCACATTACTGGAATTGCCCTAAGTGCAGGCATTGGCCAGCCTTGCTACAATTTCAAAACTCTTTCTCACGTCTTCATTCACAAATGATCCAAAAGGAAGGCACAAAATACTCAGTTGTTAATATATTTAAATGCTGCATGTGGGAAACAGTCAAATTTCTTATCTTTCTGTTGCAATTTCCTCATACCTCCCAAGGGTACACCAGCATAGACTATCAGCCACATTATGAGAAGTAGGAAAGATGTGAAATTCTGCCTGGAAACGGTCATCACACAAAGACTTCTTAAGCCATATGTTATATTGCTAGAGCAAAACTCAGAGGCATGATACACCTGCCTGTGCTAAGCAGTCTGGAGACTATGAAGTGGTTAGTGTACTGTTTAAAGAATATCCTCATGAGTGTGAAGCTCTCTTAGAGTACCTGAAAGACTATAATAAAATAATGAATGTATTTAATATATTTACATATTTTTAAATATTTAAAACAAACCCAGTATGTGAGAAAATTAAAATTTATAGAACCAAGGAAAGGTAAAGAACACAAAATTTGGAACGGTGGAGAACAGGCAGTGGTTACGGGGCCACTGTGTGCACTTCTTACACCACCTCTTCTCCCCTCTAAAGATACCAGTGTGAAACTTTCTGTTACCGATTGCTCAAGAGCTGAAAATTAGCTGCCAGCTGGGAGCACATGAGGGCTGTGAACTCGTAGGTGCTATAGCAGGAAGCATTCAAAACCCAGAAGAAAGAAAAGGAACAGAAGAAAAATCTACTGACAATTTCCACCAAGGTTTTAAAATAGCACTTTTTAAACCACTCAACTTTAGTTACACAGGAAAGAAGTAGAGCTGTAATGACACGTGTCTGTATGACAACAGACTTTCACAAACGCTGTGAAAGTCACACATATATTAGCAAACTGAATTTTTGCCAGCGTAAGTTACATCAGTTTTCTGAAGGATTATAAACTGTACTAGGAAATAATTTTAACAAACTGTACTAGAAAGATTTTGGTGGTTTTTGGTAGTTTGTTTAAGTTCCTGATGAAAACATTAATCACCCTCTGATCCCTTCCTCACAATGACAGAAGTTTCTCTTGGGTTTCACAGATCCTAAACCTCTGTGCAGATGCGCAGACACTGGCTGAAGAATTCCCTAAGAGCACTTGTCCAACCCTTCCCTTGAAGGAATCAGGTCCAAAATGGTTTTTTGAACTGTCAAATTTGACAAATTAAACTCAAATCTATGGTAAAGAAGTACCAGACTCTATACTCCACTCACTTGACAATTATAAATAGCCAGAGTGGTTTCAGTTATAAATAGCCTGAAATGGTTTCAATTAGTTTGAGCCAGTGTCCAATTTAAAGCCATTTCTGGGACCACAACTCCAATATCAACTGTCCACAAATCTTTAAGAAATGTGATGCATTTAACGTGAGAACATTGAAATAAGCTCCATAAAATGCTAGTGCAGACTGTACTCTTCCACAGAGATAAAAAATACTTCTGAATTAACAACATTATTTAATATAGTGGTAAAAGTATTCCTCTTGCTCAGAAATAATATACCTGTTTTAAAAAATAAACTGACTCAGAGCACAAAGTACCCTAGACCACCAAACTGAGCATTGATGTGATTACACTATTCATTGGTTGGGCAGGAGCAATTTTGAAACAAATCTAAAAAAATTAAGCATTTCCAATTATGTATCTTGGTGTACAGAAATATTGGGTGTTTTTTTTAGAAAACAACTACTGGGATCAACCCTCCCTTACTGATTCATTTAGTAACCCTGGACTGCCTTTAACATCTTCTCACACCAGCACTTCCCATTGACATGTATTGTAGACATTGAGGAGAGGACAACGCCTCTGCCATCAGAGAAGGCAAGGAAGTCATTATTTAGCCTTTGTACACAGCCTTTGATCTCCTTGCGTTTTACAGTGTGCCAGGTTATTTTCAATGCATCCTGCAATGGATACAAACCAAATTATCATAACTCATCGAGGAAAGCACTACTTTTTGCTTATTAGAAGACCCAGCTTTATAGGCATGCTCTCCAAAAGCAGATATATTATTCTTACACCTCCTTCTGTGTTTTTCTAACACAGAACACTACCATGTGTTTAAAAAAGAATGTTAAATGACCCACAGTTTACCAAAATAAATGATTATTCATTGCTGGTTTAAAAGATTTTATGATCAATTGTTCTAAAAGTGGGACTACTCATATCACAAGACAGTCCTGTTTGACAAAGTCTAATGGAAGATAAATTTTGTAATTAAAAAAAAATCTAAAAACATTATGAGAAGTGTATGGGGTTTGTAACAGAAACATCATAATTTCAGAAGGAAGTAGACGTGCGATACAGCCATCAGTGTGTAATTTCAGTATCTTGTTTGTGTATAATTTCCATATTCTGGGGCATCTAACGAAACTGGACTTTGTGCAATTTTTCTGCTCTTGTTTCTCAGTTACCCCAATAATGTAGACTCCTGCACTAGTTAGTAAAAGCCTTCAAACATGTACAGAACAGGGTTTTTTCCACTGATGTGTCATGTGTCTAACAGTGGAATATACAAATCAGTATATTCTATTTACTGCCATCAGAAATTTGCATCGCCATCTACACAATAAAATTAGGGGTTGACAGCTGCTTTGCTAAATCACTTCCTCCATCTCTGATCCACAAGAGAGCTAGATCTACCTTTCACAGCTGAAAGAATATATTCCTAGGTTATCCATCTTCCCTCTCTTCAAAAGGATTTCCTGATTCCAAGGGAAAAGCAGAAGACAAGTGCAAGTACATCCCCTCTCACAGAGGGCTTTGCATGAAGTTTGCTGAAAGTATTACAGTAAAGACAAGAATAGGATTGAACTACATTTAAAGACTTATCATTTCCTCTAATTGCTACATTACTTGTAAAAAAATATGTGGAACAGCAGGTACCTAAAACTGCTTCTGCAAATTTCATAAAACTATGTGCCTATGTCACTACAGGAACCTAAAAAGAGATACTATAGGTGCCTATAAATGAAAGTCATATTGCAATGCAAAAGACACTAAATAACCTGATTCACTGACCCTTCTCCCGTTGCCTTAGAAAACAGAAATATAGATGCAAGTAGTCCCTCTCCTCATGCAAAAACTAACACAGAACCACTCCCTGCTTTATAAACATTTTTTTTCTGATTAGTTCAGCCAGAGCACACCCAAACTGCAGCCACGCTCTCCCCGGCAGCATGACCTCTCACAACCTTCCTGGTAGGCTTATGAAACCAGGAAATCAATAGCAATTCTGTGTAACTTGGCTAATTTCAACCCATCAGGCCATTTTAAATTAAAAACAAATAACCAACCCCTAATTTAGAATCAGCAAGAAAACATTATTTGGAAAATGAGCACAAAAGCACTGAAAATTCTGAAGGCTCTAACGCTTCTATTTTTCATTGAAAAACACAAGTGTTTCACTTCAGTTAATTGCTCCTTTCCAATTGTGAAATAGAGCACATTAGAATTCAATAACCTTTTAAAAACTGGAAAAGTTTGGATGCAATGTGTGCATTTTTGTCACCATTTCAAATGAAACTTTCACCCCATGCATGCACTAATCAGATGCTTTATGCCAGATTATTACTTCAATAAATCTTCAGAAACTGTATTTCATTGTTTTTACTTCAACTTAACAATATCCTTCATCAGAAGACCATATAAAAATAATGTTATAATAGCTTCCTAAGGAAATACAGCCTTTTGAACATTTACATCCATACTAAAAAGCTTAAGTGAAATTCATACATGGTGAACACAGAAAACAGTTTACAGTGTTGCTGAACTATGGAAAAAGAAGTTTTCATATGGACACAGGAGTGTGAGTTCATGAGTACAAGTGATACACCTAATGCTTACAAAAATCCTCTATGCTCCAGGTGTACCTACACACAGAGAAGCCACATCTCCGTCTCGTCTGCAAGTGACATTGGTAGACCAGATGGGGTTTTTTTCCACAAAAAAAGAATATCTTCTCTTTGTGGCACCTGTCTTCATCTGGGGTCAGTAGGTTCAAACCACTCAACAAAAAATGCTAAGTGGCAACTGGGACAAAAATCGCCACCCATAGACAACTTAATGGGAAGTTTGAGCAATTTCCTGGAAATTTCAAGAAGTGGTAGACAACTTCATGGCGAGTTTAAGGAGCTGCACATATACCCTACTGCTGCAAAAAGCAGGGAAATTCTGTTTTTAGGGAGGGGATGAGAGGAAAAATCAGAGGAAGAACATTCCTCCTTGTCTATCATGCATATTGATCCCTCTTCAAAATAGGCCGATGAACAGGAGAGGACAGGGAAATTTCTACACAACATAAGAGGGGGAGCATGAAAAGAAAAAGAAAGGCCATCATCTAATTGATTCCACCTAAGTAATCTTTCACAGGAAGAGATAAGATCTCTGGCAAACAGCTAAATTTTACTATATTTTGCTAAAAATAGCAGCTCATCTGAAGCACTGGCCGGCTGAAAATGAAAATATACCTTTTTTTTTAAGCGGAGGTGACTGCAGTCTGGTTTACTTTCTGTCTCCATCTGCTTGTATGTCACACTGCCAAGTTACATAATTCAATATTTTAAAACTCTGATAAAATGTCTTTAAAATATAATAGGGTGGCATAACTTCCATTAACATCAGCAGAATTACAGCTGAGTGTTTATGGGGAAAAAAGTCCATTAAAAGTTTTGCCTCTTCAAGTTCGTTCAACATCGCTTCAAATAGAACAGTCAACGGTAGATGCCTGGAGCTGAAACAAATCTACAGTCTGCAAATGGCCCATTTTTATCACATTCAAGTAATGAATTACTTTAGAAAGAGTAATTAACATTATTTCTTTCGGCCTTAAGAAAAGCTTTCACTTTTGCCATCATTTTTAGTCTACTCTAATTTTCTCGCATAGCTAAAAATGATTCAGAGAAAATCCTCAAGTTTATACACTGAATTATCAAATAATAACAAAACTGAAATTTCTGTACACACATACAGAGTAACTGTTTGGAGAATGACTATAAAGCACCACTGCTCACCACTTTACTGTTACTTTAATACTCAAGAGACAAATTGAAATCCCTGGCTAGTCCCCAAATTGTTCTGTACTCCCACTCAAGCTTTGTAAGATAAAACCTATGTCATAAACCTGTTCATAAGCAAGCTCGTGATAATGTCAAACTGACCTTAGAATCATTGCATCTGAATTTATCAAGCAGCTATTTTTGTCATGATCACATTTACAATAAGCATAGCAAGTTATGGGAGGATAATACAGCAGGGGGAAAAGGAAAAGTAAATCAATACACTAAACAGATACACAGTAATATAGGTAGCCACTGGAAGAGAGGCCAGCCTGCTCGGAGCTTTCAGTTGAAGCTGCAACTCCAAAGTTACTAAAAATAATGTTTTCCTTCAGAAAAATTGATTTTCGTTTACAAGCCAGTCATTGAACTTTGCATCAATCCAATTACTTCACTTCAAAGTACTAAAAAACAATAATTATTTGGAAACAGATAGGAAGCTAGGCAATTTGTGTTTAATACAGTAAAATAATTGCAAACAAAAAAGTATAATTTATCAAAATTTGCATAATCTATATTCAGCTTCTTGTCAGGTTGTAAGGCTTGGTTCAAGCAAAAAAAAAAATTTCCAAGTAATTTCCAGAGATTCTCAAAAGTAAACCCTGGCAAATAAAGCCTTATTCACAACTATGCACATTGACTTAGTAAAATTAATTACTTTCCTTTTTAACCCATTAATCATCTGGTTTTTATTCTGGAGAAAGCCCAGAGTTTCATCTTCCTTTGTACTGCAACATTAAACCAAGAAAATTGCCAGTGGCAAAATAAACATCATAATGCTTCATGTAAGGTTTCCAAGATTCTGGTGGGAGCTCTGTACAGAAGTATTTCTGTACTCCGGGTTACGACATTCTGTTATTTAAATATTAATAAAACAGTGATGTAAACCACATTAGAAAAGAAAACAAATCTTTTCAATTAAGTTTATTTTTAGAACAAGTCCTAGGATTCCAAATACAGCAGCATTTTCTGAACACTGTGTTTTCCCTTAAGATTTCTTGCTGGCAAGATTCCATAACCTACTCGCTTTGGTGGTGGGAGGTGAACTTTTGTAGAGAGAACAGGCACCTCAGAACACTTCTAAATGGCCAGCCAACACATTCAATAGCTGCTATAAATGTTTAACACAATTAAAATTGCAATCAAAAGTAAAATTTTAATTTTTTCATGCCATGAAACACCACATTATAAGGGGTTCTTTCAAGACCATTTAGTAAGTTCAACTCTGAAGTATACAACAAAAAAATATTAGCTCACAGTACGAGAAAAATGGGGCTAAGCAATGCTATACCAAACCTAATTTATTCAGACAACATGCAATCTGGCCTCAACCAGATTGTATTATCACATCTCTGCATGGAAAAAAAAAATTAAAAATCAAGTTATTTTTAGGAGAAAAAATATTTCTTTAAGGTTTCTGGATAATAGCCAGCAGTACAGGGCTATGTCAAGATGATGGAATAACTCAACCTTACATCTCTAAGCATCACAGCCACAGGAAACAGAGGCCAAGGCTAAAATGTGACCCATTGTGGGAGGATTTATTTAAGCTCTGAGTTTAAGTGGAGCAATTTCGTTCTCAAAAAAACCCCAAAACAAAACAAAAAAATCAGTAGTGAAGTGCACAGGTCATACCATATTTGTTTAGTACCCATAAAATATCCACTCCTAATCTCTGTCACACTTCCACAAGGGGGACAATGTGCATGTCTCATATGTATATCCCCTCAACTGATCAGTCAGAAGTGAGATGAAGCTTTGAACTTCGTTACTCAAGAAGAGCAATCTTCGCCAGGAAAACACCGCTCTGTCCATAGTCAAGTGGCAGAGACTCTACTGTACATTTCTTAGAAGCAGGATTTTTTCATTCCCATGAAAACACCCACTGCTTATGGACAGCTGGCATTTTAACACATGCATTAGTAATGCTTAAAGCTTAATAGCAAGCTTTTCAACAGAGGGCTTGGAAGTGTTCGCTTATACACGTTTACAAATTCAACTAACACTGGATACAGGGAGCAAGAACCCCCCTGCACAGTTAGGAGAAAGAGCAGAGTTCATGCCTAGCGTAGGGTTAAAGATGAAGGCTGGCAGGCAAGAACCAAAGGCAGCTGCCAAAAACTCCACTTCTCCACTTTACAAAAACCATTCCTCCTCTGCAGCCGTGCCACTCCCACTGCCCTGTTAACCGAAGGTGCACGCGCGGGTAAGCATGAACAGAACGTGGCTTCGTAAAGGGAATCATAAATACTGAGCTCCCAAAGAATGCACAGCATGTGTAAATACTCCAAAACAAAAACAATCTGTCACTAGTGATGTAGAGAGGTTTCCTAGTGGGCAAAATTCTGACACGGCTAAGAGCCAAAATGCCAAAGGTAAAGTGAAAAAAGGCAAAACTAAAAAGAAAAAAACAACCTCCCCCTCATGATTCACATAATCATGTTTCTGATTACACTGATGTGCCATTCTCAAGTGATAAACTAGAAGTTATTGATCCCTCTTACTCTGCCCTGGAAAATCCAAGTATGAAAAAAAGATACAACAGAACCTATTGCAAAAATTCAGTGTTTGATATGCACCTTTCATTTTTATGGTTGTATCAATAAAAGTGAGGGCAGCAAAGGAGTTAAATTTTTGACACAAATTACTTCAATAAGGAAATACACAGAAAAAAGTAATATTTAACCAAACAGAGCTTAATAATCGGCACATCACTGAGGACACTTCTTTCAGACATTCTAGTTGTCCCATACAGACATATCTAGAAACATTACATCAGTGAATAGCCACAGCATTTGACAAGAAGCACAATCCCATTCAGCAAAGATCGAAGACAGGGATAAATGTCAAAAATAATCAAAAGAAAAGCTAGCTTTTCTTCATCAGAAACTACATATTAGCAGCAGTATACAGGCTACATACCTTACATGCGTATATCTCTCTAAGGGGGAAAAAAATAGCAACAGGCATGATACTGGATTTCCTCATAGGTCTGGAAGGTAAGTGAACAACTAAAAAACATGGGGACATAGAAGAAAGAAGGAGCATTAATAATTCCTCAAAAAAACACCCAAGGGCAAAAGCAACATTCATACAATCACACTACCGACAGTACAAGCGTAGAACACACTTCACGTACATATGCTTCCTAAATTGCTTCCTAAACATGAAACATTTGAGTAAAACTGCTGACTTTCAGCCATGAACATAACTTCAAGATATCCTTGTAATACTTTTCCATACAGTAAAACTACAGAAGAGATTATTCTAGATTATTCTGGAGAACTTGAATGTTATAAAAGATTTCAATCTACAGGTAACAGCCTGAACAAATATGTTATCAAAATTAAAATAAGTAAGTTATACAGAAGGATGCAAATATCTGCACTGCCACCCATCCCAATGACGTCTGATTGTTCATCACAGTACAAGAGCAATTAAGGGGGACAAGCAAAATAAAGGGTTTCCTGACAAATTAGAGAACCATACTGGAGGTTATGTTCCAAAGTTACTTGTTTATTGCTTTTTCCTAAAACACTTTGTGCTTCTACAGAAGCAGAAGAGGCAAAGGAATAGACTTCTGCAGAAATTGAAATTATACCTGCTACTTTAACATATGTCTAAGTACCACAACAGATACAGGTACTGTTTTTGCACTTTCGAAAGAACAACCACACCAATCGGCACTGAAGATAAATAAGGAGCACATCCTTATAGCTTTCAAATCCTCTTATCCTATATGCCAAACATTTCTAAAATCTATGTTCATTAAAACACATTGTCCAACACAAGTTTTAAGAAGTGTCTCCCCTCTGCTCTCCTCATGTCCACCAAGAATGAAGTGGGGCATATGGAAGCAAAGCTTTCTCACAGACATTGTGCCTTTGGGTGAAAAGCACCCAAAAAGTCAGAGATTTTCTCCCAAGAAAACCAAAACCAAACCAGAGCATGATCCTGATAGCTGACAAATACCCTCCACAGACATTTCAGCTGATGGAATAAGAAGCTAATTTTTCTGGTTTGGGACAAAATAAGTTCTATTTAAGGTCCAAAAACAAGATTGAATAAAACCCCTCACCACCTGGTTCTTCAGACTCCTCAGCTTCCAAATGGTAAAGTATAGGGGACTACAGCCCTGATTTTACAAGTGCCCACATTACACCACGTCTGCCTGGTCCAGATGCACATATCCAAGCAGGCTTGGGATTCCCATAATATCCTGGAAGTGTCTGATCTGGCAGGTGTTACCAGCATAAATTTGCTCAAAGCCTATGAACATACCCCCAGGAAAGCACTGAAGAGCCATCACTAGCAGTCATATTGAGGGACATACAAAAGCATTGATGATCCAGTAGGTCACAGTTTAATGTGTTGTCCCATGAGACAAGAAACCCATGATTGCACTCCGTTCTTCAGCTGCAGGAGGCCCAAAGCTGTATGTTCCTTTCGAAGGGAGGAACTTCACTACAAACTGTTTAGTCTTGAAGCAACTGCCTACAGCAAAGCTGAAGGTGCACTACTTGGCAAAAAATACAAAGCAATGTCCAAAGGGCTTCTGAAAAATCAGCATGACTCCACGAGACAACAAGAAAGTGTTCTATCAAAAAAAATGCACAGCTTTACTTCCAGAATTAAATAAAAATATCGTTTTATAGATGTACTTAGACCACAAAAACTTGTGAATTAGCACACCAGCTTTACATCTGTACATTTTGAGTTTCCTGTGGCTATTGTTCTTACACTGTCAACATGCCACTTACCTTAAAATAACCACCAGTACCCAAAAATAACTAGTTTTGAATGTGCAATGCTATATTTGATACTCATTCATCAATTAATAAACTGGTTTTAGCACATGAGTTTTGACTTCTCAAGTCCCTTTTAATCTCTACAAGTACTTTGGGTGCTGAAGTTTTTCTTTATTTAAAATGAACTATGGCAAAAAACCCCACAACCCCCTTCTACCAGTTCAACACTAATATCTAGGCTGCAGTCAATCCTAAATAGATGCTTCCCTGAGTAACAGAGCTATTTAATGACAATGAGAGGATTACATCTGTTTAAGACACAACAAAAGCACATGACACCCTGTGTTATACATCTGGATACTACTGTCATGAACAGGGAAACGTCATGAACATGAATTCTAAGTATAGCTGCCAAATTCCTCTTTTTTTCCAGCATGAACTCCTAACTGGAAACACAGCTTCTTCCTTTTCTGCAGTGATACAGCACTCCCAAAGGCAGACACAGCAATCTGTTATGCCCAGATCTTATTCAAGGTCCTCTCCAAGTCAATAGCAAAAATTCTTTTTTTTTTTCTTTCAATGGGAGGAGGAAGGCTGCGTTCCCAAAGAATTCACAGTTCAGCTTCCCTTTTAAACGCCTTTTCATCCCAGGACATACACAGCTATTCACAGTATCCTATCTCATCTTCCCACATTCCTATTCTCAGCTCAAGTGTATGAACAGAAAAATCTCCATTTCTGCATACCCCACTTAGATGCAAATTTGGGACCACTCCAGAACTTCATGTTAACTCAGACACTCATGAAGAATTAACCATCTGTGCTACTCCACCTGCTGCCTACTGTACTTTAGACTAACCCAGAACAGCCTATCACATCTCACTTTCTTGTGACCTAAAGTCAGAATGATTTTTTTTTTTATTACAAAAAAACAATGCAACAGACTAAAATCATATGGTTTTCTGGGTTAGGAACAGCTGTTTCAGACAATGTTGCAAACATTTTCTTTGGAAAGTTACTGGTTGGCAAATCGTGCTTGTTAAATTGTTTGTAGTCTGCAAGAACCAAATAAAAAGGAAGTTCCATACACTAGAGAAATAAAGAAATGCAAAAACAATTGCATTTCAAAAAAACTCTTCTTTTTTAACCTCTTTCTTTAAACAGAGATGGAGACAATAGACCTACTACACTGCATATTTAATAGCAGTTTACATGTATAAACTCTTAAGAAGGAAAAAATAGCATCTATCTTCTGAAATATTTTCTCAAACTTCCTTCTAAACAGCAAGCAACCAAGGCCAAAAAGTCAATCATAAATAATTAGGAAACAAAATTACTGTTATGTTTTTATTTCATTAACATTTCTGTCAGTGATACCCCTTAGGACTGTGCCATCTTGCTTTCACTTGTGTTGTAGATAATAAAATGCTGACATATTTATATAAAAGTTATTCTCAGTAGAATCAGATCTGATCCAAGAACATAAGAATGTCAAAAGTTGTTATTCCATGGCATTTGGTCTTAAGGAACAAAAATTTCAAAAAGAGACTGTTGGGGAAGATGAAACAGGAAAGCCTTGGAAATATGATTGCCTGACAAAAGATTTTGGGAATATGAAAACTACAGGCAACATCGAAATGAAAGCCACTTTTGAAATACCAGGTCTTAGTTACTGAACAACTAGAAAACAATAGTATGGCCACTGAAGTAATCCCCTCTTGATGGAACAATACCCTCTGCTTGCAAGCAGGTCCAAGGGTCAGAGCAGACCCTACTAGCTCAGCAGAAGGGGTCCAAAGAGTAGTTTTTAGAAGTTAAGATGTAACACTCTATGGTAATATAAGAACTCTTATAGGCTGTATGTAAATGCTATAGGATTTGTATCTTGTATTAGATTGGTTAGTGACAATTAGAATATTCAGTACAGAAGATGATTTATTGTATTGTAACCAGGACTTCAGACACTTCTACTTCAGACTTTCTCATACTTCTCTCTTCCACTTCTACTCTTGCTCTTACTCTTGCTCTTACACTCTCTCTCTCACCCGTTCACCTGCTTACTCTCTTGGGCCTGCTCAGAGCTGAGTCTGGCAGCTCTGAGCAGTGCCCCTATACCCACGCC
>NW_008238132.1:3996477-3999174 GCF_000691975.1 Corvus brachyrhynchos | reverse complement strand
ACTGAAGGTAATCCCCTCTTGATGGAACAATACCCTCTGCTTGCAAGCAGGTCCAAGGGTCAGAGCAGACCCTACTAGCTCAGCAGAAGGGGTCCAAAGAGTAGTTTTTAGAAGTTAAGATGTAACACTCTATGGTAATATAAGAACTCTTATAGGCTGTATGTAAATGCTATAGGATTTGTATCTTGTATTAGATTGGTTAGTGACAATTAGAATATTCAGTACAGAAGATGATTTATTGTATTGTAACCAGGACTTCAGACACTTCTACTTCAGACTTTCTCATACTTCTCTCTTCCACTTCTACTCTTGCTCTTACTCTTGCTCTTACACTCTCTCTCTCACCCGTTCACTCTCTTGCTCTCTTGGGCCTGCTCAGAGCTGAGTCTAGCAGCTCTGAGCAGTGCCCCAATACCCACGCCCTTTACAATAAACCGGCTGTGTCCCGAGACCTGCCTATAGAGATCTCTTGTCTCCATCCGTTACCGTCTACGTCCGGCCGTCCCGACTGGACCCCAAGAACCCCCGTAACCTACAGAGACTGTGCAAATAGTTTCTATATTCTGCACTTGTTTTTATATTCTGCACTTGTCTTTATCACAATATTTCTAAAAATAACACCTCACACCTCTTCCAAACGCTCACACGTACAACTGTGTTTGAGTCAATTTAGAGGCTCCAGTGGCTTTTCATAATGTCACCTCACAAAAGAGGAACCTGAAAGACAGAGTGGATGGAAACAATTTATACACTGCCCAATCTTATGTCAAAACTGAAAGTAAATTAATGACTACAGACTTCTTATGGAATATAAACAGTACTGAAAAAATATGAATTTTACAAAACTGTGTAAGGAGCCTGGAAAGACCAGTGTGGCAAAGGCATGACTTATGATTCAGGAACAGGAACTCAGGTCCCATCTGGTATAAGCTTCTTGATAATTGCATTAAGTAAGTTTTCACTTCTCTTTTATACCTTCATTTCAGAGTTAAAAATAGCAAAAATACTTTTTTATTCATAGAACAGGAAAAAGATAAATTTAGCTATTTTGATGATTCATTCAGATACAATAGCCACGGGAGACATTATAAGATCCAGAATGCAAGACAGGCAGATGTTATTGGCAGAAGTATCAAACAATTCCTATGTAATACAAATATATACTGCAGTCTATTGAACATTTAAAAGAGCTTTTTTAAAGAGCATTCACATCAGATGAGAAATGAACACACTGCATGGTATGATGAATTTAACACAGTGTTAAATCAAATCTTGCCCTATTAAATATTTTTCATATATCTTCCTAAATAATTTAATAAAGTTGTTTTATACTTCTGTGTTCTGGAAATCAGTTCAGCGCCTGCACATATGATAACAGCTTCTTAATTTACTACATAGCCTACCCATGTGGGAGCATTGCTTTACTTTACACAAGCGAGAAAGTATAACTTTCTAGACATTCTAGAATACAATACACAGTTTATTTCCAAATAAACAACCTTTCTGTTCAAGTTTAAAAAAAATTTTACACAAAGCAGATAATTTTCACCTGAACTGTTTAGATGAAGAGCACAATTTTAGCTGCAGGACCCCCAGAAAGAATGTTCTGAGACTGTTGAGATTATTACCTGCAAAGCTGTTCAAATCTAAACAGAAATTTAAAAATTATAACAAGGACAGACAATCTAATGTAGGTAATATATGGAACAAAGCTCAGATAGACAGAATCTCAGAGTTTTAATCCAAAGCTAAGCATCAAATCAAGTATCTGACTTAGGGGTTTTCCCAGTAGTACATACATCTTAAATTAAAGGGTTATCTACACTTCAAAAGTGCAATCACTCAACTTAACCTGCAATACAGTCATTTGAATTTACAGGATTTTTACTATAAAATATTTGAATTTTACATATTGTTATAATGATTTTGAAAGTGTATTTTGGCACAGAAGCCCCTTCACCAACAACTTCAGCAAAGCAAGTATTTATGTCTAGCTGTCCTAAAGAAATGATTGGTTACTTGTCATATCCTCCAACTATTAGGTTTGATGTTTTTCTGACTAGCTGGACAGCCTAGCTTTTTACCTGAATATTATAAAAGCTACAGAATTTATGCATTGTATTAGGTCATCATGGACCCAACATTAGCTTGAACTCTCCAGAAGAGAGGAGTGAGAATGTGGGGGAAAGAGCCCTGCAAACACACCCAGGTCACTGAAGGAGGAGAGGGAGAAGGTGCTCCAGGAGCCAGAGCAGAGATTCCCCTGTGTTGGGGTTTTAGTTTAGTCTTAGGTTTTCCTGTTAAAGGAATTTTCTCCCATATGCATGTTGCTAGGGGACAAATAGCTGTACTTAAGAAAGACAAAAAGGGAAGTGGGGCGGGCCTGGCTACTCCTTTGTCTACACCTGGGTGTGGGGGCAGTTCGCTCTGAGCGTCCGGAGAGAGAAGCTGCAGAGAAAGGAGCTGCTGCTTCTTTCTTTTTGGCCGTTCTTTCTTCCTGATGGAAACAACGCCGGGACCCCAAAAGCCGCTTTCCCTGCCCTGCTGGAGACCGAGCTGTGGCTGCCCTGCTCCGCTGCTGCTTCGAGCTTTCGCTACGCTGTAGCCCTGCTCTCCCTGCCTGCCTGGGCCTCCGTGGGTTTTTCCCATCTGGATACATCTCATCTGCCACACGGGATTTGCGTTCGTCCCTGCCGG
>NW_008238132.1:3987442-3996442 GCF_000691975.1 Corvus brachyrhynchos | reverse complement strand
CCTGCCGTTCCAGCCTGCTGTTCCTGAGAGCCCCGGATCAGCTGCCCAGGGGTTTGTGAAGCTTTTGTTTCATCCATTCCTGGGATCCCAGGCCACCAGTGCCGCGTGCTCCCCGAGATTGCTCCGGAGCGCCCCCTGCAGCCGCGGGGGAACCATCGCACCTGCCCTGCTCACCGGGAGCCACCAGCGATCCCTGCCGGCTGCGAGCGGAACTGCACCTGAGGGGAAAGGGCCTGACAGCCGAGAAGGCTGGCACTGGGTTTGTGATTGCTGTTACTGCCAGAGTTGTTGTTGTTTTGTTTGACTGGTTATATACATATATATATAGAGAGAGTAAAGAACTGTTATTCCTATTTCCCACATCTTTGCCTAAAGGCCCTTGATTTCAAAATATAATAACTTGGAGGGAAAAGGGGTTATATCTGCCACTTCAAGGGGGGCCTCTGCCTTCCTTAGCAGACACCTGTCTTTCAAAACCGAGACACCCTGCAGCCCCTGGAGCAGACCATGGTGAGGCAGCTGTGCCCCTGCAGCCCATGGAGGTCCCCAGGGGAGCAGAGATCCACCTGCAGCCTGTGGAGGACCCCACACCAGAGCAGGTCGATGTCCTGTGATCCAGTGGGAAGCCCACACTTGTGCAGGCTCTAGGCAGGACCTGTGGCATCATGGAGAGAGGAGCTCATGCTGGACCAGGTTTGCTGGCAAGACTTGTGACCCCATGGGAGACCTATGCTGGAGCAGTCTCTTCCTAAAGGACTGTCTCCTTTGGAAGCAACCCAAGCTGGAGCAGTTCTGAAGGACTTTGTAAATCTCTCATCAAGCTTTCTAACATTGCAGTGCACACACCAGTATAGGCAATGTTTCCAATAAGGCTTCACACACAAGCAAAGCAAGATGTTTCCTGGCAAGTGATCCTAAGGAAGAATCCCTTTGGCTCTCAAAACGTTCATTAAACAGCTCATTATGCTACCCGTCTTTCCCAATATCCACAGGCTTGGATTCCTTGCTCTCAGAAAAATCTTAATGAAACAGAACATAAAAAGTAGAAGGCATGCAGGGAAAGGTAGATCAGAGTGTGGCCATCAAATACCTTAGTTCACTTTTCAGTTTTCCAAATGCACATTCCATTCTAATTCCTCAACTAAGCTGCAGCACTTTTCTCCCACCCATGTGTCCTCACTAAAAGGCTACAGAAGAATAATTTTCTCACTACAAAGGAAATATAAACTATTCAAAAATTTCACCTTGAGATTCCTTCCCAGGAAAAGACATGCCGATGGTGCCAATAGAATTGGAAAGCTCAGCTTTAATATCCTAACAGTTAAACTTTCCGTATGGTACTCTAGCTTGTGACCAGGAAAGAAAAGTATCCTTTGATAACAATGCAGACTTCCTCAATACAGTAGCTCTGAATTTCCACCTATCAACATTAACCAGGTCAGCCATTCATCAGAAGCACACGGAAAGTAAATTAGACATGTCAAGGCGAAAAGTTTCATGCTCTTTGTCTGACTTAAAGCACTAATGGGTAGCCTGTTTCTGTATTTCTAAGGCACTATCAGGTTTCTGGGAAAGTGTTTCTTGTATCTGTGAAAGTCATCTCACATTTTCAGGACTACCTACTCACTAAGAGTAGAACTCCAAAGCAGCATCCACTGATGAACTGCAAGTTTTCTGCCAGTCCCCTGCTGTTCTGGTTCTCAGTGCACAAGTCTTGCAGCTGCCTAGTTAAAATCAGCACTGAGGAGATTAATTTCTGGCAACTTTTCAGACCTGATGGCTTTTTACCCACTCTAGGTTCTTCCTCTACCAGCCAACATATGCTACACTGATGTCTTGAGCATAGATTGACTTTTTTTTAAAGGTGAAGTCTCATTTAAGGTGCAAAGTAAACCCTAATTTGGATCTTGCCAAGGATGTGTACTAGTTTAGAACGCATATGTTCTGTTCAGACCAGTATTTTTACTAAGATAAAATATACTGAAATGAACCAAATTTAAACTTAACTGAGCACAGGATTGCTCAAGTTCAACTATATTGTTTTGAAATGCTGTTTTGTATTAATCTGTACAAGTTGTCTACAAGTTCAGACACTGGGACTTTAGACTTCAGTGATTTCATTTTCTTTTTTTTATTATTTTCTTTGAGCCCAAAAGCAAAACAAATTGGGGGTCAGATATAGTTTTGATGAAGTTGTATTGAAAAAAATTATGGGATATGGGATAATGATTTTAAATTACAAAAGGGTAGACTTAGATTAGAAATGAAGAAGAAATTTTTTACAATGAGGGTGATGAGACACTGCCACAGGTTGCCCCAAGAAGCTCTGGATGCCCCATCCCTGTAAGTGCTCAAAGTCAGGTTGGATGGGACTTTGAGTAACCTGCTCTAGTGAGAGGTGTCCCTGCTTATTGCAGGGGGGTTGGACCTAGGTGAGCTTTAGAAGGTCCCTTCCAATTCAAACCGAATCAGTCTGTGGCTCTACAATTCTCCTAAAACTGGTTCAAGACCTAACTAACTTCTCCATGACATACAACAATGGAAGGTACAGTTGACATACAGAGAGATGAAGAGATCGATCAGAGCAAGAAAGGAAAGATAAAACCAGGCCAAGGAGTCTTTCAGACCTGAACCCATTTCAAAGGTCTCCAAGAAAATTTTTGTAAGATGTTTCTGGATTCACTGGTTGTTTCAAAGACTGAGGAAAAAAGGGCTAAGTCCAAAATTGATGTTTTGCTCTGAAAAGCATTGACAAATTTTCTTCAAAATCCAGTAGAAAGCGGATTTTCAACAAAATAGGTACATTCCACAGAATAAAACATTAATGCAAATAACATATAAAAATGTTTACCATTAGCTGACCAGTCTGTAAAACATCATATAAAAATCAATCAACTCAAGAAGGAGTGACTAAACTTCTTGCCATAGTACATTTTTATCAAAACACAAGGCTTATTTGTATTTGGACCATGGAGTGTGGGCTGGACATCGCCAACTTTCTTACGTACTCCAGACTATCACATGAAATGTTTCAAGCATTGTATACCCACCACATGAATGCCAAATACAAAATAGGATGTGGCTGTGTTGTGAAGTTTTCATGATGTTGACCAGGCATAGTCATCCCAGGTCTACGAAAAAAGCATGACAATCTTCCAGAACAATTATTGTAGCACCCAGCTAGACAGGGATCAGTTCTGTGTTGTGAGCTATTTCTGGCCCCCACTCCTAATATGGGAAGGGCTTATAGATTCTCTCAGTGGTTCTTTCCCATTGCACGAGTTTTGACGCAAAGACACTAGCACAAGACGGGCACAAAACCTTCACAGGGTCTGGATGCCCAAAGAAAGCCATCACAGTGACAGATCTCTCAGAAGAAATCAAGCCCCTATGAAGTGTAGCAAATTGACTACTAACCCACAAAAGTAAACAACAAAGAAGAAACAGGCATTGCTAGTAATCATAAAATCTGGTCCAGAACAATATGTAAAATTAACTGGGTCCTCTTTGTATACATCATCTGTCAAAACTTCAAAATCTCAGAACTTTGCTGGCATCTACCAGAAGCCCTGATATACCAAAACCTGCACCTAGTAAGGCAGCTATGACAATGTGAGGCTTAAACTTTACTACCAACAACCCCAGATTGCCATGCAAGAGCAGACAGCTGAAAAGGCCTATTTAGAGTCTACATACTGACGCAATCTAGAAAATCATGTTGAACTGTGATAATTTCTATGGTCAGCACTATCAAGGTGAAATCAATTAAAAGACATTCTATATATGTATACACACTATGACGTCCGTAGTTTCAAACTCAATTAAGCTACCAGTATCTCCCTTTTCAAATATTTTTCTGACATTGCCCTTTATTCTTATAATTCTGAGGAAAAATCTCTTTTAGTTAATATTTATCCTGACTAAAAATAAATGAGCACTTAATTCTCAGCTGTTTCAAGCTCTAATTAAATCCAGTTCTACAGCCAGACACAGACACTGCTAAGAAGAAACAGCCTCAAGTAACACAATGTTCATTGTTAAAGAAAGTGGCTCATAAGCAATTATATCTTGTCAGCTCTAACAGTTAATCTAACCTCTTCAATGACACCCAGTTATTTTCACACTCAGCATCCTGCCACAAACCAGTAATTATGGCCTGTACTTGCTATCTCTGCTGACACTGACTTGCAGACTACAGAGACATAGGCAAATGAGCTTATAACCTCAACATAACCAAAGGACACTAAAGAGGTTATTTTTTGCAACATGACATTTATTCCTGAAATTGTTGGGCCATTAAAGAACAATCATTTCATCATTTAATCTAATTCTAACCAAGACTCTGCTTCAAATGGAAAGCTTTTCCACTGGATTTTTTTTTTCCTATTTGCAGCTAGTCATTAAAACAAAATTAATACATGATAAAAAAACTGCAATGAGGAAAAAAAAAACCCTGTAGATCCTATTTTGCTCCAGAGAGATTAAGATTTCTCTTGCTGGAGAAGGGGGAGAAAGGAAAATTAAAGCTGGCAAGCAGTGGCTGCAGAAGTAAAGACTTCAAATCCCTTCACGCACCTTCCCAAAAACAAGTGGCAAAAGACATCTGTTTTTAACGTTTGTTTGCGATATGACAAAATTCATGACAGAAGATCAGCAATAACCCTGAGAAGCCACGGAAATATCCCTCAGGAAGACCCAGGAGAAAAACATCATCCCTGTTGTTAAAAAGAGGGTAAAAGAAGAACCAAAGAATAATGGTCAAATTATTTTTCTTAGTAAAATTCAGAAAAATACAAAACCCATGGGTACAGAAAAGCAACATGTTCTAAAACATTTTGACAATCCCTCATGACATGCTCACCACAAGACAAGAAGTTAGTCTTGCATGATTGTAAAACTGGCTGGGAAACTTTGCTTGGGGAAAACAGAAATGGAAACATGACTTTTAAAAAGTTAATATGGGTTACTCTAAGACTTCAAAGGTCATAACTGAAAAATGGGCTCTCACAATAGCCAGTATTAGCAGGTACATGAACAGATTTTCAAGCAAATACCGAAATGTCAACAGCAAGTATAAACAAAATACACTAGAGGATGTGTCATTCTACAGATTTGACTGAGAACACAAGGTATAAGCTGTGCCTGCAGAGATTGTACAAGAATTTTAGGATTTTAAGCACTAAAAGAAGGAACTGAAGAGCTGGCATGATCCTATTCACCTGCTATGTACAGCTGATTCTTAAGAGACAGAGACTTACTGTATTACATCAACGTTTGGTATCTCACCTGCGATTTAAATGATTTTCCTTGGAGTCTTCTCCTATTGGCAGACGACAAGCCAAGCCACAAGACACCAGATTTTAAAATGAATGGTATTTCGAGTAGTTACTCAGGTTAGAGTTAGAAGTAGAGCTAATTTGCACATAATGTCTGGTCCTGCAATTTTGACGAAATAGGGTACATCTTTAGAAAGTTGTGCTTTAGTTTATTGACTAAAGTTTCATGTACGTATGTCATGTATAACCAATTTAAGACATGCAACTGATATTTAAAGTCTGAAGCCTGTACCCTGGATCATGTTAAGTACCAAAAAATTTTGTGCTCTCATGAAGCAGATCTTCCTGAACCCTTTGGTCACAAAACCAAATAATTTTCTTCTAAAAGACCTGATAAAATTGAATTAAGTCTACCCAACAGATTACAGTTACTTAAATTTTGCTGATTCAGCCATCTGCACAAAGGGGTCAAGTGTTTAAGGAAAGGAAGAAAATGCACAATATTGTTAAACAAAATTAAGCTTTAAGACATCACCCTAATGGCAAACACATTTCATTAATACACTTCTCTTTTTTTCGGTGGCTCAGTGATGCTATCAAAGGTTTAGTTCCAAAGGGCCAGTTCTCTTGGTTACCAAACCGCAAAATTTGAAACCTTTCTATTCCATCTTTCATTTTCCTTTCCCATATCCACACTCTGTTGTTTGCCAACTACAAAGTGCCCAAATTTCTACTGAAAGAAAGTTCTAACTCAGCCAAGAGAACTGAAAGAATTTGAACGCTGCACAGATGAGAACTCATTACATGAAAACCATTAAAAAGAAAGACATTAAGTGCTCTCTCACTTTCTTATAATGAACAAGTCTTCCAACGTTCAGTTAAGATGCCATGGACAAGTGCATATCTAAAGAATCAAATTCTATTTTAAATCAGATTAAAATGACATGAAGACAATATTCTCCCCCCTGTGCATCTCCAGGCAAAGGGGTAATTCTTATTATACAGTAAGTAACCAAATTCCAAGATGTTTATAAACAAGCTTAGTCTAGTCAAAAAATAAATGGTGGTTCAGAAGCTGAAGAGGTTTGGATACCCACGTACAGCTTGGAGAACTGCCTCACAAAAAACTTCTTCACAGTGCAATGTTCCAAGCAGACATTTCACTGGGAGACCAGAAAGTGATTAAATCAAAGCATGATTTCAAGTATTTATTACCTTTTCTCTTCCACGGAAATTTTCTTTTACTTTTTTTTGCTAAGCAAAAGACTTCTTTTCTAAGAATCAACTAAAAATAGAGAAGAAGATCAACGCTACAATACAGGGCACACACTGGAAAATCCTGACTATCAGCCCCATTCTCCACAAAACAGTGTGAGGAGGTCATGAGTTTATAACAGGAAGTTGCTCACCCCGTTAGGAGAAGACTGCCTAAAAACAGGTAATGTCTTCTTTGCAGAATAAGCCAAAGATAAAAAGTTTGTTTAAGGAAGACTTTGGTAGATGTACTTTCCGTTCATTCCTAGAGCTCTCTAGGAACTTAACAACAACAAAAAACCCCCAAAACATGTGAGTAGAGAGAGCTGCGCTATAAATAGAAATTTTTCTTACTAAAATTATTACTAGAATTTCTTGGTAAAGAGCTTCAGCTGAAAGAAGCCTGAGAGAAAGTTTGCTACAATTCCCTTGCAGCCTGCAAAATACCCACTTCTAGCCAGACTTAATACAACACCAAAACCAAACAGAGAAGCTATCTCCTGAAATAAGACAGGCCAGCAGAGACATCTAATTATACTCTGTAGCACTTTACTATTTACACAAAACAATTTTTAAAAAAAAGCTTAAATAAAAATCCACTCCCGCTTTTCTTACAGGAAATTAAAAGCCCTAATTATACAATCAGCAGTAGAAACACAAATGTTACTATTTGGACCATGAGAAGCATTTTGCAATTATAAGGGAAAAAAGAGAAGCAAAGAAACAAGTATTTATACTGGCTCTATCTTTATTTCAAAAATATTGTCACGTTACATTCACTGAGCAATTTTTTAAGTGACAAAGTCAAACACTAAGAAACTAACTGAACCAGAATAGTTTGGCTGACCAATTGTTATTTAGCTCCATAAATGACAAAAATATTTTTACAGAACTGCAATTACAAAATGATACACTATTTCTTTCCAGTGAAGCCTCAACTCCAGGCAGGTGAGACAGTGAGAAGGATATAAGCTGCTCAAAGAGTAAGAAAATCATGTATTCATTTTTATCCTGATCATTTGGGGATACTACACTTCCCAGTCTTCCTGTTGACTTCAGAATTGTTAATTTCCTTTTAATAAGACAGTTTTCACCATTGCATCATTCAAGCATCAGTGCATGTTATCTTCTTCCCTATACCTTTTTTCTTGTATAATTAAGGGCACTGAATCACTGATGGAGCTGGGGACAGAACTTCAGAACTTGTCTCCAGTCACAAATTTAAAGATTGCTGATTCCCATAGTTCACTGAGGGACTTATGTTGTAATGTTCCCATGTACCTCAGAAGAAATGGTTAGAGTCCAATTTTGCCATAAAGAGCATCCAAAAAGCAGACAACTTGCAATTTTAGTGGCCATCCATCCTAAAGCTGTTTTAGCTAATCATTTAAAGAGGAAGGGAGGTTCATATACAGCCTCCTCTGTATGTCACTCATCTCATTATCACAATTCATAAGATCTGCCTTCCTATCCTTGTAATCTCTGGCTTCCCTACAGACGTGGCTCTTTCAGACTACAGCCCCAGCGTCTTGCCATCACTCTTACCAAACTTTCTTAGTCCTGTACATCTGTTAACCATGTATTGTAAAATAAAATAAATAAAAAACCCTGCCCTTCTTGGAGAAGGGATACAACTTTCTTCTTCCAAGTGCTACTATTTCCTCCCTCCTTCCCAGTAAAGCACCGTACGCTGCTGAAAGAAGGTGTGGGACCAGATTTTGATAAGAATATTTGTGCTCAGGCAGCGTTTTGACAAGCTGCCAAAATTTTGCAGACAACAAAAGCAACAAGAGAAAAAGAGTATCTGTTTTCAATCTTTTGTAACTCAGCTAAAAAAACACTCTAGGATTTCAAGCAACAAAGAAAAAGCACTTTTTTTAGCTTTGCAGTTATCTCTGCTGATTTCCAAAGGCCTGCAGTAAATAATAGACTTAATAGAGGTACAAAAATCTTTTTTAATGCAAATTGTTAAAAAACACAGACTAGAAAAAAAGGGCATCAACTGCAGACCCTTGATGCCCTTAAAAATAACTAAAAGTATAGTTCATCAGAAAGCAGCAGTCTGAATTCAAGCAGTAGCCATGGGCCACATAATGTGCAAATCCCAAATTCACCTCAGTGAAATGATACTTCCACATCTGTGCAATGTTGACCTAATTTCTTCCTTTCCCATCTCATACTGTTCCTGGTCTACCAAGTACATGCAACGAAAATAAAGTTGCCTGAGGCTGTATCACTCTTGCTTATGGTTGATATTTTCCCCCCAAAGATAAGGCAGGAAAAGCAGAGAGAAGCAGCTATGAGAGAAACACAATCTCTGAACTGGTAGCTACTAAAAGTGCACCTGCTGCCACTGAGAACCAGCAAACTTTTGATCCCAAGTGTTGAACTACAAAGAAAACTGCACAAAGACATCTCCATGGAGGTTTCTATGGAAAATATTCTACAATGCAGCTTCAAACAGCCTGGG
>NW_008238132.1:3962611-3987429 GCF_000691975.1 Corvus brachyrhynchos | reverse complement strand
GGGGGGGCAGAGGGAGGGAAAGGGGGAAGGCAGGGAGGTGTCACACACAGTCAAAGTCTCCAAACTTTATATAACATGTGACACTGAAAGGTCCTTGTTCTTGTGTCCAAAATACTAAGCACAGTAAGAAAGCAACACCCCTTCTTCACCAGAAAACGTGGACTATACAGGATGATGATTAATTGTTTCAAAAAATGAGTGTGTAATTGTTTCAAAAATGACTTCTAAGTAATCCTGTCAAATCATTCTCTTAGCATTACAAAACATCCACACAGAGGCATCTTTCTTCAAAACTTTCATTATTTAAATGTTTTCAACCGGTTTGATTTGGCTCTGAATTGTAAGGAATTCATTGCTCTGAAATGTCAATTATAGGATTAGACTGTCCTAAAACAGACAGCACTGTTGCTAATGACTCAAGAGGGATTTGTGTTCCTCTGCACATCTAGTCATATCATGGGACAAGGACAAAATGCACATCTTTAGCCTAGAAGCTCCTCTAGAGCTTCTAGAGAACTCCTCTAGAAATTCAAGCACTTTACCTCCAATGTCTGATTACCTACTAGAATTAAACTTACTTTGCTAAGCATAGACAGAAGGCACTCTCTGATACCACTATGACTTGGTCTATTAAAGTCTTTGAGAAATGTGATCAAGATCTCAGCTGTCCCTAAAAATAAATTGGGGATGTTGAATATCCAATTGAATAGGACAAGGGAGAATGGCTTTAAACAGAAAGAGAATAGGTTGAGATGAGATACAAGGAAGATATTCTTTACTGGGAGGGTGGTGAGGCACTAGAACAGGTTGCCCAAAGAAGCTGCTGATGCCCCATTCCTGGAAGTGTTGAAGGCCAGGTTGGATGGGGCCCTGAGCAACCTGGTCTGGTGGAAGGTGTCCCTGCACATGGCAGGGGGGTTGGAGCCAGATGATCTTTAAGGTCCCTTTCAACACACACCATTCTATGATTCCATGCAACAGGAATTGAAGAGCACAGAAGTGATACAGCTGGACACAGACACAATGTGGAGAAATGCTACATAGCTGTTCCCCCTGTGGCAATGAGTGACCCACATGTAACGGTGGAGACAAAAAAAGGGACTAGTATGTCCATTATCCCTCTCATAAATATTCCCCAGCAGTGGTATGGGAAAGAAAATCTATCAAACACTATGCAAGGGGAAATCACCTCTCATTCTTTACATCAAGCAGAGAAATAATTTAGTCAATAGAATATTCAGTCACAAAAGAGACACAGACTCTTTCTTTAGACTAATACACCCAAGAAAAAAACTAGGTGATGTTTAACTGTGCTTTCAACATGTACTGAAGAGTACAGTTGGATCCTCTTTTGGAAGGATGGGATGAACTCTACTAACGCAACGAAGTTGGAAAATGTTATTTCACCCTCTGTCATCACTTCATTAGACTTCTCCCTATTGTTGAAAGCTATAAAACTTTTTCCTCTAATGAGTTTAATTTTGTGAGTCATTAGGCTGCTTCCTTTGCAATTCAGAATCCTACCTGTGATTGTACCACAGCCCTGACTTGAAGCAATATAATAAAAATCATAGAATGGAGTGGGTTGGAAGGGACTTTAAAGACCATTTAGTTCCAATCCCACTGCCATGGGCAGGGACACCTTCCACTAGATCAGGCTGCTCAAAGCCCCGTCCTATATGGCCTTGAATATTTACAGGGATGGGGCATCCACAACTTTTCTGGACAACCTGTGCCACTGCCTCACCATCCACATTTCTTTCTAACATCTAATCTAAACCTGCCCTCCTTCCATTTAAACCATTGCCTCTTGTCCTGTCACTCTCTGCCTGTATAAAAAGTCCCTCTCTCTCCATTTTATAGGCCCCCTTGAGTTACTGTAAGGCTGCAATAAAGTCTCCTTGGAGCCTTCTCTTCTCCATTCTGAACAACCCCAGTTCTCACAGCCTGCCCTGTTGTAGGGAAGGCTTTCCATCTTAGTGGCCCTCCTCTCGATCCCCTCTAAGAGGTGCACAACTTTGTGCTGAGGACCCCAGAGCTGGATGCAGCAATCCAGGTAGGGTCTCATAAGGGCAGAGGAGAGGGAGAGTCACCTCTCTCGACCTGCTGGCCACGCTGCTTTTGATGCAGCCCAGGATGTGGTTGGCCTTCTGGGCTGCAAGTGCACACTGTTGGCTCATTACCAGCATCTCATTTCCAGCTTTTCACCCACAACAATCTCCAAGTCCTTCTCTGCAGACCCACTCTCAGTGACTTCTTCTCCCAGTCCGTACTCGTATCTGGGGCTGCCCCAACGCAGGTGCAGGACCTTACACTTGGACTGTGTGGACAAAGCACCTCTCTTGATAAGCTTTTGTTCTCCTTGCAAAAGTTGATGCAGGTAGGAGGCAGTACAGAGGGACCTCTCCCAATCACTCCCCCTAGCCTGCCTGGGTAGACAGTGAGGAAAAGGTTAGAAAACCCTTTTCTTTGATATATTTATATATCTTATATATTTTTTTTATATATGTATTTTTATAATCTATTCTTTGATATATTTATATAATACAAACATATGATGTGTATTATCCTGAAGTGTCTAAACCAGACCAGACATCACCCTAATGGTGCCCATTTCTCTCTGCTGATTATTAAGTGGAAGTGACTGGCTCAATATTGGGAAAGATGAAAATTAGCTGTGACTGTCACTTTTGCTGGTCTAGACTCATTTCTACTTTGCCTTTTTTATTCTGTTTACTTTTCTTTGCCAATTCTCTCTGAGTTACAAACTCCAATATCTCTTTTCCACCCCCTGGTATTCATGCTTACCAAATGTCAGTTGGAGTCTCTGCATGAAAAACACCGTATCTTAGTTAAATAAAATTTAAAAAGCAAACGACAAACAATCAAACACAAGCCATCCTCATCACCACCCCCAATCCAACTCAAGCCATCCTCATCACCACCCCCAACACAACTCACAAACACAAAAGCAAATTATAATGTAACATTTAGATCCAGAGGTTAGGTTACAGCAAACTTCAGGATTTGTTTTGATCAAGGCAAATGAAAGCCAGTCCTGACAGTGAAAATCCAAGCAGATGACTTGTTTTTGCAGAATTCTGTCTGCATACAAATTGCCAAATAGATTGATGATGCACCCAATGCAGGGATTAGAGTCACTGCAAAACAGTGATAAATGAATAAAAAGATCTTGGCTTTATTTATTACTATCCACTTTAGGTATTCATCATTATATTTCTGACTCCTGAGATTTTTGCATGTACATTACACATGTTCATTTCTCCTTTGCTTCTAGGTTGACTGGCTACTTCCTCCCTTTGAAGATGAATAAGGAAAATGATCCATAGGAAAGATCAGACTCAAACCACTTATTTCTCACATTCTGCTTCTTTAATAAAGTGTATTAAGACTGGGATTGAAGTAGCTGAAAATATTATTTGTAGGTATCTTAGTGGTCAGGCCTCAGCAGATTGCTAACAACTGCAAGTTGTTTTTATCTGAGGTCTCTACACTTCCAGAAGGGAGTGACTGTATCAATTCCCACATTTGATGGTTAAAGACAATGAAAACAGGAAGGGGAGAATATAATGGCCGTCCACAAAAATACATACACAGCTACCTGAAAAAAAATTATTTTATGTTTTTTTATATATGCTTCAGTGGTTAAATCAAATAGATCTGAATTATTTTTAAGAAAAAAGAAAACAGCTCTAAAAATCTCAACAATAATTCTGAAGAGCTGGAAATCTAAGATTATCTTGGTCAGTGATTAAAAATACATCCTCTGATTTCTTGCACTTTCTCATCATTAGAAATATTACATGGGCCAAGTAAATGAGCTGATGGATTGACTATGTAAAGCAATGCAATTTTAAACTCTTTTCAAAATGTACAGTCATATGTCTAATAAAGCCAAGAATGTCAAGTATTCCTTCTGTTGGGGACAGTCAACCTTTAATCTCGTGCTTCAGATCACTGCAGGCAAGTTTAAGAAATCTGACAGCTTTCACACACGCTGGAAATACAGTTGTATGCTCAAAAGGGAAGGTATCCAGACATCCAGTATATGACAGCAATGAAGAGACACACGTAAAAAATCTCAGTCCAGCTCATTTGGTAAAAGTTGCATCTAGCAGGATGTTTAAAAATGAACTGTTTGTTCCTTAAAGTAAATCACTGAAACATTAAAGCAGAGTTTTAAAAATAGCTTTTTCTAACATTCAAGAATTTACATTTTTATGTCATTCTGTATTTACAAGCAGCTTTTCTACAAAACATCAATTTGACATTAAAAAAACATTCAGATCAAAGGAATGTTGTGCAGAATAATCACGAGCATCAGTGAGAAGAAATTAATTTTAAAAATAAGTCTATTTGAATATTCTAGCAATTTAAATATGCATTTTTTCTTAGAGAAAAAAAGATAACATTAGTATTACATGGATGACTCCTCCAGATGCTACCTACCAGTTGTTAGGTGAAAGTACCTGCTGCTGTACACATACAAATGTAACACAGAAGACAAAATTAATACAGCAGATAACAGCGAAACAGACCACCTATTAAACTTTTGTTTAATATCTCTGACTAATGCTAGAAGTGTACACACTGCCTTACAGTTCTTAACTGAGCAAACCAAAACAGGCAAAGATAAAACCAAGTTTTTAAAGGTTTGGGGGTTTTCCCCTCTAATAGTTATCAAGGTAGATTATGAGCAAAATAAAGAAGCAAAATCAAAGTAGAATATGAGCAGTACCATTCAGTAGACTATGAGCACAATAAACTTGACAGGATAAAAATCATACAACACAAATTATCTTCTCACACCACCCAGAATACACTGCACAATGAATTTAAGATTAAATCTGAGCCAGAGATCAGACCAAGGTTTACATAACTTTTAACTCAGCACACAACTGGTTTTGAAAAGAATTGTGGGCTGGAGGTAAAGGTGTTTTAGACGGAAAGCAGGCACATTGCTAAACTATGAAGATTAGTATGGATGATAAGGAGCATTGCACTAATGACCTCACAAAAATACTGCACTGAAGACTTATTTCTCAAACATATGTCTTAAAATTATTGGAAATAACCAATCAAGTCAATACATGAAAAGGAAATGTCCATTTATAAGTCTGATTATACTTCTTAACTGATTCCATCACTGGATTTCATATCTGTATTCATCAGCAGTTTGTTTAAGAAAAGGCATTTGCCCTCAGACCCACTTTAATGTTTTTAGTATTTTCTTACAACGAACTGACAGGATCCCAGTTAATGCAGTAAGATCATTTAAAACCATCATTCTGTTTACTCTCTCCCTTCCAGACTCAAAGGAAAAGCTAGCCTTCAGTTCTCATATGTAACTAGCTATTCAACCCCAAAAACAGATGGAAAATCGTTTATTATTGAATAGTACCTAAGCAGATTCTTATGTACAAGATACATACATCTACAAGTAAAATTCAGAAACTAAGGGGACAGTTATACCTCTAATAACTCAGTATTAACCACACACACACAAAAAAAAAAGCTAATTAAATTAAAGGCAAGATGCTGGAAACGGATAATTAGAAAACAACCATGATCCAGAAGATGCTTTCTACTACTTTCAACTGTAGTGACTCACAGAATACTGACAGAAAGCAGTCAACCCTATCCACCAATTACACATCTGTTTAAAAACTGTAATGAAGACATGGCCTTTCCAACCAACATTAATGTCCAAACAATTTTCTCCTCTTTGAGATAAAGCAGGGATGCCACCACATGTCAATTCATCTCAATGACTTTTTGGGGTGAAAAAGAAGAGTGGGGAAAACAAAGAACAAAAAAATCCTCACATGCTTCTCTGCTGGAAAAACATGCCAAAAACACCTAACACCTCTAAATTCCCTAAAGATTTCCATGCATGCCTAATACATACATTTAGCATGCGCAGATATATGTATGTGTACAGTCTGTGTACAGTCTATATGTGTATAAAAGGCTCCATGTATGCATATAATATAAAAAAATCTCAAAAAATAAATATCTATAAAAACGAATGTGCTGGTTTGGGCTGAGATAATGTCCTTCACAGTAGCTAGGAAGGTGCTACGCCTTAGTTTTTTTCTGAAAACAATATTAACACAGGGATGTGTTTGTTACAGCTGGGCAGTGCTGACACTGTGTAAAGGCCTCTTCTTCCTCTCACCCCACCCCAACAGAGAGTGGGCTGAGGGTGCACAAGGAGCTGAGAGGGGACACAGCCCAGAGAGCTGACCCCAACTGGCCAAAGGGGTATCCCATAGCATATAACAAAATTGCAGAAATATGCTGAGCTGGAAGGGACACTCAAGGATCATTGAGTCCATTTCCCAGCCCTGCACAGGACATCCCCAAGAGTCACACCAGGTGCCTGAGAGTATTGTCCAACTGGTCTCTGTCAGCTGCTGTCAAGGCTGTGACCACTTCCCTGGAGAGCCTGTTCTAGTGCCCAACCACCCTCTGGATGAAGAAGCTTTTCCTGATATCCAACCTAAACCTCCCCTGACACAACTTCAGGCCATTCCCTCAGGTCCTGTCAGTGGTCACCAGGGAGTAGAGATCAGTGCCTGCCCCTCCTCTTCCCAAGGAAGTTGTAGACTGCCATGAGGTCTTCCCCTCAGTCTTTTCCAGGCTGAACAGACCAAGTGACCTCAGCCACCCCTCAAGACTCTCCACCATCTTTGTTTCCATCCTTTGGATGCTCTCTATAGTGTCACACTCAGCATAGAAACCTGGGGGAAGAAGGAGGAAGGGGCAGAAATTCAGAATGATGGTGTTAAGTGACCACTACATTTGATGGAGCCCTACTTTCCTGGAGATGGCTGAAAATCTGCCTGCCCGTGGGAAGTGGTGAATGAATTCCTTGTTCTGCTTTGTTTGTGTGCACCTTTCATTTCACCTATTAAACTCTTTTTGTCTCAACCCATGAGTTTTCTTCACGTTTAACCTTCTCATTCTCTTCCAAATTCCACCAGAGAGGAGAGAGCGAGCAGCTGCACGGTGCTCAGTTGTTGGCTGCGGGTAAACCACGACAGTCACTGCAAAAAGCAGCAACTAATGAGCACTAGACTCTAACAGACCAGCAAGCCCCAACATAGAAGCCTGCCAATTGATAGCTAAACAGCAATAACAGCTATAAAGTCAATCTAGCACACTCCTACCAAATCTGTTGTCATCTCAAACCCTTCAAGCTCCACACTGGGTGTCCAAAAAACACTCTATCCCAGCCAAAAGCAGCACAGCTATGCATATTTTGTATATATTTCTGTATATGTGAATATGTATATAAATGTATTTACATATATGCACACACAGACAAAATCTCAGTCACATCTCTTCCTCAAAATTTCCATCCCAAGAATAAGGTCAAGTTTGACTGAAGAGAACCAGATAGTAAATAAATAAATAAATAAATACAGACATAGATAAATAAAATGTGATTAATTTAATTTGGACTGTGGCCTGTTTCCACAGCAGAGCACATTAACCACTCTTATTTCTAGTCCTCTTTTTCACACTACTGCTCAATAGTGACAAGCATGGAAATGAGGAGAGCTACTACACTGTATTCCTGTCTCCAAAGTCCCCAAAAGCACTAATTAATTCATAGGCCATAGCTTAGAAATTTATGAAAGTGAGTATCTGAAACTTAATTAAAGCATCAAAAGAACTCTACCTTTTTTGACTTACAGGGATTATTCACTGGCCTCTTTACATCTCTAACAATTGCTTTATTGTATTATTTGATTCAACTCCTAAATTTTCTAAAGCTATCAAAACATATGAGAAAAACCTCAAAAATGAAAGTGCTTCCAAACAAGGAACATCACCTTTAACTGTTACTTACACGTCAAAAAAAAATAAGCTCTCAGATTCTACCCTTACATCTCACTCCTCACCCCATCTTTTTAAATTTCCTTTTTCTTGACAACACAGGCTTTTTAACCCATGTCAGGTGCTGACCCCATACTTTTCATCATAAAGTACATCACCCACTACAGACAGTAGGTGAAGTAGATGAGTCAAAGAACAGTAGAAATAAACTATTTTTTTATTTAATGAAACCAAGCAGTAGATTTGGGTGCAGTACCAATTTATCTCCAATTCACTAGACCATCCCATCTGATGTACTTCAGCTATGCTCCCATTCTGTTGGGAGACAGAAGGGTTATCACCACCATTTCACTGATACAGAGTTTCATTCAGCTGTATAATGCACAGAGGGAAGTTGAGCAGAGTCTGGGGGCTTCATTTGACTCTCACCCCAGGGTTTCCACTGACTGTACTGGGACTTTATTTACTGAAGTTGAACTAAAAATTCACAATAGAACTGGCAAAACATAACAATGGATTTGTTCTCATCAGCTTAACATCTGGTTTCTGAATTAATATGAGTTATAATTATTAAAACAGAGTAATCACAACAAATAGCAAGAGCTGCCTGTCTCCAGAGTGACCGACTCAGTTTCCTAGTGTTACTGCTTTTTGCTTGCATTCATCACTTCTTTTTTCCTACAAATTGTAAACACTCAAGTCTTTCTCAAGCAATTCATATCTCATGTTTTTCTTGATCAGCACAGTCAACTGGCTCCGTTCCGTGCATCAGAATTTCATACACTGTAAAATGCTTCAGTGCGATATGAATTTTAGGTACGGTTAGTCTATATATGGTCCCATGCATGCAGTTCTCCTTTGGATGAATAAGGAAACATTCCTTGGTAATCTGGTTACAACACGCTTTAAATTTTAAAAAAAAATCACATAGGAAATAAAATATCCCAGTTCCCAATTGTCATCTGCTTGATGCATAACAGTCATCTAATCTGCTTTTTTTCTCAATTAGAAATTTTGTTCCCCTGAATAACTTGTATAGGTCAATATCCTATAAAAATGTATAAATGAAAACTTCTTCGAAGTAGTTTTCTGAAAAAATCAAAGATACTAAAACTGTTGGCAAAAATTCTTCCCTTTTTTCATACTGCATCCAGCTCTGGGCTCCTCAGCACAGGACAGACATCAACCTGTTGGCCCTGCTCTGGACTCTTACCTCTGTCCAGCTGCTCAGTACAGCTGCCCAGAGCAACTGTGGATGCCCCATCCCTGGAAGTGTTCAAGGCCAGGTTAGATGGAGCTTTGAACAACCTGGTCTAGTGGAAAGTGTGCCTGCCCACAGCAGGGGGGTTGGAACTGATGATCTTTAAGGCGCCTTCCAACCCAAACCATTCTGGGGTTCTGTGCTTCTTGTATCGCAGGAACCATTCGCATTTCTAAAAGCAGAACTGAACCTTGTGATGAAGACACATTACACTACCAAGAGGCCCAAAATAAGGAGGTATGCTTATTAAAATGTGATTTAAATTAACAACACTATTCAAGACACTGGAATCTACTCTACTGCCAAAATACTACCTTATTTTGATGGAAATTTTAACCTCATCTTTGCTCTAGTGATAGACCAGGATGGCAGTTAAACCAGGCCTTTGTAGAAATTTCAGCACTTGGGTTAAATGAAGCAGAAAGATTGGACTTTATTCTCCTTCCCACACAATTCATGTGCTACAAATAATTGGTCTTCACTTCCTGGTATGCTGCAGGTCTGTTCCAACTTGCTCAGTTATAGCAACCAACACTGGTAGGACAGATCATGCCTTTCTCTCTTACTCATTCCTTCTAATCTTCTGCCTTTTCAACAAAATGTATTTACTTTTTTTGCTAATATCTTTTTCCCCCATCTCATTTCAAAACAGATTGTTTCTCCTTTATCTGACCTTTTTAATTAGACTTAATAATCCAATGAAATACTTAACACCAGTGGGTAGAAAATGCTCTACTGTCTAGATGAAAACATTTGCTTCAACAGAAAAAAAAGGTTTAAAAAAAATGTGTGCGCAAAAAACATAAAAACCAGAATTAAAGCATTTGTTCTGATGGTGCAGTTGAAAGGCACCATGAAATCTCTAATTTATTTCCCAAATTCCAATCACTCAACTGGATATACTCTGTTTAAGTTCACCATTGGGTTGACAGGGCATGAAAACAATGGATATACAGACACACCCTAAGAGGACATCCCAGCTTTCTTCTCATTTGGTTCTGCTTCCCAATTTTTTTTCCAGTTATTTCTGAGCCAGACCAAGCTCACCATGCAGGCTGCACAAACCTCCCTCTTCCTTTCCCCATTTCCTTGCTGGTTTTAAACTAATAGACTGACGTAGCTCCCCTCCTCTGTTAAAAGGCTGTGTTTATCCCCAGTCTAACTTTTTTTTTTCGTAAAATTAATCTCCAGCATGCTCAACAGAAGTTTTCCACATGTTCTATTTGGATGAGCTGTGTATTAGTTAGTGGGTCCTATTTTTAGCTGTTTTGCCTTACTTTAAAGTTTATTTCCCTCAACAGCAATCTGGATATTGACATAGAGCACAGATGAAAAATAAAACATATTCCCTGTTTCACATATATTTAGGGACATGGAATTTTATGTTTATAAACAGGAATATCTGAACTCAGGAATGAAATGATGAAATTTAGCATCACAAGGTTAAAATAGAAATAATTATTATAACTTGGAAATTTAAATAGTTTTTTTTAATGGGAAATGAATCCATTTAATTTTAGACATTTTTAATGATGGAGATGCAGCAGCTGGTATGGAATTTACTGGTAATCTTAATTATATTATAAGCTTTATTTGGAATCCCCTTTAAACTTGAGGCACTTCAACTGAGGTGGACAGGATCTCCCTCTGGAGGCCTTCAGAGGCATCTTCCTCTTTCTCCTGAAAAGGTAGGAAACTTAACTTGGTTGCACAACGGGTTGGTTCCTGCATGCAAACTCAGCCTAAAGATGCTCACCCTCTCTTACCCATTCTCCATCACCCACATACTGACCTGTATTCCACCCCTCTGTCAACTATGATGATTCAGCCTGGGTCAATGAAATAATTGAGGTAAAAAAAAAAATTAATTTTTAAGTTATTTTCAGATCAGTTCATGTCAAAGATCTCATGTACAGAGAAAAACATAAAACCGCACCAGCATAATTAAGAGAAGCAAATGGCAACACCAAAATACAATAAAATTTTAAGAAAAACAAAGCAAAAAGCATCAAAGCAAAGCATATAAGGAGGCATTAATTTGTGAGTTCCTTCCCACTCAGAATGGTGTATGAGTCTATGATCCATCTCTGAATGCAGATACCAATAGTTAATGGAATCAGTATGGCTTCACCATCCTGGTAGTTTGAGTGAAAAACATTGCAATGAAGACAAGAAAGAAAAAGAACTTGCAAAACCTCACTTGAAATCAGAGGAAAGTGCAATTCCTAATGGTTTTGCAAAACTCTGTCCAAAACAGGGAAAAATTGTAAGCTTGCTGATAAAATATGCTCTTCAGTGAAGCTGAGATGAGAAAAAATGAGACAGAATTTTCAAATATATTAGCAAGTAATTTAACCTTATTAGTTAACAACACTGGCATAACTTCTTTAGAAAGGCAGATGTATCAAACACAGGACCAGGAGAAGGAACTTGATGGTTTTCATACCTTTTATACAAGTTTGAATTAACCGAAATCTCCTGCAAACAATGAAATGCATTTACTCATTAACTTTTTTGACGGACTCATTTCAGGATTTTCCTTTGTTTCCTTATCTACCATTTTCACTCTACATCCTAGCAAGCTGATCTTCCATCACAGTGGATGATCTTCCATCACACGTAAGCATCACAGCAACAACCATGTACTTAATCTGCCTTAATCTTTTGGAAGTCTGTCTTTTCATCTATAGTACATAACAAGATATGATAATATAAACCAAAATCCTTCTCCTGTGGGGATACTTCACTGTTTCCAAATGGGCTTCCCATTTTTACAGTATTTCTTGTAGTACTTACATGAGAAACTTAGTCAAGACTGAGATGGGAAATTTTTTTCTTTGATTTTATTTTATGTTTAGTATTTTACAGTTTTTTACTAGAACTCTTTAATGAAATGAACAATTTAAAGAAGATATTTTTGATGATGGTGATATTCAGAGCACATGCCTGCTTCATAGCAACACAGACAGTGGAATATGCATAATAATAGAAACATCAATAAACCAAAATTATTTAATTGTTTAATACTATACAATGCTAAAAGCTGACATTTAGTTGTCACATTTAAGAGTAACTTAGATAAAAGAAGAATGCAGCTGTGTGTTCAACAGGCAACTTATCTTGCTTCCTTGTGCTTTGAAAATAAAGTATTTTAAATTACCAATTTATCTACAAGTACACATCAATAAGTATTCAGCAACACAGTATAATACTCTCCTTGACAGGTTTTAAATACCTGTTCCAACAATGTCAAGTACACAGTTATTTCAATAAAGTAAGATTTAAAGTATCTGACTTTTGTGTAAAAAGATTCAGGAGAAAGCTGATGATCTAGCTGTTGTCAAAAAGTATTTTTTTAAATTGACATAATAATTAGGAAAATTAGTATGAAGGCAGCCACAAACCATGGAGCATTTCTCTTGTAATAATTCATTATGCAATGTTTTACACTAAACATTCATCACTAATCATTTTCATCTTCATAAAAATTGGGATCAAAATAAAACTAGGATAATATTTTTGTACCTCCAGCAGCAACACAAAGACATAAGTTTGATTCCTGTAGAGCAATATTCTGATCATTGCTGTTGTTGTTGAGTATGAAAAGTTTGAGAAGAAAATACTATGAGGAAGAGGGTAAAATAGTTTCGGGTAAGTGAAATTAATATACCTGCAGTTCAAGAAAATGTAAGAAGACTCATGCTACACAAATAACAAAATATCCACTGCATATTACAAAGATAAACTAGTTACAGATAATGGCATGTATTACAGAGAAAGACAGACAGCTGTAGATTAATAAAAAAATATAATAAAAAATTACAATGAAACAAAAGATACAGCATTAATAGACATAAGACCAGAAGAGCTGAGAAATACTAATATCAGTGTGATTTCCTCCAACATACTGATCATTATAACATCCGTTTTAGAAGAAATTATGCTCACTGCACAAGTTTACTGAACTTAAATGTTACTGCTGATATTAGCTCTGTTAAAATCCATCATTCTATGACACATTTGCCTTCATAGAGAAATCTGGTTTTACAGATACACACTTAAGAGTTAACAAGCTTAATATTCTTACAATACTTACTGCTTCACTGATTCTCTAGAACTATGTCTTCGACAAAACCAAAAGTCTAACTCTTATTTCCCAGGAGTTTTCCCACAAATCTGCAAAATAGAAGATTTCAAGTATGTACTGTGGCTATTCTGCCTCTCAAGGTTTTTGTAAGCTACTGCCCTCAGCCAGATTTATTACTCCCCACATAATCTAATATAGAAAGAATTCACTTGATTGGTTAAACTGCAGAGCGAAATGTTGCTATATAAAGCAATATTTTGAGCTTCCAGTTTGGGATGTTCCATGAGCACAACACTTTGAAGGAAAAGAGAATTTCCATCTAGGAGTAAATAGAAAGCTACACTCCAAATATTTTCAGCTATTTGAGATATTTTTAAACATCTGCATTTCTTATCAGCATTGGCGTGGTTCAAACCGGAGGGAAACATGAGACGGAACCATCGGAACCATCCAAGAGCTTGAAGGAGGGAGCAGCCACTCCTGCTCCTCCTCGCTGCCTGCCCAGGGTCAGGTAAGAGATGGGGGGGTTATGAAGAAGGTAAATGAAACAGAGAAAAGAAAGCATTTCTGCTCATCTCCCAGCACCTTTCATGTTCACACAAAAGCCTTCTTGCAATGGATGACCTCCACCCCATGGGTAATTTAAGGACTGGAATATAAAAGGCACGAGTGACACAGGTGGGAACCCAAAAGAAGAGGGGAGATAATGACACATAGGAAGAAAAAAGGAGGGTGGATGGAACAACACAAGTGACTGAAGTCCAAAAGCACTGGAGTAAAGGATGGGTAAGAAAAAGCATGGAAGCAACATGAAGAAGTGAAAATACTGTAATATTTACTGAACAAAAGCCCTCCGCCTTCCCAGGTCACCTCGATGACTTGACATGACACCATAACTTGTCTACACATCCTAAAAGCTTCTATTAATATCTTTAACTAGTGCCTATATTAAAAAAAAAAAAAAAAAAAAAAAAAAAAAAAAAAAAAAAAAAAAAAAAAAAAAAAAAAAAAAAAAAAAATCATATATCTTCTTGTCTAAACCAGGAGTTGATTAAAGCAACCTTCTAATAAAGAAAAATCAGTTATTTATATTCCATCACCAGTGAATGGCACTTGCCTTTGTTCTCATTAAATGTGCCTCTTCTACACATATTATCTATTTACTTATACATAAGGAAAGTATAATGGCTTAGGTGTTCTTTACAAGATAAATTTTCCTTGTTTTGCAAACAACAATTTTAATTCCTAATATACAGTGCTTGCCTCTGCAGAAATCAGCTGAGCTCCTAAGTCTCATGTAAATTCAATTCACTGATTTACTTAGTAAATGAAAATGCAATTGTCTTTCCCATGCTATTTTGATTCATACCTTCCATGAAGATATGAACAAAATAAATCACAAAACACTTGACACTGTACTTCTACCCAGCAGTCTTAACTGGTAGAACTACCCTATTAAAAGTCATTCTCATGTAGTGGGAAAGGGCATGAGAAAGATTAGATCTGTGAGATTTGCCTTGAACAGGGAGTGAAACCCTGACTGTGAGCATTCAGAAAGTTATTTGTGATTGAATTGCACTTGCTATCCAAATACACAGCTACCTTGTTCAGTTCCTTATTTAACCAGATCTTCTAAGGTAATTAATACAGCACTTTAAGAGGTGACCTAAAAGCTAGGTAGGACTTGGTAGCTCCCTTCCTGCTTTTTTACCCTTTTGGAAGCAGAATAGATAATCTCCAACTACCTGGAACAGTTATGTACATTACAGCAGAAGAGAATGAATACACCCCAGAATGGCTAGTACACACCCAAACTAAATTACTGTGAAGACAGATAAGGGAAGAAGCAATATCCTACAGAAATCCCTGACATCCATCTGGCTCCATGTTAGCAAGTCCCATTACTGACAGAAAAAGTAGAAGCTGGTCAGATTATAGAAAGTGACGAAAAAGAAAAGGGATGCCCAAAGGACGGGGATTGGAAATGAGAGTAATTGCTTTGAAGAAGCATCTTTTTCTTTCCACTGGCTATAAAGGGTGTGTGGTAGATGACTAACCTTGGTAGTGAAATGAAGAGACGTGAATTCCATCTTAACTACTCCTTCTAGAGATTATAAAAGAGATAATTACATTCACAACACAAAAGCTACATTTCTCTGTATTACCTTAGTTACTTGTATTGCACAACTTTTATATAAAACAATTTGGTTTAGCAGAACATTTTTTTAATTAATTTTTCATATAGCTTTTATGACAATCTATTTTCACCTCAAAAAGCACTACAGTTTTATATTCAAACTGATAGTTAAAAGCATTTCAGATGACAGATATTATCTATATTTATTTGCATCATAAAGTAATTTCTTGAAGGCAAAGCACGATAAAAAGTATGAATTCTCTAATGAAAGAGGTATTAATATTTGCATTTATGAAGCAATTATTCAGAAAAGCCTTCTTAGTAAATGTTGCATGGACATGATATGTGGATAGTGTGAACATAAGTGGCAAGACGATTTAGCTGGAAAATTATATTGATATCAAAAAATAAGACTCTCTTTTGCTCAAAAAAACCCCAAAAACACACACACAAAAAAAGGCAAACCAAAACCAAACAAAATAAAACCACCATATTTTAGACTCTTTTTCCCCTGTAATACTGTTTGTTATCTGTAAAAAAACAGATGATGATCTGTTTTGTTTATTATTACTGTTATTACCAGACACCTTTCCAGATACATCTGCTGTACCTCAACTCTGAAAGTTATTAGTTCATGACTTTATTAGAGAAGCCTAGGAGTACCCAGGTAAATAGAATGTAGTTCATTAGCAGCTCCAAACAGAATATACACTAATTCAGTGTTACAACATGTAAAGTGAATGGAATTAAGGAAAGCAATTTTAGATAATGAAATTTTAAATACTTTAGATTCTATTAAGTTGCTTCCAGACGCCATTGGACAAAAGACAGACAGACAGAACCAGCTACAGAGTTAATTATCCCTCTTTCAGATCTTTCTAGTGAAATAGCCTGTTCTCTTGATAAATTGATTCACTGAAGTAATATTGAGGTTTGAAACTAAGAAGTTCATTGAACAGCTGAATTATGGCTCCATACAGTTTTATCTCAGAAAACCTATGGTTCTGGCTTCAATAAATTTGTTGGACAAAAAGCTACAAAGTGAAAAAAAAAACAACGAAGTGGAGCAATCATTAAAAATACACCTATTGCAAGGTTATCCATGAGTTTTTACTGCCATCCAGTCCCTGAAACCATTGACACATTCACTGGGAAAAAATGCTGGGTGCTGCCAAGGTATATTGTTTATTGGCATAGAGACCAAGAACTCAAATGAGTAGTTCCATCAGGTATGCATTCACCATAAACCAAACATCGTTTGAAATGAAATGATGTAACAAACGCAGAGGCTAAAAGACAAAGAAGCTGTGGAACAGAAGCAAGCACAGTGCTCCCAATAACACTGGGATGGGAGGAGATTCCTAGGGCACTAACTCAGGGCACAGCAGCAAAATACCAATTGCGGAGTGTGCCACTGTTCCGTGAATCGTAATTTCCTTTGACACTGTCAAAGGTTGGCTGGCATCCTCTCCTGACAGGTGCGAGAATGCCATGGCCAATGCCAGCGCAGCCCTGCTGACTCACTGTGGCAGGTGCTGCCTGTCAGTTCCCCCCAGGAAAGGGAAGCTGACCCCTCCAGCCATGCCACTCATAGCTGAGAAGCAGAGAGGAACCTTAAATGCCTGGCAGATGCCCAGCCAACGTGCTACAATCCAAAGGTCATTCTCTGGGGTCATCTTACTGAAAAGTCGTCGACACTTACTGTACATTCCTTTCTTCTGGTTAAACACTTCCAACAGGAGAAGCTGTCTGGGGACACATAACCGGGACTACGGACATTTCATAAGACCCACAATAATAAACTACTCAAGCAATGGAGATTTCAAAAAGGACAGCCAGTTCTTACACTGCTACCTTTGTTTGCAAAATCAAAGTTCTCTTAGAGGAAACTATGCTCATGTAACAGAAGTGATCTCTTTTTAATTGCTTTTCCAATTAATTGGTTTCCAAGGCTTTCTTCATTTCCTGCAAGGATAAGAGGGTCATATTCTCTACCATATCCATGAATTTGCCAAGATTAAGATCTTCCATTTACTTCATTCACTAAAGTTGACAAGAAGCTGTTCACAAGAAAAGATTAAAGGTTTGGAGTTTGAATCACTGGGGCAGATCTACAGCAGTCTTTTGCTGGTAGTCTGGGAGCTCAAAACAAAACAGACATCATCCCAACATCCCTTCCAGCAAGAAGTCTTTTGATCTTCCTCTCATGGAACAGTTCAGAAGTTTCATAATGAGGCAGAAAACACCTCTCTCTATTCCACTCCAAAACCCATGTAAATCTGGCTCTCTCTCCCCTTCCCAAGGGCTTCTATCTTGCCTCCAACTTCTCTCACAAATCATCAGATAAGCCAGGCTTGTGTATGCCCTGATGGGTAAACAGGCAGATTTTCCAAGTAATGGCTTTGTAACAGCCTCTCCAGACATGCTGTTCTCTCTTTTGGGGAATGATTTCTCTCTAGAGGAGGATCCAGGTTGTCGTTTGGGATTCCTGAGTTTGTCATAGCTGCCTCTTCTTCTTGCCTGGGAATGGATAAGCTGTTGATCTTCGCCTAAACAGTCATGAACCGAGGTTTGGTGGCATAACAGAATCATTAGCCAGCCAGCCTCCACCTCCTTTTCCTGCAGGTGAACATAGCAAAAGGCATGAAACAACCCTGAACCCTGAAATAATACTCCATTATTACATATAATAAACCTAAAAATAGTGAAAATTCAGAACTACCAAGTGAAACATTTAAAAGCTTTACATGCAAACCTCTCCTTAACTACCTCAAAAGAGGTAAGGGTAAATCTCTTTGTACATAGGCAATTGTCAGGGCTTTCCTCAATTGCACGTGTTCTTTAGAAGCTCTTCCATCTCATTCCATCACTTCTATGGCTTCCCTGTTCTCCTGCAATTCACCAAAAACTAAAGGTACTAATTCCCCTCCCCACTCCTCACCAGGAAGCAAGACGCAGAAAACAGTAAGCAAGCTGTCTTCTATCCTGCTTCCCACACTCCCATTCATCTGAGGAAAAAATAGACAGTATTTGTACAGGTAACTATGAATAAATCAATTTAAATACTTCTACCATCTGTCATAGTGTTTGTTTCCTAAAGCAATAAGTGATCTGAAAACCTAGTATAATTTGGCTCTTCTTGGAGGTCCAGAAACTACTTGTGAGAACAGCAAAGTACATGAAGAGGTGTCAAAATGGATGTTAAGTCTCCCAAAGCAATAAGCCTTATACCTTCATTTTCACAGCAATCAAAATCTCATCTCCTAAGACATTACTTCTTTTTGGCAGCCCATATATTAGCAGGATGTGAATATTAGCCTTGTCCTTGAACTCAGATTTATGTTTAAGGCAAAATAAAGTTACCCAGGCCCTTTGTTTTATTCTCCAACTTCTTCTCTGTTCATGTTAAACACTCTCAAATTTTCAAAAGCATTCAGTACCAACAACTCCCATTTAGGCAAGTAAATAAATCACTTTGGATTTGCTGGATGCTGTGTGTTCTTGAAGAGCTGACCCAACTACTGTTGGTCTGTACCACTTCACATACTGTTGGCTGGATTTAAAGATGACATTGACAGACAGACAGTGCGCTACTTGGGAGGAACTGTGATTATCAGGCAAACAGGGAGAACCGTTCTGTTGTGATACAAAAATGCCTATCGTAATGACACACTCTTCTGCATATCTCTGAATTTAAGTGTTTAAATTACATACCTTGTACAGATTTCCATACTGAAAATAAAATAAACTTCCTAAGTACCCTCATTTCTCAAATACTTCTACAAATCCTCCTTGATTTTAGCAGGTCATGAAACAGACACTTGCTCTTCTCTCTGTACATGTGGGTACATGTGTTTTAATTTGATACTTTCTTGATACTAAAACACTTGGGAGTGGTCATCATTGAATGACTAAAGAGAATATGCCACAATTAAAATTACACAGCTTTTGCTTCTGGGCCTTTCATTAGGAAGGTAAGAACGCACATCTTCTGAAAACTAAAGGGGAGGCATGGACCTTCCCAGTTGTTGTCATGGATACAGCTGCTGAGAAAAATGTCATTGTACCCCTGCAGATAAATGCGTGTGACAACTGCTTGGAATACATGATGGTAAAGCCATCACAGGTGTTAAACATTCTCACATGGCTACCACGTTCCTCTTGAAATGTACACTAAATTTTTAAAAAATTAAAGAAAAACAAAGAAAAAAGCTATTTTTAAACATAAAGGTTATAGCATGAAGGAAGAAAAGGCTTAGCAGTTAAAAAAAAATGTTGGCACTATTATAGTTCATGATGTCATGGAGGAAAAAATATTATGGAACAATAGTATGAGTAAAGGATCAAGTGTCAGACCAACTTCGAGTTATCTGGATTTTGTCAGTGTGTATTATAACAGTATTGTTAGCTACAATAACTGTATTTCTTAGTTCAATGGACAATTAAAAACAAAACAAACAAAAAAAAAAAGACAACAAACACACATTGGAAAATTCTGTACCAGGGAAGTTCTGATCTTGATTAGACCATCTCAAATTGTCTGCATTTTCACTTGGACTAGGGCACTTCAAATCTCCTTCTGCTTCAGCTTTACACTAACTATTTTCTGGGGACAGAGATTACAAAAAAAATGAAGTTGAAAACAGGAGACAGTTCTTCATTGAATTGTAGAGTCATAGAATGGCTTGGGTTGGAGGAAACTTTAAAGATTATCTAGACCCAACCCCCCTGCTATTTTCCACTTCCACTGACCTCAGATTCTGAATGAAGTAAGGTGACTACCAGGATGCTTCTGAAGTGTTGGTGCACATCGCTTACTGGTACTTCATTGTACCATGCAGGTAGGAAAAGGCAAATACCATTCCTACACAGAACATGCAAGTCTTTGGATTCTCCTCTCCAGGTCAAGCAGAAGCACACAATACCCTCTCCCTCCTCACGTAATCTTTCAGATACCACACTTCTAAATAAGCACAGAGAGAAGGGAAGGCAGGCATTAATAACTCTCAGGGCAATCATTACTTTGAGTGAGGGAGCAAAACACCAAAGGCTGGTTAGGATGCAGAAAGGTGAGTTTGGTGGTAATGCAAACAAAGACAAACAAGAAAAGGAGTAGAAAAGAGGCCTGCAAGCTGTATAGAAGAAATCCCCCCAAACTGAAGAGCTAATTCACCACTGTGCAAACACCAAAGAAATAAGGAAGTAGAACTGACCACCTATTATAAATCTCTCCTTCTAAGTATTTTGGACAGGCCGAAACAATACAACACTGTATTTTGCAGAGATATGTGAGCTATCGCTAAATGAAGCACGTTGGAACTGGAAGCAAAATAACTGCTTTAGCATGATGTAATACCCCAACTAATTAGCTCTGTTAGGAACAAAGCCCAGGAGGGCTGCACTGGATCCGGAAGGCAAGCAGTTCATTTAGGGCTACCTAAGGCACCTCAATGCAGCGCTGCTCTCCTCCAGAGAGACACCTCCTTGACGTTATCAGCTAAAGTGGTAAAGCATGATACAATAAAAATAATCATCATCATCATCACCACCACATGCAGATGCACAGTTTCACTGGAAAAATAGTCGTGAAGTACATGCTGTAAAAAAGAAAGGTGAGAGCATCCACTTAAACCCCAAAAAGGCTGGTTGTTTCACCAAAGCTGGAAGAGAGAGCCTCCATTTGATGAGCAGGCAGAGCACAGATCCTGACTGAGCACAGATTCCTACACTGCTGCTTTCACCACAGGCCACAATGTTCATGCCAGCTGCTGATCGGTGTTCTGCCATATCTAATCATCACCATGGCCCAACACCCTACCCTGGTGTTCACTGCAGCACAAGCCCTTTGAAGCTATCCAGTTGTTTTAGAAAAGACAAGCCACAAGAACATAAAACAACTTCAAACAGCTCACTCATGGCAGGTATCTCCCCTCTTCCCACCACTGTAACCAACAGTTTTACACAGGCCTGTCAAACAGGCATTTGACATAATGACTAACTGGTACACAATTTGACTAAAGAAAATAATCAAAAGGCATTTTAAACGAGTGTTCAATAGATTATATAGTAGTCATCCCAACTTATGAGTTATAACCTCCTTCTTCAGGAATTAAAATGTTTTCTGAAGAATCCCCAAGCTCATTTGAGAGAAGAAAAAAAAAAAAAGTGAAAAAAAGAAAAGAGAAAAAAAAATTTGGCCTTTCTAGTTTGACAGATAAACTTTCAAGTCTTAAGTACAGATAATTATAGCATCACAATATACATTTCAGTACCACATGCCTGGCAAAATGAGAATTTCTTAATAGTTACAGAAGGCTTTCCAGTAACTTGAATCTACATCCCAGTCCTTTCATCCCACTAGCCTACTACACTTTCCCTGTTTGTGTAGCAAATGATTAGGGGAATAAATGTTTTAAAATCAAAATAAGTTCTTATCCTCAAAGCACATATAAAAGCTTAGAACATCATCATTTCACTCCTGGAAGATGGAAAGGGGTAGTTGGATTTTACTATTTGGCCTCCAACAGCAGCAATTAGAAATACGCTAAATTCATGGAAGACACCCACCTGAAGAAAACAAGGAAAACAAACAAGGAGTGTCTCAGAAGATACAGATTGCAGAAAAAGAACAAAAAATTTTAGAGGCCAAACACTGCCCTCAAGGCAATATAGTCCCTTTTAAGATCCACCCACAGAATTAAGGCTGTCCTGTAAGCACCTCTCTTCTGGGAGAAAAGCTGTCACAAAGCCATTACAAGATGCAGTACCTGATATGGTACTGGAGAGGGAACTCCCAAAGGCCATTGTCCTGAGCAAGCCACCCCATGGTATTTCTAAGCACACATGTGCAGTGGCCAGCAAAATCTACAGGCACTTAAATCCTGCTTCTTATTTGCTATAGAATTTTACGTGTGATCTGCTTACTATGAGCACAGGTTAGGTGCATACTAAGAGCTCTTCACGAAGCACTAAAATCACACTTCTCACTCTCACTTCTACTCCACAGATACTCCTTTTTTCTGTGTGTCTGGTCCCCTGCCCGAAGCAGGAGCTTACACATGAATGATTTAAGTACTACGTCCTTCCTTGCTGACGAACCGAATACTCTCTTCTTCACTAAGCCTTCACTTAAGCTTCTGTTGGCAGTGATCACACATGAAGGCACCCTTAGAAGCTGTAAGAATGTCCTGAATGATGTTGTTCATTGGCAACATTATGGCCATGTAGAGGCCCAAACAAAAGATTTAGAGGTCACTGAAACAGATAGTCAAGTTAAGCACTCGCTGGGATGAGTACTTCCAGGTCTCCAAGACATTGCCCCAAAAAATCTGTTCTTACATTACTTTCTTGTTTGCAAACAATCCTCTGCCTCTGCTTTGATCTACCTTCAAAAGGAAGCTGTTCCACACATTAAATTCCATTTCAACTGCACTGATGAAATGTGCAGAGTGACCCTTGCATCCTGCACTCTTTTACATTGAAGCTTTTAGGAACGTTAAGCATATCTATCCCCATTATTCATATCTCAGGATGCCGACATTTCAAATCAAACTCTCCTCTACGCAACTTGTGAAAATAACAAAGATAAAAACCTCCCACCAATGCTCAGGCAGCTGCTTGCCTACATGCAATGAACCCGACACAGGTTGCCAAGAGACTGCAATGATGAGCAGCATTTATTCCTGAATACTCTCAAAAGAGCGTTCACTATATATTAACTCTGAGCAATAAAACATGCAAGACCACATTCTTGATTCAGTTTGGAATTGGTTTTATTGCTGATATATGAAAGCAGATAGTTTTAACAGACATGCTATGATGCTCTTAATTGGAAAAAAAAAACTTTGAGATGAAGCAATTTTCGGATAGCATGTATAGAAATTCCCTATGTAAGCTCCACTCCCTAGAGTAAAAATTAAGTGCAGATGAAATTTAGGAGGCTCTGAAGAACAGAAAAACTAAGTCTACTATAAGATGCTGCTAGAGATTTTCAAACTTTCCACCTAAGAATAAGGCAATTTAGCAATTAAAACAAAAGCCACCATTAAACCTTAGGTGTCAGAACATTTTTCCTTATTTGTAACTATCAAGATGAATAATAATTTTATAAACTGTGTACTACATAAAGAAGAAAAGTTCTTTTAGATATGTTCCTAATACAACCTTGCATACATTCTTAGGCCCTAATCATTGATCATATTTTTCAAGCAAAATTCAGTGCTACCAACTACTTTTTTTTTCTGTGGATACTGCATATTTTTGTCACACAGCTTAATATAAACTTCTTTTTGTTTAAATTACACTACATATCTCTCCAATGAAAGAAAAAAAAACGAAGTGCTTTTCCGTACGTGACAAAATTCTGCACACACCAAGAATCACAGGTTTAGTATTACTTAACCCCTTGGGGAGAAGAGCTGGAATCACTATTTCTCCATCATCATATGCTGTGGTAAAACTGACTCGTGGTGTTAGCAACAACCGACAAAGTTTATGAGGTTGAAGGTTAAATAAAATGAAAGATGAAGCTTGGGCTCAAACAGGAGACATAGTCTATCAACTAAACTGCACAGCTTGAAAAGCTTTATAATAATTTCCATGATAAACAACGTACCAGAGGGAAAGCATTAAAAACATAACCAGAACATGAATGGCCAAGAAGTCAAGAAGTCTACATTTTATCAAGTCCCTGTGCCACACATTTTTTTGCTGCATTTATATGGGTCTTTTTCTGTACCATACTCATGACTTCCAAGTCATCTGTCACCACCTCGAAGAGGTGAATATTCACCTCCATGGCCAGACCCAGTGATGCCGGAAGAATGGTGAAGATGGTGTAGTACCATCCAGGCACCTTCAACTGCATCTTGATCAACTGCACCTCTGTCAAATCCTAGGTCATCAAATGGGATACAGAATGACACCAGAAACAAACAAATAAACAAAACAAAAAAATAAAAGGGGCAATCATTTAAATTCTTGCAATTTCCTTTTATAGCACATCCCAGCTCCCCCGCGCCCTGAGTTCCTCTTCAAATTCCAGCTTTCAAATATTAACTAAATCAGCATACAAACAGTCTCACAGCAAATAAATCACAGCCATAGTAGGGAGACTTTTCAAAAAAAGCAATCAGGACAGGGAGGTTTAATTTAGAGAGAGAAAGACTTTAGACCTTGATAAGGCATGACATAATTCCATGCCATTGATCTGCAATCATATAGCTGTATCTGTAATGCAAACAACAAGTTATTTAGAATACTCCTAATTAGGTATAATAAGTATACACTGGCACATTACTGAATCTATAAATAGACAGCAATCACATCATTTCACTCCTGCCCCATGTTATAAGGTATGGGAGGGGAGAAGAAAGGCACTTTCCTTTTTAAGACCTTTCTTAAAGTTTTAAAGTTGTACTATGAAGTTTTCTCATGGTGGTTTGGTTAGGTTTTTTTTTCGGGGGGGG
>NW_008238132.1:3952072-3962485 GCF_000691975.1 Corvus brachyrhynchos | reverse complement strand
GGAAGGGGGGAGAGGGGGTGAAAGTATTTAATCAGGCCTTTAAATACTGACAAATCTTCCTCAGCAGACACAGGTTATCCTCAACAGTTGTGTAAAAGGAAGAGAGAATGCTTAATTTAAAACAAATCAGGAACCACATTCTAGCGATCTGTAAGACATTCAGAGAAACATGGCGCTGGGCAACCAAATGTTGCCTTGAAAATGTCCCTGCTCTGAGCATGGGGGTGGGACAGATGACCTCCCAAAGTGTCTTCCAACCCAGATTACTATCATGATCCTGTAACAACATTAATAAATATTTTTTTTCTATAAAAAGTCCCTCTCTATAACCTCTCACACCTACACACAGTAATTTAAACTGTACATCAGCTACATATAACCTTGGATATATTTCAAAGAAAAGATATAATCATCTGTAACAAAATTCAGCAGAAGCTCATACGCCTCTTGCCCTGTCTCTGACATATTTTTATTTCTTTTTACTCAAATAGAAAATATAAGATTTCCCTGTCATTTCCAACACCTCACTGTGAGACAACCTCTCAGGGACACAGACTTATCAAAATCTCAAAGGGTAATTTGAAATATGAGCCCTTTGCAAAACTGTTGGCAGCAGATCCCCGGCTGCTGAAGGAGTAGAGCCTATGATGTTAACTCCTTTTATCTCCTCCTCAATGGTGCACACAGCAACCATATGAAAAAAAGTTATTTCTTTTTTTTTACCCGAAACAGTGTAAGCAAAAAAAATATAAAGCATTGGTTAGCATGCACACACACACATGCAAAGTATAACTGTGCTCTAAATACTCGTCTCTATGCAAGAAGCAAGATCATCTGAAGCATATATATGATCAAAACTATGGAAAAATGCAAAGCTTAAGGAAGCTGGAATAAAAATTATGTATTCTTAAAAAAAAAAAAAGCTATTCAGCGCAGTTGCATTTACCTGGCAACAGCAGGTAACATGAGATAATACACAAAAGCACTGACGGGTCTTTAAACATACAGCTTGACATTGCCAGCACATTTAATAGCTTGCTTTTGACAGGAGCTCGTCAGAAGTTCTGTACTTACTAGTATCTTCAGTTCCTTTGAAATGTTGAAGAAGCAGCAGAACAGAGTCTTGCAAGGCAGCATCAGAGGCATAGATAGAAACCTGACAACCCTCTGAAGCCTGAAGTATTTTTAATGCCTTTTATAGAATTACCAAGTTGGGCAAGGGGAAAATTTGCCATCTAGTAGACAGGATACATGCACAGACCCTAACTTGTGCAATCTGCCTTTAAATTTCTGGAAGATTATTCACCAGTGGATCAGGGAGGGTTGCAAACCACCAGCCTAAGCAGTAAACCATCTCAGGTATAAATTTTATCTTACCTGCACATAGTTTTGAGGCACATTTTGGTTAATGTTCTCTCTACAGAATGTTAACCAGCGGACTCTGTACGGGTAAAAGTTCTTTCTTTGCTTCCAGAAGCACCGCAGAATCATGTTTATTAGCCCAACATTCAGTCATACCAAAAAAAAAAAAAAAAAAAAAAAAGACAAACAAAACACACAAAAAACCCTAAGATGCAGTCAACTGAGCTACATGAAGAAGTTTTCCTAAATTCTGATTTCCTTCTATAAAATCCTCATAAATGCAAACTTCTAGGTTATATGAAGGTTTGCTTGAACAACTTCACTCAGGGGAAAGAAAATCAAGTTCAACAACATCAGATAGATGGCCTGAAAGTCATTCCTGTTTTTGTCTGTAATGAGAAGCAGTGTAAGTGGAAAATATTTTTTACTTCCTTAAGAGTTCATATTTAATCAGAAACATTGGTTCTTCATCTCACACCCAAGTAAATCACACTAGCTCCCCACTGCAGATCTGCATCCCATCTGCATTCATCCCAGGCAGAATCTACATATTATAAATGTATCATTATATACAATTTAAAAAATACTGTTTACACCCTGATCACCACTATATTCTTTCAGATCCTTGACTCACAAACCCCCTTTTACCCTTTGTGCTCTCTTTTATTCACTTTAATAGGTCTCTGAGACTGAGGCCAATCAATATTTGTCTAGAGAGTAACTCATGTGAAGCTCCCTGACGCTTCAGGCAAAAAATGACAATAGCTGAAAAATCAGCAAAAAGGGTGCATTAATTGTCAAGTCAATAGCTCCACAGTGAACCATCTGCTCCCAGGATTGATCAGTACCACTGAAAGAGAAGGCAGTGAAGGATGAAGCCATTAAAAGGAGCAAACTCATATCTGCACCCTCTCCAAGACTCCACACCCAACAAACTTCATGGTCTTTGGCAGTTCCTCTCTTTATGGGAGCTATTGGGAGAAATCTTGCAGAGGCATAGATTAAAAGGAAAAGGGATGTCACCCTTTCTCTGTTCAAATTCCTGAAGAAACTGTGACAGCAGCAGGCAGGAAAGGAGGGAGAGAACACAAAGCAAAATGTCTCTATGGGAGCATTAAAACAAACACAGAAGTATGTGCCCATCCTCACGGTCAACAAAGAGTGTGCACAGGGAGGAAAAGTCTCTGCCTGATGGGCATCTGGGACTTCTGGATAGCCATGCTGATCCTTTCCAACATCCTTAGCTGAACCAGAACAAGCTACCCTTCTCACAAGCAGAGAAGCCGCTGACCTTCCTCTCACTCCAGAGTATCACAGCAGCAGTAAGGACTACCAGCAGTCAAACTGAAGCCATTCAAACTCAGTTACTAAATTTAAGCAACCACACAACAGGACATAACTGACCAGAGCGGCATGACAGTCCTTTAGAACCACTTAAATCTCTGCAGGCATGAAAAACCTCAGCAGATCTTCCCAGCATGGAACTATGCCAGAAGTGCAAAACGACACTGAGGACACAGCCGGTTCTCCTCAGTGAGCACATCTAGAAAGACCCTGGTGAGTGCTGGACGCACATCCTCCTGGCAGCTGCCCACAGAGATGCTCCTGTTGCTTCCCACCCAGAAAATATATAGGGAGACTTGCCACCCACAAGCTACTACTCAGCTTCAAAACCCTATTCAGGTTGCTAAGTGACAAGAAAGTAGTGCGATCTCACACAATTTGCAAACCCCAAGTGCTTAAAGGCAAGGAAATTAATTGTCCAGATCATCATAAATCTGATGCTACCCATCTAATAAACAAATAAATTCTCATCAAATGTAAAAGCTTGCTGAATTCATTACAATAATGCTAACTCTCCCAAGAGTACAGCTCAGGTTTTGTTAATGTGCTTTCAGTATCTAAGTGGTGAAATATTCCTAAACAGGGATATTATTCAAACAAAAAACTTGGCTAGAAAAATAAATTATTTGCTCTTTCTTCATAATTGTGCAATATATCATGATAATTCCTACATGGTAGAAGTTTTTTAAGTCAACTATGATCTGACTTTATGTACAAAATTTTTATGGCCCACATCCGATGAGCACTTAAGCACCAGCTTAACTTTAAGAAGTAATTAGTCACATAAAAGTGTACAGAATGACTGAAGTGTTTCAGTATGTGTACAAATGGTGTACTAGAACAAATCTCTTAATTCATTTTAAATATCATCTAATGTAGTGGTCTTATTTTTAGCATATCAATGAAATAATATTTATTTTGGGTCAGCATTAAGCTTGTTTGCTGTGATAAATACAATGTTTGCATTAAGAAAGAATGAGGCTTCTTTTCAGTATGACATGGAAGATATAATTTATGGATGTCCCCAAGGCAGGCTTTTTTTTTTTTTTTTGCCATTACTAGCAAATTGAGAGCCATGGCTTGAAGTTAGTATTATACAGCTACGGTTACTGCACTTTAGTAGTAGTTCTTTAGCACTTTGTAGCCTGTTCTTAGGTTTTTGAAAGAAGATTTTGGAAAACACAATTGATTTTTTCAAGGCTGGAAGGGGAAGGATAAAACAGTAATGTAAAAAAGTGGCAAATACAAAGGTGAAAGAAAGAGTTCTTTCTCTTAATAAAGACGAAGTTCAGATACCGAAGTATCAGACTGAAAAAGCACCAAACAAAACTAGCCATGCTGTCAACAACTTCTTAAAGTTATTGACATCATTTCCCCCTACTTTACAAACAAAAAAATCTCAAAAATTTAATGGCCAACCAGAACAAAATACTGGTCTTGTGGTTCCTTTGCAAGTAAGCTACTGAAGTACTCTCACAAGACATCAAACTATGTCTTAACTATCCCTGTCAGAGGAAAACAACCAAAACAGCATGACTACAGAGCATTCTTTTATACCCAAAGCTCCATATTCTGAGCTTCAATGAATCCACACATTACCTTCTTGCTTTGCTAAGATTTTGAGGTCTACAAACTATGTATGTTCTTCTATAGATTCCTTTCCACAAGCATGGCTGGTCAGAGTCAAAAGAAAATGAGAGGAACATTGTTTTTTAAAAAAATATATGTGTAGCCTATTGGAGTATTCCAGAGCAAGAACATTGGTCTAAGCTGCCTTTTGTTGTCTTCAGCTAGTCAAGAGAATTTCAATACTTCCATCTAGAAAAAGGCTTTATGATAGCCAGACAGACTGTTCTTTTAATCAGCACTTCAAATACAAAACCACTGTAATTCTAGGTATTCTGCTTTAGATATCCAAACTAATTTGGCTAGTCCAGCTAGTCATCCAGTAGTCATACAGCAGTCATACAACAGTCTTGCATCCTGCATTCTGACGTAACTGCTGGAAACAATTCAAAATGTTTGCCAATAATCTATATAGCCTTACATGGATAAAGAACAGGCTATAGAATAGTCCCTTCTTGAGCTCTGGCATGGCTGTTATGTGTCTCCAGGACTCCGCACATGAAGTTCACAAGATAAGGCATTTCAGAAAGGGATTCCCAGTTGTCATCTATTCCTGACTAAGTCTCTTCTTGTGCTTCTTAAAAAACAGAAATTCTCCTTAAAGTACAAAATAAACTCCATGTGTTTCACCTGATCTTTTTCACAAAAAAGCATTCTCCAGCTCCTTGGAACAAAACAAAATAATCAAAATCTTGTGTAAAGATGAAAGTGTGATTATCTTTTTTCCACCTTCACAGCTCACCCAGCTGGCTGGGGGGAAAAAAAAAAGGTAATTCATGTTATCTCACAGCACAAAGTAGCATTAATACTTTAAAGATTCCAGAAAAAAAAAAAAAAAAACAACACCAAAAGCAACATTCTTTGAAGACCTGCTTGCAAATACCCACTGTTACAAAACCCTTTGTAACAAAATGTTACAAACTCCTCCTTTCTGGTCCTTAGCTAGCAATTTTAGCTTTGCCAATAAATGCATCACTAAAATGCCTTAGCACATTTCATTTCAGTTTTATACAAACATGTGTCAGAATTTGGAGTGGTAATGACCACTGGGCCTTAAATAGTGTAACTCTTTCCGTTCTGACCCTGCTTACTTCTACATAGTGTGTTCAGTCATTTTTAACTTCCCCAAACTATCATGTCTTTGGCTGAATTTTTCCTTTAATGGACTCTATTTTGAAAGCTTATGTAGACACACAGCACTTATGAGAAGCAAAAAATATTGCACACCATTTCATGCTAAAAACTTGTATGGTTTGTCAAGGCATACTCTAGAACTGAATAATATATATATATGAATATGAAAACTCAAATATATTTCCCTGTGCATACATATACATGTTGCATGTATCAGGAATACACATTAATGAATATTTCACTTTAAAAATAGGTTAAAGTCCCCGGGATGTGGTGAGAGAAACAAATTTGCCAGATTTTACAACAGTTGTGGGAAAAAAAAAGCTGCTGAGATATTTTACTAAGGATGGATACACAATACAATCAATTTAATTGCAGAATGAAAATTATGGAAAACATGAATGCTGAAGACAGATATCCTGCAGCATGCAGCACCCTTCAGTCTGTTCTGTGAACACTACCAGGTGCCAAGAACTTGAGGATGATTGCTGTGCACTTCCTCACTAGTAACACTATTCATATTACTGCAGTTGAAGAATACATTACAAATTACAATGCATTTTGAAGCTGTGCAGATTCACACAATCCTAATGCATATAAAGGATCTCCACTGGGGTAAACTTTGCTACCACGGCATTTTCCTGAGAACTTCTGATGCATAAAAAAAATCATGTTTCCTTAACCAGAAAGGAATGAACCACTACTTAGTAGAGTAAATTGGGAAACATCAAAACGAGGAAAAGCAGATTACATTGCAAAGAATGATGCTCATGCAGTTGAACACTGGTATCACTCACAGCACTTACATTTAGGTGAATTAACAAGCTATGGTAATCTGAGAGAAATGTATACCAGAAACAAACAGGAAGTGACTGCTTGGACTTGGCACTGTCAAATGTCAGCATATGGAAAAGGTTAGAAACTTTTTGAAGGCTCAGTTCCTAAATGGCTGGTGTTACCCGCTAAGGCAAATAAAACCACAGTGGGGAATTTAATTAATTTACTTTTATTACTCCATAATGATTTAGGATCTCTAAAAAAATATATTAATAACTCAGATAAGAAAATTCAAGTAACAACTCTTTCCATTTAACTAAACAACACCATATTATCTCCACTAATTATAATACACTCATGCTTCTGAAAATCTCCCATGTTACAGCAATTTCATTACTAACAAAAACCACTGGGGGTGAAAGAGAGGAAGAAAGCTTTGTCCCACATACCTTACAAGTGTATTTATCTTGCTCAATACACCACATTTTCTTGCATTTCCTAATTTATATTTTCTGCTCCAGAATGTCTGCTTCATCCAAAAATAAACACAGGCCAGATACCCAATGCATATTTGAGAGCAAAACACATATCCAACAGAGCTTTTGCATTAACTGGACACGGACCCATTAAAATAGGAAGCCAGATCAGTGATAAAAGTGCTATTCTTCATATCCATTTTTTTGCAGAGTACTCAAGACAGAAGTGGGAACTGTAACTGTGCTCATCTGACAACTCTACTTCCAAGTATCCAGGGTTTATTTCATTTATTAATCTTCTGCTGATCCTCAAGGTGAGAAGAATTTAAAGAGAAAAAGCGTGAGCTCTAATTTGAACCTTCCGTTCTCAACATGTTCCTGCTATAAAGAACTGAAGCAAGGCCATCTTTTTAAGGAATGTAGTTTGCACTAGAGTGATTAACTTTAAAGCAACTAGAAGCCAGCTGATGACAGGCAGTTTTCAGGCTGTAGCCCCAAGAACTGAAGTCATCTGTTTAAGGAAGGCACTGACTCTGCCTGCCTTAACCAGCATCTTTGAAAATGAAGAAACCAAATTTAACACATGCATGGAAAACTTTCCATTACTTCAATCTCCAATATAACCCTGTTTGTAACCTAGTATCATCATATATACTACTTCAAAACTGTCTGACTACAGTTTTCCAAAGTTCTCATAAAACCAAAATGTATATTCTTAGAATGATTTTTTTTACCGAGACACTTTTTATGTACTAAATATTCAGGTCTCCCAAAATGAGGGGGAAAGATGAGTAGACATTACAAAACCAAGAATTGTTTCCATGAGGGATTTTGGCTCAAAAGTGCTCAAACTTCACAGGGTACCTGTCACCTATTTATTCACTAGCATTGTCTCCATGGAACACACACAAACTCCACAGATGCAAAAAGCTTCCCAGATGCGGTTTAAAGATGCTAGCTTTAGTCTCACAGAAGCACTAATCAGTTTAGGTCCTGATGCCCCTAAAGGTACCTACTGCTACAGAGCCACTCTACAGCCAAGTATGGGGCTTTAGCAAACAGTGGCTAGTGACAAACAACATGTAGGCCCAAAGAATAGTTTAGTCCTTTACACCACAACTTGTTCCCTCCTTGAGTTGGCAGGCACCAACACATGTTCATCTTCAAATTTTCTGTTTGGGGTAATTAACAGTGGCCACATTTTGACGCAGACATGCCTTAAAAGTACTCTAAAAATGTGAGGGATAGATATGCATAAACTAAAACTACACCCATTACAGAAGTTATAATGATGTCTGGCCATATCACCAATCTGTTTCTCCTAGCAACTGACTGTAAAAGTAGTTCCACTAAAATCAAGTAAACAGTTTGCCAAGGAAGTAGCTATCCAATGTGGATAAGCTATGGCAAAGCTGGACAACAGTCTCCTAAATAGAACTGTGAACCAGTCATTAGCGTATCATAAACAAGCAATAAACTTTGGTGTAATTACATCTGCCAATATAGTATTCCTGCTTTTCATTCTCTCATTCTCTTTTTCACCCCCTGCCCCCAGCTAAGTAATTAATTGTTTTTATTCAGGAAGAAAAGAGCAAAGATTAAAAACTTCCTTTGAGCACTACAGATGTTAGAAGTTTTTAGGCTTATGTTTGTGCTATTGAAAGGGGTTTGTTCTTGTACATATATTTCCTATATCTTGTCACACACACTTTAAAAAAATCCCCTCCTGAGTGATTCTATCTGCAAAGTATCACCATATGGTAGCTTTCACAAATGATCAACTGTACCAAAACATCTAAAAATAACATCTTCCTTAAGTAAAATAAAAACAATTACCACCAGAGACTTTTGGGTATAGTTCTGAGCTAAGGAATCAATACCACGTTGCTGAAATGCTTCAAGTAAGTAAATAAGCAACCTCTGGAGAAAAATAGCACAGTCCTAAATGGCCCACAAGCATCAATGATAAATGTAATATACATGCTTTGGGTTCTTTCAAAAGTCTATTCTTAGATGTAAGAAAAACCCAATCCAGTTAATTAAAACCTTAGCTTACAAACACGTCCACTAAGTAAGTGAAGCTTAACAAATCTAATTTGAATGAAAGGGACTAGCTGGGTAAAAGAGTAGCTCCCTGATGTTCCTTGCTCTAGTGGTTTCATGTAACCACTGATCACCAACTACTACAACAGCAAACATACAACACCCTTAAACTAAATGGGAGTTGTCTGTATAAATATAGCTACTTTTAAATAATGCATTGTGAGTTATAAAATAAAGTGCTACTGAATTATTTAACATGAGTCTCATCTTTAACAATGATATATCACTTTTAATTAAATGGAAAGAAAGATGTGTATATTTGGAGTTGCAAAGTATTGTAAATTGCAACCAGTAAAGCAACATTTTGACTTCAATTATGTCAGCAGTCAGTTTTCCCTATATATATCTGATTCACAGAAATAGAACTGGGACTCAAGCTAAGATAAGCAAAAGCAAGACTTGCAGAGCTGTCTTAGATCTTCAGGCGATCCCAGCTTAGCATTCATTCACAGCCTTCAAATACAGAATATCCCACCCATCTGTAACAGTTGGCAAGAATTGGCTGGGATCTCAATCTCACAAACCTGTGTCGATAACATTCATAATAGGCATGTTTTCCTTCTTCAAGTATCAACCTCTATGAGAGCAAACTCAAATGCACTTAATACCACTACAGCTAATAAAGGCATCATGCTCTGTAACTTTTAAAACGTTCTGAAGACTGCCACACAGAAGGGCGTTAAAGCCGAAAGTTTGTGTAGGACTATGTTTCCAACACAATGCAACAGTTGTATCATTATTTACTATAGTAACCTTTCAGACAGGCCTAACATCTGCAAATGCAAAATTAGCATTTAGCAATAAAATGGAATGACACATCTTGTTCAGGAGGTTTCAGGAAAAAACTGCTTTCCACCTCACATAACGGAATAACATTACTGTTTAACAATCATGCTTTCTGTTTAAAGGTGGCTGCCTTTTGCACGTAGTGCATGGAGCAAAAGCCCAAGGGAAGAACAGCACCAACCCAACAGGACTTCACAAACTACTAACTTTAATGGACGCACTGTAAAGGAAACAATGCCACATGACTTACTGTGCAGAAATCAAACCCTAAGTTGTGATCAGTCCGGGCCTGCATAAAGTCACTTTGCCCTTCAAAACAGACAGTTCCAGGAAAAATCCTGATCTTGATGTCATTGCATCAATAAGCTCTCCCCAATGGGGCTTTGTGCAGACCCCATCACCGACTGTAGACCACACTATGTAGAAAGTCATGGGAACCTTCTACACAGAAAGTAAGTCTGTTTCATTATTTTTATGCTTTCAAATGCCTGGTTGTTGATTTTACAGGGGAAAAAAATTAAATAAATACACCATCCATGAAAAAAGTTAATTCCACTGGGACAACTTCGACAGCCCGAGACAGCCAAAAAACTACATTAACCTAAAATTTTGACAGCTGCTTTACGCATCCAGTGCCACGAGCGAGGATGTATAGAAGTTTACTTCTCTTTCCGCGAGGTGCCTTTCAAAGTGGAAGCCGCCTTTCCCTCCTTGGCGGCACTCCCGCAGCCGAAGGGGAGCCCGACGTGCCACCGCGGGCTCGGTGCCTGCCGCTCCCGCGGGGCGGGCGGCGGGGGGCCCCCGG
>NW_008238132.1:3944334-3950226 GCF_000691975.1 Corvus brachyrhynchos | reverse complement strand
CTGAACGCAAGGACAGCGAAACCGGGCGGCTGCGGGCGTGGGTGGCGTGCCCAGCCGCTGCCCCGTCCCGGCCGAGGGCTCTGCCGCTCTCCCCTGGGAGCGCAGGATGTCTCTTCGGGACTGGACGGACGGCACCTGATGCGACGGGCTCCTTACCTGTATGCTATTCCTCCATCCAGTCAACCCCATGGTAACTATCCATTAGCGCCAAAGCGCTGGACAGTTTTAGTGAGTGCATCTATTGCTTTCCAGTGGTTTTCTCCTAATAGCTTAATTTTCTTATTATTCTATTCATTTTTGTCTTTGTGAAAGAGCAGCCCTTACTTCTGGGGAAAGAAAGGGTCAGTTTTCCCTTTTCATCTCAGATTCTGGCAGCTCACACAATCTCGAAATGTCACCACGTGTTCTGAATTGTGGGACTTCGAAATTATTGTGGCTTGTATGTAGTCAGTGTTCAAAATAAGTGTTTAAATCACAGCAATACTAAATAAAACACACAACTCCTAGCTGCGTGGACCGGATTAAAAATAAGAAAGCAATCAGTACTTGTGGCTTCCATATTCCCACAATGCTATTTATATTTCCAGAAAGGGAACTGACATCTCTTAACATGCCAATATAATGCCAGAGTACCTAAATGCAAAACATTTATTGAGGAAAAGTAAACAACTGTACAACCTATCCTACGCTGCTGATGCCTTGCCACAGTCTGAATTTCATATAGTCCAGAGTATCCCATTTCTTTTATTGGGATTTTTATTAGTAGTAGTGTAGGGGTAAGCAAATATTTCCATGAAGCCTTGGAGTTCTTGTGGCTCAGTTCTGTGTTCCTGCACCAGATACTTCAAATACACTTCTACTGCCCACCTCCACATAGGACCAAGTCTAGAGGTTATATTTTTTAAAATATCTAAAGTAACATTTAAAATTTTGAACTATTAAGTTATATTTTAAAGGAATTTGATCAAATTACCTGCATGCCCTATTAAAATATTAATAAGGCCTAAATCATATCATTAATACCACATCTCAAAAGAATTGTGAAAGGACTAATTAGTCCTTTCACAGCTAAGGAACTAAATTCTAATTAAGAACTAAGGGCTAATTCTGTCTTACCTCACTCTTCACCTGAGAGGGAGTTCACCTTTTTTCAAAACATGGGATCAAACTTGAGCAGGTGCAAATATGCATTGCTCTCAGGGAGTTAATTTAGGGCACAGCTAGGAAGAAAGATAGTTAAGAGCATTGTTTATGGACACTTTGTCTTTCCACCCTGCTTTCTTCCTCTTCCCCATCTTAATTTCAGGAATAGCAAATTATGCCAGAACATGTCTCGCTGTAATTCCTTAATTCTTTTGAAGGTAAATGTCACTTGAATATCACGAGGGGACAACAAGACATAGTTTCCTAATTAATGCTAACATGTATTGCGCCTAATAGTAACTGTGATTTGAGGAACACTTGGTGCTACTGGAACACAAGCAAGACTGACTACATTTAACTCAACTGAATTAAACAGTGCTGGCTGAACAATGGTAGTTACTGTTAGAATAAATACAATTCTCCAGCTTCTGTTCACTTCTGGAGTTTAACTATGAGCACTGGTTGCTGCACACTTTCTGCACGGTGCAGAGGGCATCATGCATCTTCACCTGGGCTACTCCATTGTGATCTTCCTCACTCCTGACTGTCCAAACACAAAAGTGTGGTTACTAGGAAAGAAGGCACTAGCCTTTCAATACCAAGCAAGTCTCTTTCATCATATATTGGTAAACTTTAGAGTGCTATGGGGAAAAAAAAAGTACTAGGAATGTTCTCTCAGCTTACGTAATGTGAAGATTTTAGTAGCAATAACATAAATCTGCAAATGATAGTCAATGTCCCACAAGAACAGTTCAGTGAGAATATGAGAACATTTTTTCTGTGAAGTACATAGTGGATTCTGTGAAATTACAGGCTCTAAAGTCTGCAGTGGTCTAATGTTTACAGAGTTCTCCAAAATAGAGAAACCAAGTAAGTGTTAAGTATTGTTGAAAATACATGAGTTACTCATTCATGTTAGCGCAGAAGGTTGTTTCTACAAACATATACATTGCCCAGGCACAAAGACAGTTTTAAAGATCTCACCATTTCCTCTTGTTCTTCTTTTCAAAGATATTAATAGATAATCAGGGTCCAGGTCTAGCCTTTACTCAGATAAAGCTGCCTAAGGTAGCCATGAAGTTCACCTCAATAAGGACTTGCAACTTGGCTTCTATCCCTTCATCTCACAGCTGAATTTCTCCCAGGTGATCGATGTTAGACTCAATCTGAGAAATATGGGATAGCACATTTCAGCTGAGTGACCCACAGCTACGAATACTGTGGCACGAATGGTACCACTAGACTTGTGCAAGTTGGGCTCTTGAACAATGTGTGCGGCTATATGCAGCCATTAAGAACACATACAATATGTGCATGCACTGTGTCTTTCGCTTGAGTTTCACACTTCTTAGTAATGATCTTAAATTTCCTAACCGAAGCAAGGGAGTAGAAAGCATAAAGAAGGGTTGGCATTTAAAAGAAGATACTCAGCTGATAAAACACAGCTCTGCTGACATCATTTGTGCTACTGCAGTTAATATCAGCTGATGAGCTGACCTTTATATTCAATATATACATACATATTTACACTGTGATATTGTATACATTTAATATACATATATACACTGTGATAACATTTTAACTCAACCAAAATGAGTCCCAATAATAGGATATATGTCGCTAAAATGTATATGCAATGTAGAAAAAAAATCCAAATACACATGCACTCTAGCTGCAATGGAGATTATATTTTATAATACAGATTACTGCACTATTTGATTTCAGTCCTAAAACTGAGTCCCTTTGTAACAAGCATATTTGCCTCTGTTTTCCTAAGTCACTTTGGCATCTATAAACTAAAGTGTAAAACTTTTCTATCCTTCACCTCAGAAAGTTGTTCTGAGGGAATTTAAATCAATAGTGTGTCAGGTTAACAATGCATTATTTATCATGTTTACAAGATTTTATTGAATCTTTCCTAATTGTGGTGGTTAGTGATAGCTATGTTTTTTAACTGGGCTCTCCCCTCTGAACAAATTCATTTCAGATTTGCCTGTCTGAACTCCCTCTGCAGATCGAGTTAGTGATACTATTCTTTCTTGACTTCCTTACTTAGCAAAGAGGAAGCCAAAATATAACAACATGTATCCACACCACTGATAAAGAAAGTAACTACATCACTTGTGGCTGGGTTGGGATTAGCCAAGGGAATCCTGTAACCTGTAGGCTACAATGTTAAGGAAATTATTAAAGTATTTTGTATGCTTCAGAGTGAAAAGGTCCAAACCAGTGCAGGTCATAAAAATAGACTGATGCTTTGCAAATATGTTAGGACTTACATATGCATTTCAAGAGAAAGGTAAAGCCAAGACTCGAGTCTCATATAAGATATGAAAGTTGAGTCTAGAGCTTTGTAAGTCATGTGTTATGTACATTTTTACTACAAAGGCACCAAACCTCTCTTGGAAGAATGCAGGGTGAGCCTGACATTTTAAGTCACTTTTATTTAGCTCCGTCATGGGGTCTTACACAACTCTTACTGGATTCAGGAAGAGCTTTTCCATTAAAAAGTGCCCTGTGAGTTAAGGAAATTTGCAGTAGTACACAGACAAGTCCAACCCCAACAGGCAAAGGACTTGTGGCTGCATTTAATGTCCATCACTCATTTCTCAGAACAACTATAGGAAGAGCACTTCTCAATAATCTGACAATTTACATAGATTATTAACTTGCACAGATTCAAAACCTGCAATAAATAGTTTTCCCTATCCTTCTGTTCTTTGTTCTGTGTTTTAAGAGCAGGGGAGAGAGGTTTGTGTACTATTTTTTTCCCTTTCATCATTCAGTTCTTCACCTAAATCTCCCTTTGCCCCCATTATCATAAAAAGCCTGCTTATGAGCAGATGGAAAGAACAATGTGGCTCTTGCCACAAAGACCATGTATTTTACCAGCAGGTTACTGGGTAAAGGATTGAGTGGATCAGCTGAAATTAGAGTCTTGTAAAGGAAATCGGTGCAGTGGTTAACCTTAAAACTGCATTCATGGATGTACTGTCTAACAAATGCAGCAATGAAATTATAAACATGACCCAAATCCTGGCCCTTACTGGGGGAGGGGGAAATGGAGAAAAAAATAAAAAGATGTGCTCCTTGTTTATCTAAGCCCTGCGTACAGAAGGAAATGGGCTTGGATGCTTCAGCCAGGACTCTGCATTTCCAAGCGGAGAGGGGCTGCAATCCATCTGCCTCCCGAGTTTCAGCTGAGTTTTGGATGACGGCAGCAATTTAAATGTCACTGTTTAATAGGACAACGCATTCGGAGGAATTGACTTCGCTGCCTTCCTCCCACGATGTCTTCATCTCTTCAGGCAAAAATCTCGGGTTTCCCTTCCCTGATCCTTTCAATGTTAGCTCCGTGTTACCGGAACACACATACAGCTGTTTTCCCTATCACAGCTGCGTCTCCGGCAACAGTTTCGGGGCTTGAGGACTGCAGAGGGCAGCGAAGGGGGATGCTCAACTTAACAACAAAAATGAGGACAGTAAAAATATATTTGTGAGGGCTACAAACCCTAACAAGGAAGAGAGTGAACTTAGTTCGTTGTGGGTATCTCCAGGGCTCAGCTGCTGCTTTCCCGAGAGTGCGCACACCAAGCCACACAAAGTGTGGGTCTCCCCCGTCTGCTCTTTAAAACTGGGTTTACAAGTAAAACCTGGAACAACGAAACGAGTTAGCAAAACATGGTACAGCCATCTAAAGGGGAGCTTGGCAGTGGCACGGATCCATGCTTCATGTCGCCTCGCCAAGTTCAGGGCCAGACACAGCCTAGCCTTGACCTCTTAGATAGCCTGAAATCTCCCAAGCAACTACCCAAAGCCTATTTTTAGCCCTCCCCGCCTGATGTGTGCGTGTGTGTGTTTGCACAATGGAGAAAAGCCCAGGAGCGGGAGCAGACTGCCCTGAAAAGGGAAATCTGATTTTATCGCCTGCTGAGGATGCTGGTGACATGATTTCCTTTGGTTGGAAGGAGGGTCTTCGAGTTGCTTAAACAAACCGCAAAGGCACCGCAGCGCAGCTTTCCTTCTGGCCAGTTTGGGCATTCCTCTCCCTTCGTAGCGGCCCAAAGGAACGCACTTTCCCCACACCCCACAGACCGTGGTGGCAGCAGGGGACCCCCAGCCCCGTCCCGCTTTGCCGCCCCGGTGGAAGCGATTTCCAGCCTATCTACGGAAGAAAAAGGGGAGAAAAGTGTGTGTCTCTTTCTGGAAACTGCCTCCCAATTCTGCTCGGACACGTTGCTTTTGCTATGCTAAGAGAAGGCATTTAATGGTGTCAACATCCAACCCACCCCCCTCGGCAAAGTTGAAGGCAAGGCTCTCGGTGCTAATCCTAGGCTTTCCACCCGGGCAGTGAAACTCAGAACGGGCAATGAACTCCCCGTCTCCCAGAGGGACGACCTCGTCAGCAAATGGCCAGACACGGCGGGGGCGAAAGGCTCCCGCTCCCCGCGAGGAGGGGACGAGCGCCGGCGGCCGGGGTCTGGCGTGGAGCGGGGTCGGAAGAAGGGAAGAGGGGGGCTGGAGGGCACAGATGAGGATGATAGCCCGACCCCCCGGCTGAAAAATACAGGCAGGAAAAAGGGTAGGAAACGCCTGTGCAAGGCACGCATGTACCTACCAGCTCCTCCCAGGCGGGGCTGCGGGCGCTATAGGAAGGGTACCCATGCTCCTCCATCACCCCGCAGCAGGTCCTCAACCTCCGCGGGGAGAGCGCCGACGGGCAGCGGAGCTGGGTCCGCCGGGCTGCAC
>NW_008238132.1:3929626-3943903 GCF_000691975.1 Corvus brachyrhynchos | reverse complement strand
GGCCTCGGTGCGGGGCCGGAGTGCGGGGTCTGAGGCCCCGACGGGCCCGTCTGTGTGTTGCGGGGCGCCCCGGAGGGAGCATTGCTGCTCCCGCATTACCCTGCCCCGAGCCGAGCCAGGAGGGGGCCAAGGTCAAGGTCCTGGTGTTGGGACAGCCCTCTGGCTCCACTCCTCCGCGAAGGCTCCGAGAGCGCAGTACTGGGCTTTTAACACACTTTGGATGCTAAATTGAGTGTTAAACTGCGCCTCGTTCCCCCGCAGCGGCGCCGGGTGGTTCCACGGTCGCGTTAAGACAAACTGCCGCGAGCTGGGACACGGCATAGCCACTGTGGAACAGACAGCACGGATGTGCAGGCCATGTCTGACACAGGGGGTTCTAATTTCCAGGGCCACCACGCCTACCTTATGGAGTAGCAAGAGTTCTCTGCCCTCCATTACACCTTTTTATTAATACACAGTGTGTATACTCTAACCTTCTCAGTTTACTAACTACCAGCATCCCCTTGAACACCAGCCAAAGCATTACAACTCTTCAAGTGGTTGTTGTATCTCCTCTGAACTCAACACTTTCACTCATTTGTTTCTCCTTGTTGTTGTGGAATTGCAGGATATGTGAAAAAGTAGGACTGGAGGAGAGAGAGAAAAAATGAAGCTCAGTCATCCAGAATAATGGTGTCCTTCACTCCGCTTTCAGTCTGCCCTTTTGAATTTGCAGCTACCATGTTTGATTACAAAAAGTTATCTTCAGATCATCTGCGTGGTAAGTGCAAAGATGGAAAAGAAATCGTATTTCACAAGAAACAATAAAGGAATTTGTATTTGTACTAGTTTTGGTTTTATATATCTTTATTTTCTTTGTGTTTTAAAGCTTTTTCACACCAAAAAAAAAAAAAAAAGGGCACACTGACATCTGAGCCTTAGCTTTTGCAAAATACATGTATTTACAAAGATGTGGTAGCACTATTGGTGAAAAAATATGAATATTATCTACTCATTTAACTAAGGCTATAGAAAACTCCCATAAAGTTAAGATGGTGTGCCACTAAGCTAGGCCCAACAGATTACCACAGCACCTCAGCTCATTTGAGGAACTGAAATTGCTGCATTTCTTCCAGATGTAGAAAAAGGAACTATTTTTGTTGATAATAAGTTTATCAGCAGTGTGTTGATGAACTGCCTTGATGGTAAGAGTGTAACCTCAAAAGGAAGAAAACAAGATGACTTAGGGCATTTTGGGTTTTGGAAGACAGCTTTCTAAAGCTAATGGTGAGCAACAGTTGCCCAAGGACGTCTGGTCTCTTTCACTTTGTTCCATGAGTATGAGAGACTGCTGAGGAATGTCATACTGTAAAGGGCTTTACACTAAGTAGGAGCATCAGAGTAAGATTAGTCAGCTCCCCTGCTTTCCTCATGATGCACCAGAGGATCTCACATGGTGGTTGTTTATACCTCTCGACATCTGGCCTCTTTAGCCTTGGTCATGCTGGAGCTTTGTGGAGAAAGTCACCTGCCACGAAGTATATGTTATGCTAGTCTCTTGCATTTCCTTGCTTGCTGAACCACAAAAATTGAGTGTCTTAAAACTCTAAGAGTCTTGAAGTTACTTCTTCAGTTCACACACTGTACATCCCCTTTTGCCCTGAAATTCAGATTCTCACTGTGCCTCCAGCCCCATTTTCTGTTTAGTGTACCCTGAATCTTATACCTGTGACTAGATATGCAGTTGTGTTCACCTCATTTCATCCCCCGGAGTTCAAAGCTTGGTTTCCATAAGTGGAAAGCTAGTATAGGCCCCAGAAGATTATGACAACCTACTTAAGTTGAAGGTGTGTTTCAAGGTCTTGTTGAATAAGGACAGGCATCAGTTGCTGCACAGATCCTGCTGGGTCTAAGTGAAAATCTCTGCAATACAATTCAGTTCAGCCCTGCCCTTTTGGGCTCCTGAGTGCCAAATCTGGTTTTTCACTTCTTTCTGTCAAGGAGACAAAATTCTGTCTTTGCTAAGGAGCCCTGTCCTGTGTGATTTCCCTCTGCTCACTGAGTCAAAGAGCACAGCTCCTGATGAGACTGAGGTCTTACTGCTGCTTGGCTGAACTGGCTGAAAATCACAGGCCAAGGAATTTGCTGTAAAATGTAATTCTTTCAAAGCCAACAAAGAATTTGAAGACAGATGTCAGAATCACAGGATTATTGGGGTCTTTTTTTCAGGGGGACACTGCCACATTTACAGAGGGCAAAGGGAACTGAATTCAGGCCCAAGGCAAGGATGTGACAACCCATCCTTAAGGGGAAAAACATGCCTAAGATTTGTTGCTGAGGGGTAGAGGAGCTGCCTGCCAAAACAAGGAGTGAACAGCTGTTCCCTTGAGAAAATGGGAAGTTGGGCTGGGAGAAGAACTCACTGGAGGCAGATCTTTGCAATTGGTTCAGGAGCTGACATTGGTTCTCCTATCAGGTCTACCAAACTGCATCAAAACATCCCCAATACAGCTTGGGGGTTGATTTTATTTCATTCTGATTTTTTGATTTTGTTCCAAGTCGTGTTGTTTGCTTGGATTATTTTGGTTTGTTTTTTGGGGTTTTTTTCCAATTTTTTCAACTCAGTCTAGACATTAGGGGTTGAATTTCTTGGTAGTAGTCTACTCTATCTACTGTGTTCAAAGATGCCTCATCTCCCTCTCTCTCTTTTGTTCCCTGCCCTTAATGACTCAGGGAAAATTGGAACAACAAAGCAAATGTTTCATTATTGACTTTTTTTTTACTTGAAGTGCACTGAAAATAGCCTGAATTTTTTAAGCAAAATATTTTGGATATATTTGACACACTGAAACATACGGACTTTGATTCCAGTGCTGTGGTTGGATGTTCACAAGTAAGCCCCCACCACTTTAAACATTTCCACTCTCTGGGGGTGCAAAAAGGAGCATTACTTTTTTTTACTAAGTTGAGGTAGAAAGGCATTAAAAGAATGACCTTTTTAATATTTTTTATATTTTTCTGTATTTTCCCACCAGCATTGCTTTTAGCATATGACATAGCAAGTATGCACTAACTCTCATCAATTTATGCAAACATGAAACTTCCATTTTTACTTGGCACATAGTATCCAACCTAATTTGAGTAAATTCTTCCAGGTAATGATGTTCTTTATTCTTTTTGCTGTAAACATTCCAGTTGGTCTTTCTTTTCTTTCTGTTAAATAATTTTGCATAACATTTGAAGGTATGCTTTCATCAACATGGTAGTTGGGTAGTTTCTGCCAGCCAGACAAGTAGTAACAACTTGCAGTGGGTCATTAAAATGATAAATGTATTAAAAGCAGAGCAAAATGCACATACTTCTCTGGTAATCCTTCAGGTAGAACTGAAGTAACAAAATGAGTCATTTTAAAAAATAAAAGTATGTTTTTTCAGTAACATCCTGATTGTGGCCTTGAAATCCACTACTTTCTGTTTGTAAGAGTATCTAAACTATTGAACAAATTCTGCATTTCTCCCAGTTTACAGTGCCTACTGCTTGGGACTCACATTGGCACATGAGAAATGTTTTTAGTCTACAGTTTTCTTTCATAGACTTCCTCCAACATGTGCATTCTTCCTCATTATTATTATTCCTCTCATTAATCTAATAACTGCATCAGCACATACCTAACTGTAAGCAACAGGATGCTTTTAAACAATTCTCTTGATTTTTGGGTTTTACAAGTGGGAAACTTTTATGCAGCTGGAAGAAATTTGTCTATTTTCTAAATGAAGTGCTTTAGAAAGAAATAAGTCATTGAGAAAAAACCTCTTGGGAAAAAGTGTTTTACTGGACAGCAGCAGAGCTATGGAAGGACAATCCACCATCCATTTCATTTCCTTCCCAGCATTTTTATTTCCCCTCCTAAATTCCCCACCCCCTGCCAGTGTCAGCACCTCCTGCTTGTTCTGCTGGCATGGAGAACCATCTCAACACTTCCTTCTCAGTGGCAACATCAGGGAGTAATGTTGCTGAATGGTATTTTCCCTTATGGACTTTATTCTGAGACATCTGGGGTGGGGGGGGGGTGTTTTGTCATCCCACCACTTTGACTGCCCTGACTTTCTGCTGAAGTTGCAACAGATACCCTGAAAGTCAGAAGAGAAATGACGTGAAAGCACAGATGGCTGCAGATGGTGATTGCTCAAGTCACTGCTAACCTTCGTTAACCATGTCTGCCAGTGCTCCTGGTGATATTGGTGAACCAGGTTTAAGACATTCTAGCTTCATTTCATAAAAACATCTTTGGAAAGAGTAATTCACTCCAATCTCTTAGATCCCTGATGACCAGGACTTTAGATCCTTCCTAGATGATGTAGTTAGTGAATGTTCTAAACATGCTGCCTGCAGTTTGCATCTCATTCCCCACAAATATGTGAAAACCATTCCATGCCTCTTCACTAGTAACTTTTGGTGGGTTTAGAAGTTGTTGTCACACACTTCTACTCTCAACCAACCTAATTTCATTCTCATCATTGATCTCAGCTCACACTTACAGAGATGTTGCTTGTGGCTTGCTTGAAATGTCGTGCCCATTGGATACCATGCTCCAGCTGAGGCCTCACCTTATATAACATCAGCCTGAGTTTTCCCAAGTGTGATGAACATACACCTTGATTGATCATCCTGACCATTGATGAGGATATTCAGACATCCTTCCTGTTCATGTGTAAAGCAGGACTTTGTCCTGGTGGCATCTCTTTAGATCTGTGAGCACCAGGGAATATTTCAGGTGAAACAGGATTTCCTAGGAAAATATCACATCAGCATCAAAAGCTACAGTGAGTCTACCCCATCCACAGGCCTGATTTGTTTGACATTATTTGTCCTTGAAAAGCCTGTATTAGTTACACTCCTCCCTGTTATCCTCTAAGTAATTAGAAATATTTTAGTTCTATTTTGTGATGAATTTAAGTTTATGTGATGGATCAGTAATTCCCAAGTTCCTTCTTTTTATCCTTTTTTAAAGTTTCACTTCATAGTACAAGAACTGAAATGATTAAACACAGGATGTGTTCTAACCTCATTTTTACATATGAGCCAAACACCTCTGACAGAGCTTTGCATTTGTGGTTGCCCACTTTGGGATGCCTGGCACAAATTTTTTTATCTGTTACTTTGAACTCATTGATACCTTGCAGATGCAACTTTTTGACAAACATTTATTCTAAAAGCGAAAGACAAATGACTAGTAAAGCATAAAGGTTACTGATGTGATACTTTAAAATCACAGAAACATGAATAAATATACTACTTCTGAAGTGCTCAAAAATGAAGTAGAGGTTTGATTTAAGCAATCTCTAAACAACTAAAGAAAAACAGGAATGGGAGAAAAGAGCTTTGCTCCTAACACTTAAAAAGGAGGAAACAGGTGGCAAAATTATTTGTTTGGAAAATGGAAAGAATTTAGCCCACTCAACAACTTGGCACTTAGATGGAGCCATTTCTTTTATCCTGTTCTAATAAGCACAGTATTGTTTTCCAATTACAGCAAATCAATATTTAAAGTTCCTAATTTGGTAATTTTTCTTTTCTAAGTCTATCAAGGTATGCATTCAAATTAAAATTAAAACAGATCTTTTTTTCTCCAACTCCCTGCTTAATAGAGAAAAGAGACAGAATTTTCCCAGTGGAGTTTTATTGCTTGCACAAGTGAAAGGAAGAGGCAACTAGATGTGTGGAAGTGGTGGGTGAGTATAAATGCATTTTTGTGGCCAGTCTGAATAAGTAACATGATGGACTTGTGTCCATGGTCCTGATCTTCTTTGGAGATGAGCTAGGGGACACTGAGACAAATACTGTGGTCCTAGCAGAAAAGAAAAAATTAGTTTCCCCAACAGTTGGTGGATGTAGTGCTGAAAACCAGAGTATTTCTGTGGCCAAGCCAGTGAGGTATATGCTTACTTTTAAAGACATGGTTTGTCCCATGTATTTCACTTCCAGCACATGCTGAAAGAACATAGTGTCAGTGGGGAACCCTACCAATTGACAGATTTCAGAAGAGAAATATTTGCTGTATAGAGAAGGTATGAAAGGAAGAAAGATGTCTATGAGAAACAGAGCAGAGAATGAAGGATGTGCCTGTTTACTTTTCTAAGATGATACATTTCTCTGACAGTAACAAATAAAATAAGTTTGTTACTCCACAAAGACCAGTATTAAGTGAAACGGATGCTTTTAGCAATTGAGTCAAGTATAACAAGATTAAAATAATTCTTACTATAAATCCTATGATTTAAATTCAATTATCTCAGGGACAAATTGCTCCACAAAGTTTTTCATAGATTCTATTAACTTAATGTGGAGTTGAAATTCTGGCATTGCTCTAATAGTCTTCCCACATTACTTTCAAGGGATCCCATCAGATGGTTTGCATAGCTATTTTTACTTTTTAATAAAGGGAGGATGTCACAGGACTTACCAGAAAAGAAAATAAATTTTTGTTATTTTATCCTTATTTAAGTTATATTTCTAATTTAAAGAAATAGTCTTAATCCACGAAACCGTATGGGAGAACTCCAAATTACCATTGGTTAGATGTAACCAAGCCTAGTTTAGATAAATGAAAAACTAAACAAAAGGGACATTTGTGTATGTTTTAGATTAGTAAAGCTGAAATGTACAGGGGTGAAGACTGATGCTAATGGGTCCTGAACATGCCCATCATTGTGTCATTTACTGCAAAAGTTCCATCTGAATAATATTTGTTTTTAGGGAAAAACATTTTATTGTCTTACTGAAGATTTGCGCAGTTAAAATTTTTATATTATTAGTACTACAATGAGGTGTAATAAGCAGGTATGTATTGCTACCAGGGACTTGCAGCTTTAAGGAGTTTATTAGTAGAATTTACCAATCTTCATCACTGCTGCCAAATAAAAGCATATCCAGGCATGTATACATTTACCCCCTCCTTGATATTTTAGGACCAACCATATTCGCTAGAACCTAGTTGGTCCTAAAATCTTACTTCACAGGGTGGTGATGAAAGGCTTGTGAGATTTTTTGTACAATAATGGAAATCTCTTGTCACTGGATGGAAGAATTCTGAGTGCTGGTGGGTTCTGCCAGCCCTGCTCCAGAGGGTATGGAGTGATGGGAAAGGCAGGTTTGTCCTCCTTGACTGCTGGGATGCTGTGCAGCATGGGAGACAGGTCTATTTGCTTGTGTTACTGTGAACAGATCCACCAGGCTGTGAAATATCTGAGGAGCTACAGCTTCCCTCACAAGGAATGGAGCAAGGCAATGCTGACTAGCAAATATACTTTTGACTAGGTGAATAGCAAAAGGGTAGAGGACAAAGTTTGGAGATGCTTTATGCTCTATGTTTTTCTGTACTACTACAGTGTAGGAACAGTTACACGATTTACAAGCAACTTTTTTTTCCTGTGTGAAGTTTGTGAAACTTAGAGGGGGGTTTCATGTTTGTGACCTGGTGAGTGAAACTATGCCGGGCGGAAATGTTTGTGGTTTGAATGGAAAAGTACCAACCTGATGAACCTAAAAGAGACTGAGCAGCTCCTGGTCAGCCAGATTTATTAGGCAACAGTTTCTAAGATGAAAGCATCTGAATCCCATGGAGTTAGAAAAAGGCAACCTTTAAGTGAGAATATTTGTAGATGTCAAGAAGACCAAGGGGATGGTAAACCATGAAAATGGCAAGTCATTGAAATAAATTATTTGGATTGGCTGGTGAGATGAACATAAGCAAATGTATTTCTAAACAGAAAAATGCAAAATTCTGCACTGAAATAAAAATTTTGTAGGAAATATTTATTTTTATAAGGGATTCCTTATATAGATTGTCTCCATTTTGAAAAGGTCTTGGGGGTCATCGTCATTAATCAGCTGTGTAAGTTTACAGACAGAATCAAATGGTAAATTAGATTTATGAGTAGAATTTCTGGTGCTTGTGAGGGATATTGCCTCTGTGCTTGGCACTGAGGTACACACAGCTGCATCATGGCCTCTGGTTCTGTGGTCCACAGTCCAAGACAGATGATTACTGTTTAGGAAGGGTGCAGGGAAGAGCCTGCAAAGCACCTGAAAGACCACAAAACATTCTTTATAGTTAAAGACTCAGGAAATTTGTCCTGATTAACATGAGAAGTTGAAAGATGACTTAAATCAAAGCTTGGAGGTCACAACACAGGAAAAAGGGCAAGAGGTTTCTTCACTGTATGTATGAGCTATCAGAAATTCTATCTACTTTAAGTTTGAAAGTAGGACTAGATAAAAAGACAGATTTTAAACCAATAATAAAGTAATCATTGGAATAACACACCAAGGTTTGAGTTCAAAAATTTTAATCTGAAGACTGTGTGCTGTTCTCAAAAAGTTCTCATTCAAACTCAAGTGTATCTTACGAGTTGCCTTATAGAGAACTAAATAATCAACCACCACTTTTCTATGTATGTGTGTTGAGTTTGCATGGCCAGATTTTGGTAGCAATGGGGCTACAGGGGTGGCTTCTCTGAGAAGATGCCAGAAGCTTCTCCCATGTCCTGCAGAGCCGATGCCAGACTGCTCCAGGACAGAGGTGCCGCTGGCCAAGGCTGAGCCAATTGGAAATGGTGGTAACGCCTCTGTGATGACACATTTAAAAAGGGAAAAAACAGTTATTGTGCAGGTGTAACTGTGGCTGGAGAAAAGTGGGGGGACATGTGGGAGGCTAACAGCCCTGCAGATATACCCAAGTCAGCAGAGAAGGAGGAGCAGGAGGTGCTCCAGGTGCCGGAGCTGAGATTCCCCTGCAGCCTGTGGTGCAGACCATGGTGAAGCATCTGGAGATAATAGCCCACACTAGAGCAGGTTTCCTGGTAGGACTTGTGACTCTGTGGGGACACACATTGGAGCAGGCTGTGCCTGAAGGACTGCACCCCGTGGGAGAGTGACCCACGCTGCAGCAGTTTGTAGAGAACTGCTGCCCATGGGATGGACCCATATTGGAGAAGTTCATGGAGAACTGTCTCTCGTGGGAGGGACCCCACATGGGAACACAGTAAGGACTCCTCTCCCTGAGCAGCGGCAGGAACAACATGTGATGAACCGACCAGAACCCCCACTCCCTGTCTCCTTGAGCCATTGGGGGAGGAGGTAGAGCTGGAAAGGAGGGAGGGGTTGGGGGAACGCATTTTAAAGTTTATTTTACTTCCCATTATCTTGCTCTGATTTTGTTAGTAATAAATTCAATTAATATTCTCAATTCAAGTCTGTTTTGCCCGTGATGGTATTTGGTGAGTGATCTCTCGCTGTCCTTATATCAAACCACGAACCCTTCATTATATTTTCTCTCCCTTGCCAAGCTGCAGAGGAGAGTGACAGGGTGGCTTTGGTGAGTGTCTGGCATCCAGCCAGGGTCAACCCACCCACAGCAAGTAAAATCTCCTGCAGCATATATGGTGTATAATCTTTTCTGACCAGATAATCATCAGGGAATTTTCTGAGTTTATAATCATGGAAATATGATATATCTTCTGTAGGTTAGGAAAAAACCCTATTTTATTAGAGCAAATAAGGGCATACAAATATCCTTATCCTGTCACAAAAGCAATCTATTTTGTCATTAAAGGAGGTCTGGGTCACTATAAAAACCAGAGCACTAAGAATTGTACAGCTGATGCACGTTTTCTGCATCTTCCATCTTATTCTCCCGATGATATCCTAAATAGGAATGATTGAAGCTGTCTTTTTATCAGATATGACACTGATGAGGGTGTTTGTAATTCTCAGTGAAGAGCAGATGTTAAGATGAATTGTCTTTAGTTCTCTAACCACAGAGTTGTTTTCTTGGTAGACTACTCAGACAGTGGTTCTGTGATCATTAAATACCAGCTCTACACAGTTGTACATCATTTATCAGTACAAATTTGATAAAAATCAGGCAAGAGCATATGATTACATTTCACCTGGTTTAGCCAGAGCACACAGCACAGTGTTTACATTCACTTTACAATTTTATGTTGATTTTATGCTGGCTTCAGGAAGACAGCGTGAAGTTAGAGTTGCCTAGGCAGAGAATTCTTGCTCTACATTAAATCTACGTTAATCTGCTAGGACAAAATTCTCACTTCAATTTATTGTTAACAAATTGGTGGAATGACTCTGCACCCATATAACGCATTCTTATGATTACAGTGGCTTTGAGATTTGACACTAAGTACCCAAAAAAACGGATTCACTGTGTTGTTAAACCACATCTTGAGAGCCAAATTGAACTGAGAGTATAAACAGAGACACCAAAGAGTAATCTCGTTGCGCCTGCTCTCCAACCACAAATGCCAAGCCCTGGGATACCTTTGAATTTGCCAGTGATTTCTAAAAAGAAAAAAAAAGAAAAAAAAAAAAGAAAAAAAAAAAAGAGAAAAAAAAAAAAAGAGAAAAAACCAAGGAAACTCTTCAGCCATAACAGGAACACTTTCAGGAAAAGAACTGGAAGTAAGGATGGTTTACTTTGACCTTGTTCTTTCAAAGTCAAGTTGTATGTCTTTAGATGTAGAGCACTATTTGGAAGAGGTTAAGTTCCCTCCAGTTTGACCTACATTGAGTTTCGTGGTTTGGGAGGGTGCTGTGTGAGCTGGGCACAGCAATTAATTTTAAGGATGGTAGTAGTCTTAGTAAATGAATGATGTAAAAGAATGAATAACTTCTTTGTCAGCTGGCTGAACAATTTTAGAAATCATAAAGATGAGTTGGTTGGAGGTTGGGTCACAATGATTATATTATTATTCAAAGCCGAAAGAAGCCATGGTGACAAAGACTTGCTTTGAAATTAGCTTGGAAGGGAGTGTTCCATAAAACCCAGGCGATACAAGCATCATTGTGGTGAGTGTAGGAATGGATTTTGGCAGACTGATTTTTAAGGAAGAATGCCTTGGCCAGTCTGGGATTACAATATCAGGATTTACAATGTAGGAAACATGAGAAACAAGGACTTCAAAAAGACTGGACAGATAGTGATGCAGTCTTTGTGGTGTAATTGTGGAACGAGACCACTTATCTTCATGGAGGTAGATGAACATATTTCTGTGATAGCCAGATCAGGTTCTGTATCATTGCTCTACATTTTGAAAATTAATTTTAAAAACCTGTTTCAGGGCATGAAATAGCCCAGAAAGGGAAGCGTCACCCCTGATTTGCTGAATTTCACACATCTTTTATTATGTGAATCCACAAATGTTGATGTCTTTATGAAGAGACATTAACCTCTAGGTAGATAGAACAGTAGCATGCCAACTCCTCAAACCACAAAATTCAGTGTTACTAGGTAATCTTCGAAGACCTCCAAAAGCACCACTTAATAAAAATATGCAGGAAGTCTGATGGCCTTTTTCTTCTTTTACTAGGAGATTCAAGAGCTCCCATTCTCTTGTAGTTTCAGAATGCAGTCTCTCATACACTCATACAGTACATAGAATAAATCTTGCCTATTTTTTTTGGCTTATTTTCATCCCACATTGAGAAAATACATAGCTAAAAATACTTCAGGATGCTTTCCAGGGAATACCACCCATGTGTCCCTTAAGAGACTCTTCTTTAATGTTCCTTAACCCACATGGTATTCAGCGTTTCCCGTGACAGACTGTGCCTCCATAAATAAGCCGCATAAGTTCCTAGTATGAGCTGTGCACTGCATATGGTGGAATAATTGCCTTAAATAATGTTGAGGCTACGAAAGGAAGCAGTCATAGAGGTAGGCAATGCCAAAATTAAGGCAGTCTGTGCAAACTCAATATGGTCCTGTTGTGCAAAAGCCTAGTCTAAGCCAGTCTCTCATCACATGTTTTTTCCTCCTGATTCATTCCAGCCGCAGGTACATCCAGCTATTCAGTGGATGGGAAGCCGCTTGGTATTTCTTGATATTCATCATTTGTAGTAACTCTTCTTAGTGGCTTGACATATTACCTTATACTCGCCATCCAAAATTTTGCAGGAACGTGGCTGACTTGACAAACAAAATTGACTCTGATCCTGTCTGCATACCTTCCCTCTCTGGTGTGGTAAAGCTGGGTTCAGATCATCTACACTTTAAGGAATTTCCCTGCCATGTTTTTAAATGCCTCCCTTCAAACAACAAGGTATTTCTAACAGTGGAAAGTATTATGCAACCCAGGCCTACAGATGCTACCAGCTGTTTTTCTGCCTCAATTCCAACCTAGGAATTCCTCACCTAGTATTCACAACTGTGATAGCAAGGAAAACTTGATCCTTACATCAGCAATATCTGTTCTTGAGCCGTATACCTTAAACTACCAGGTGGAGTTATTTTCTTGGGTGAAGCATAAAATCCCATTTCCCAATGCACCGAAGCTCTTCAGTGAATATCCCTCCTTCCATCATCCTTCTTGGCTTCAGACAGCCAAATCCTATAGCATGGGTTCCAGGGAGAAGCAGACTTTCATCTAAATACTAGGTCTGTGTTTTTGCTATGAGCCGGTAACTATCAGTACCAGGCTGCAGAAAAACATCCCAACACCCAAACCCTTTGAACAGGGCATAAAAGACATTCTGTTTGAGAAATCAATGGGAAAACAGATGTCTAAATGGGTGCAAAGTGGTGCTGCTGCTATTAACGATGCAATGATTAATGATCCCAAGTATTTGGGATACAGTTAACCCTTTTCATCAACTCATCTAGGCATATAAATAGAACCTGCATGATTTGACATCTTCCTAAGCCACACCAATAGCCTGTTTTGCATTGGGTTGCAACAGATTCAGACACTGACATGCAGAACTTTACAGAATCTCCCTTTGCATCAAAATAGGCAAAACATCCCCATCACTTCCCCCTCCCCCAAACCCACTAGGCTAATGGCAAAAAAATATAGAACCATAGCTTTGAGCAGCCTCAGAAACACTGCTCTGGTTGTTGCGATCTTTCTGTTTGGCCTCTGAAGGGGTGAAGTTGCCCTTTCACACATCTTCTGTGGGGGCGTGAAGAAGACGAGCCCTACCAGCCTATTTTAAGTCCAGTGTCTTTGAGACAGATGAGGCTTTTTGGAGGTGGGAAAGAGAGCTGCCAGCTTTGCTCTGAGCTGGTGTTTTCTACCTAATGATATCAAATGGGTCTTCAAACAGGGCTGTGCACAAGCTGTAAGACGGTTTCCCTCACCCCCCCCCCCCCTATTTTCATAATCTGGTTGTTTACCATGAGATCAAACATTGCTTATTTGTATCATACTATCTCAGATACGACTCCTTTGAAGTGAACCGGTTTACAGAGTTCATCCACGTCTGTCTGTAGCCTCCCCTTTCTCCAGGAGCCTGAGTAATCTGCAGTTACAGGGATAAGATGCCTGATAATTCTCCCTCCAAAAAGACGGGGTAAAAGCATGCATAGTCTGCCTAGTGCTGATAGCAATTTTATACGTTGAATTGCTGAAGCTGAGGAAGCTGCAGCTGCCAAAAAATGGGAACATTTTTAAATTAAGACACCACACAGACCCAGGAAAATTCTCACTTAGCAAATGAAATGAGGACAAACAGCAAAAGAGAGGTACTTCATTACTGATTTTAGCAGCTAACTTTCCCTCAAGGGTGCATCAGGTTTCTTCCTTATTTTCAAATCAACTCTCCCGCTAGGTGTAGAAGGGAGGAGAAGTCCAAGACCTCAGTCATCCATTCAAAGCTGGTTCATGCCATAGGTGTGCGTGGGAAGATCGGTCCCATCACTCCGACCCTCGTTTTGCCATAGAAAGGCAAGACTTCAGCACTCTTCACCTTCTGTACTCACGCAGAGTGGCATCTCCTTTCACACTTCCTCCTGCTTCCATGTAGCTGGTGCTTTTGAACTCTCCAAAGCACAGTGTATGACTGAGCTGCTGAGGGTTATCACAGGGGACTGGGACTACAATGTAAAAGTGGCCGAGGCATGCAGTTATTCAGCTATATTTATCCTGATGGGAAGTGGAAGTAATGAGGAGAGGCATGCTGGTGGAACTGAGCAGCAGGAAGGAGATGACATTTTAAAGGAGGGAAAATGCAAATGGGAGTCTACTGAAGGCTAGGTAAAGGGAAGGGAAGACAGGACTGAACAGAGAAGGAGTGTATGTATCCAGCAGAGAGAGAGCTGTGGTGTTGTGCTCTGTTCCTCTGCATAGCTTTCCCATCAGCAAAGAATTGAAGAGAGTATATAGGTTTCTTTTTCACATACAGCTTTCTAATTCACTCAACCATACCATTCCTTTCCACTTCAAGTAAGCAAGTGAGTACAAGAAGACCAAAATAAATGAGAAAGTAAGAAAGACACACTCT
>NW_008238132.1:3909626-3929571 GCF_000691975.1 Corvus brachyrhynchos | reverse complement strand
GCGTCACTCTTTCACACTCTTAGGATCATCAGACTAAATGTATCATTTCTGCAGCTCCATAGAAGGCAATGAAGCTGAAATTACTTCTTCATGCATGGATTACAGTATTGGATTACAGTATTGCATAGTGATTTTTAGGCATCCATAAAATGCAGTGTAAATAGTTTATGCACAGTCCTAAGGGCGAGGTGCTTTGTTTGTTCACTTCTACTAGATCATGGTTATTCTGCAAGCTCAAGGAAATATTTGATTGAAAACTTTAGTACAAATGAGGGAATTGTTTTGAAAAAAGGGTGGAAAAGAGCTGCAGAGTGATAAAATGTAAGTTGAAAGAACCTCCATTTGAAGAAAGCTGGAAAAATAGTTTAGAAAAATACAGTAGAATTGTGCAAGCCCAGGTAGTACAGGTTTAACAAGTAAAGTTCTTTTATCCATTTTTATTTGTTCAAGACAGGAGAAAATTAGAGAGACATGAAAGGCAGAAGAGACATCATGCCAAACAACTTTCTGGTAGGTAATGGAGAATCCAAACTTGCTATCTTGTGCTCTTTCTTAGCTTATGTCTGCCATCCGTGAGATTTTGCTGTACGTCACACCTACGTGGACTCAGATCTTCTTCCTGAAAGAATAAAAAAGTTCATTGGGGTGGAGGACAATTGGAAGTCGGTAATCTTTAATATGAAAAAGACTTCGAATTCAGGTTGTTTCATACAAAGTAATCAAAACAACAAAAAAAAAAGGCAAAAAATCAGATTAGCAGGATAGAAACATAAACATTGAGCATGATAATAACAGATTTAAATTAAACACAAGTACATAAGGAGGCTAAACCTTTCAGTCACAATCTGTTGCGTTAGTGTAGGTACACAGACTAGCAAATTCTGTGGTGTCTGGTTCTTAAGGAATAAATGTCACTTTGTGTCCTCTGACTGCATCTGAAGTCAATAAATCCATCTGCTGCCTTTCATGCATGTAGAATGCATTTTCATCCCCTCCGAGCCATGTTTGTTGGCCAGCTTGCTATAAATAAATGACCTGCATGACACATTCATATCCTTGAATTTCAGCCATTAATTTAAGTATGCATACTGCAATCTCTCCCAGGTACAGGAGGAAAGAGGAGCACAAACAGCAACAGTCCTAAGGAGCTCCCCTTGCCATTATAGGTTGTCAAATGTGATTTTAAAATATTTGAGAAATGATAAATAAAGACAACAGGTAATTTCAACAAGACCAGTCTATTTTAATTTCTTTTTGTGATGCCTTCTCTCAGAGCTCCTGTTAGTGCCTCTGTAGACTGAGGGGAATATGGAGAATAACATACATCTCCTTCCATTAAATGAATGCAACACCTTTATTCCATTGTAATATGTTAACTTGTCAAAACTCATCATCTTCATGCTACACAATCAAACACTCCCTGATGCAACACAGTACTGTGTTGTCACCCAGCTCACCTAGAAGAAAAATTCTGCATAAACTATTTTATCCCCTTTGTTGCTTTGCCTTGCCAAATTTCCCCTTTAGAAGATAATGCCTGTGAGATGTTAATTGACATATTGTTTGGAAAAGTTCTGAAGAAACCTCCTGCATTGATTCAGTCCTAACATACTAAATTATTTTTTATTCTTCCCCATCTGCATGTTTCTTTTGATACAAAGCATATTTTCTCTTTTTTTCAGAGAAACTTGAATTTCATTCCAATTTTGAAGAAATTCAAGCCAACCTGCTGTCAATAAAGAGTGTCCCATCTTATTATAGATGGGATATAAACTAAACAGAATTAGTGGTCTTTAATATTGCTCCCACAAGTAGTATGGTTGCTTTTCATCACTTCATGTGGGCATGATTTCTTTTTTAGAATAATGCTATTGCTAAGACACCTACACAACTCCCCTCTTGACTTGCTGAATTTCTAACTTACGTTTTATATCAGGTTGTTTGGCATAGAAGCAGACTGAAGAGAGAATACTTTTAAGAGAAAAAATGCTCTTCTCAATCAGAAGTATAACAACAGTCTGGGTATTCTTGTGCTGTATGACTGAAGTTTTGTCTCTTTGTTCGCATCTTTGGCTAGAACTGAAATATCCTCCACAAGAAATTGTGGATCTCAAGGGAGAAAAGAAGGGAAGAGACTACAAGCTATTATTCACCAGGATGTTACAAAAATATCTTCCATGTGTCAAGTGGTACAATGTAGGTGGTGCAATTTGGCATTATCTTGCCTCGCTACTCGTCTATCACCACACTTTTAAAAACTATCCCTGTCCTTGGCATGGTGTCTACACACAAAGTGATTTCACTTTTTACTTTCCTGCAAAACAAATCCAGATTTCAAAACAATAGAAGCAGCCCAGGATAGGACTGACTAATCTTTACTAAAATTTGTACACTGATATATAAGTATACATATAAATGGGATTCCCAAGTTTTTATTTCATAGGTACTGATAGAAAGAGAAGTTTCTGTTTTAATAAACTAAAGAATGAGTTCTCAAATCTTTGCCACAAAGGTTTAAAGAAAACCCACACAGTAATATGGAACTGAATTTAGAGGTTTAAATTAGACCATTAGCAGAATTGACTATTTTACAATCTACTCCAGAAAGCAGTAGGCAAAAAGCTCTCATGGAACTTTGTCCTTCCATGACTGACATAGCAATATGGGCTCTTGTTACCCGGGCAACTGATCAACAACTTCACCTTGGCTGTAAATGAAATGTCGGGAAGAGATGAAAAAAAGGAAACAGGAAGGAGGGAGATAATTTGAATAGAAAAGTAATAATGCCTAGGATCATGAGCAGGCAAGTAGTTTTAGTTTTTCATCAGTACAAGAGAAAGGACTCGATTTTTACAACATGACAGTATAAAGTGGCATTTAAAGGGGTGCCAAGAGAGTTTCAAAGCCCTTACATATCGAGTCTTACTAAAAATGCCAGATTCAAGTTATGTAGAGGAAAAAGGGAATATTTTGTACAAAACAAAACATGCAGACATTATCCTCTTCTGGCAGTAGGGAAGCTTTCAACCTGAGAAAGTCTAGATCTGGGACACAGTTTACTGTTGTGAAAACACACAGTATTTATTTTAAAACTACTGGATAGCACTGGAGTAAAACTTGGGGTTTTTCAACCTTATGACAGTGGCTCTCTGATCCAAAGAAACTGGATATACATTATATATTTACCTGAATATTATCAAAGTTACAATATTAGGGATACAATTCTATTCTTGTTTCTCATTCTGTCTCCACTCCACAAGCCTGGATTGATTTTTTTAAGCTCTTTTACAGCAGTAAAGTCCATGGGAAACTGTTTTTTGCCTTGCACTGTAGAGAGCCTTTCACCACTAGGGCACAGAGGTGTGATTCTAGGAAAAACTAGGTCAGTATGAATCCAACTCTCCAACTCTCTCTCACACTTCTAAGGAGACTAGAGTGGGAAACAAGACAGTAACTACAAATAGTGTGGGATGCCGTCTTTAAACTAAAAGCTCACAGAGCAAGTGTGGTTACGTGTGCACATTCTATAAGGGATCTGATCTCGTACCTCTTGGCAAGGTAACTGAGAATTTAGAACAATGAGAAATTAAGATAATAATCAGTGGTTTAAAACCCCACTGATTGAAAGGTGCCTTATCTTTAAAAGGTTGCTTTAGGTCCTAAAGGGATTTGCTGTTATTCTCCACTATCATCAGTAATTCCAAAGCAAGCAAGCGTACTGTGTTATAACTGTTTCCAGATGATATAAGTTTTGCAGGAATGGAAAATACTGCAGAATACAGGTGACGGAGCCCTCTCAATTATTTGATAAGCTAACTATGAAAGCTTTAGGGCAGTCATGTGCAAAACAATACTTTGAAGAAAGAAGGAAAGCATCTGAGGTCATGGAAGCTAGAGACTGAACACATGCTATCAGCTGGATCCTTTTAGTAAGGGTGGACACAATCTTTACTGTATCATCTCTGACATTGGTACAATGGTCACTATAATATAGTAGTCAGCATTGACACTGGCCTGAACACTGTGGACATCTGCTAGAGTCACAAAAAAGAATCAAAAGGTTACAAAACAATCAGAATGAATTGTTCCACCATCAAAGTTAGCCTTAATTTCTGATCATTGGAATTTCTTGCATCTTTCTGTGTAGGAAGAAAGACTCGTCTCCAACTAAATCACTATTCCATGTAATGGGAATTTGAAATTGTGATCAAGAAAAATCAAACCTTTTGTTAGTCAATCCTTTAAGAAGATTGAACACACTGTGTTATTATTTTACTGCAATGCCTTCTTTTTATTCTCTTGACCAATATAGGCTCTTGCAATATGGTTTGGGTTTTTTTTCTTCTGGGAGATAGAAGGGCCGAGGGGCTCTTTTCTGACATTTGTGCTTTGGCTACAGTTAATGCAAAAGGATCTCCTTGTGCCCCCAGTGAGGAGGAAAGCTGTGATAAAAAGGTGGGGCCTGTTGCTGAAAATGGTGCTTATGTGTTTCTTTCCACTTTTATTAATCCAATTATTTTAGTGTGTGTGCTCTCAGACATGTGACCTCAAGACTAAGGATTATCCTGTGAAGGTTTATGCACAAATTTGACTTGATGCACTGCAAATTCAGAGACAAGATGTTCCTGCTCAGTATCACCAAGCAATTTCTTTGACCCCAACCTTCCCACTGTCTCTCTGTAGAACCTAGAATGCCATTGCAAATACTGGTATTAACATTAAAAAGCTTGCAATACCTCCAAGTTACCCTTGGCCCTTCTGTGGAGATTAGTTCAGAAGTTTTCTTGGGGTTTTGGGGGTTTTATTTTCAAACTAAGCACTGGGGACAAAACTCTCCTGCTTTGAGGAACCCAAAGCATGGACCTGACTTCTGCAGATTGTCTGCTCTGAAACTGAGGAAACCTCAGTTCATGGACACAAGTGTTGTCAGCTGAGAGTTCATTTGCAGGATCCTCTCTCCTTTTTTAACTCTGCTTAACTCTATGACTGAAATAAGGACAACAGGATCTCTTTTTGGTTTTAAATGCAATTTATTATGTAATTGTTGCTCAGTAAATGAGTTTACATGGGATACAACAATACAGAATTTCAACTGTACTTTAAAGTCTGTCTTGCAAATCAGTGTCATGTTGCTACTCGTTTGGGATCAGTGCTGTCAAATATTAACAAAATACAGGAAATATGTCCTTCTTTTTCAGGAAATGCTTGTATCATTGAGTCAGTAAAACTGTTTCAGCTTAAGAGAATCAGATTTAAATACCACTTAGAGACATGGCTAACATTCATAAAACCAATAAATATTAGTGGTATATTAAGTGTTTGCTCAAATTCAGAAGCTAACAGATGAACTACCTCTGTGTTAGTCTTTTTCTTTCCATATACAACATGATATAACAGCTTGATGAAACATTTGTTATTAAACATTTCTGAAAATATTTTCAGGACATATATATTCTGTACAATATAGCAATTTTGGGTGTTGTGCAATACTGCACATTACATATATATATATATGTTCTTTGTCTATTATGGGTGTGTATTCCTTGATAGCTGGGGGGAGAAAAACAAACAAAAGAAAGCTTCTGCTTTACTGGATAAAAAATATTATTTCATTTTCACCAGCAGATATCATGTTTCTTGGTGTTGAGTCCTAAGACACTAAATTTATTTAAATTGAAAATATATGTGGTATCACCAAACTGATGAAACTTCTGATAGTAACCCTATACCTCAGACTGTCCCCTTTTCCTGTCTTGTAACTAGAGACAGGCTATAAGATACAGGCTGGATTCTTTATTACAATTCGGTTTTGCTGTAAGGAAGAGGCTAATGGGAATGTCACACTTTTAGTTCCCTTCATTAGGTCTACGTGCTATTTACTGTAACTGCTCCTCTACTTTGTCCTTCTTGCCATGGGCTAAAGGATCATTCTAGTCCCACTGTCCACTGACAACATCCTAGCATTTATACCTAGGAAACTATATGAAAAAGAAATAAAGAATAACAATGTCGGATCTACAGCAGCCAAGGAGCTTTATTTATTCTCCAGCCACATTTTGGTGATTAGTGCAATCACATTTATTGCTCCAGCAGGTCTTTTCCAGACCTAAACCAGAATATTTTGTGTCCTTCTCTTGCTTTGGAGAGACTCAACAGTAATTTTCCAGACATTATTTCCCTCTTGCATTTGTCTGTCATTTTGCTTCTCTCTCTTCCAGGTTATTTCACATATTCTGACATAATCCAAGAAAACAACAGATGGCAATTTCATCCAAGTGGGTGTTATCCACTAGGACTGCAGAAGAGGAGCTTGTTTTCCAGTAACTTCCTGCCTTTCAGGTTAAAAGTTACAGAACCTACTGCAGTGCTCTAATGTGAGTCTCAAATGCAGGTTAGGGTTGGATTGTCTTAGCCAGAGAAAAGTCTGCTGTTTTCAGTAAGATGAGATGGAGCCCTGCCCTCGAACAAAATTTTGAATCCAACCTCACTGACTAGTCTTGGATGTGGAATTTCTAGTGTGCAATGCATGAGTAGTGATAATGCAGTCCAGCAGAAGAAATGGAGGTAGTATAAAGAAAAGTAGAAGAATGTTAAGAAGTTGTGTGGTTATGTGGGAAACAAAAAACAGTTGGCAGATTAAAGGGCTTGGAAGAGAAGCAGTAAAAGGAGGAAGGGAAGAGAGAAGGAACAAAGAAGGAAAGAGAGGAGGGTGACACAAAGGAGAGAAGCAGCAGAGAGAGAAGGAAGGAAGGAAGGAAGGAAGGAAGGAAGGAAGGAAGGAAGGAAGGAAGGAAGGAAGGAAGGAAGGAAGGAAGGAAGGAAGGAAGGAAGGAAGGAAGGAAGGAAGGAAGGAAGGAAGGAAGGAAGGAAGGAAGGAAGGAAGGAAGGAAGGAAGGAAGGAAGGAAGGAAGGAAGGAAGGAAGGAAGGAAGGAAGGAAGGAAGGAAGGAAGGAAGGAAGGAAGGAAGGAAGGAAGGAAGGAAGGAAGGAAGGAAGGAAGGAAGGAAGGAAGGAAGGAAGGAAGGAAGGAAGGAAGGAAGGAAGGAAGGAAGGAAGGAAGGAAGGAAGGAAGGAAGGAAGGAAGGATATAAAATATAGGAGGGCATATTTAGCCATTCAGTGGTGTTGCTGAAATCCTCCTGAGCGAAGTTCCATTTCTTCAAAACTTGAGGGCTTCCAGTTGTACCAAAAAGCCCAATGAAAATAAATGAGACACATTTCTATTAGATTTCTTTGGGCAGAAGTGGGGCAACACCTGTATCTTGTCAGGTAAGGAAAAATTTTCCTTCTGCTCCTCAACAAAAAACATCCTTTTCTTCAGCAAAGAGAGAGGAGTGTAAATACTTTGACATACATATGGTGATTAACTATAAAATGGGAAAGTAAGCATAGAAACATGAGAAAATTTAGCTCAGGTTACAGATAAATTTTCAGCTTCTTTTCTTTTGCTGGACCTGCTCAGCCTACAGCTTAACCAGTACAGCAGGCTACAACTAATATACGTAATAACTGCTACAGAAGAAAGTTGTATGTATTATTAAAAATAGTGTCAGAACGCAAAAAATTACCAAGAACATAAAAGTAAAAGTAGATAATCTTTAATTCTGGGATAAAGGGCAACTAGAATACAGGGCATGTCTATTGTCACAACGGAAGAGGTTTCAAAAAAGAGCAACTCAAATCAGACAGAGATGGAGGCTGTTAGTTGGCTTCGCCTCACCTGCCTTTGGGTGTCTAAAATAATTCATTTGACCTGAACTAGTGAGCCAAAGTTCCCATTGGAAGGAAACAGATGTTTGAAAGTAACAATTCATCTGAACAGATACTTGCCTTAGGTTAAGAGCAAGTGTCCTTTCAGGCTGTCTATTTTTTTTCCTCTGAACAAAAGGTGGACCTTCTGTTGGCTGCTCAAACTTCGGTGACGTTTCTGTTTGCTCAGGTTAGAGCAATACTAGGCAACCCAGGATATGCACTGTCACCACATAAAGCATCAATACCTTGTTGAGATGAGGAAGACTTTTGTACTAGATCTGGGAGGACTGTGGTGAGTGAACCCCAGACAACACCTGAACACCTACACAGCTACTCACTTATTCCCCTCTTGCATGACACAATAATAATAAACATATACAAGAATAAACAAGTAATTATGTTGGAATTGGCACTTGGCCAAGGTCAATCCACCATATAAAGTGGGACTGACCAACTTTATGTGTTGGTCAGTCGTACTAAAATCCTTTATTTCACCTACTTGTCAGGAGGACTTTGTATGTTGATCAATCTGTTGAATTAAAAGATTGCTAAATAATTGTTTACAAACCCTGAGAGCTATAAAAGCAATCTGAAATACTGCTATCATTAAATATATTTTGCACTACACATTTCTTCTGTCAAGAAACAGAAAGAGTCTAAATGGAGGCTCTTTCTCATGGACTTGTTAATAATGAGAAATCTTTACAGAACCAAGCAGTAGGGTTTGTGAAATACAGATGTCATATTTTTATTGGCAACCTTTTGCCTGAGCTAACACACTTAGCAAGGAATTAAAATTAAATCTTGTATTTCCTGATCCTGATGAGGGAGTAAGAGAAGTAAGAATGCTGATTTACTTACACACACATGCAGGAATAAAAAGTTCACTATGTTTAGTTGTCTAAACACTTTTCCCGTTTGTTCCCTTTAATTTTTTTGGTAATTTCAAGTGCAATAGTTTCTTCAGTTTGTCTCCCTCTAGTGGATTAACCCTTTTGTGTGTCAGCAGATACTCTATTTTCAATTCTTAATTTTTCCATTGCTGGTAGTGTGTGGCTACAATGTTATTATTATAATTGACTAACCTATACACAGCAATGACTCTTTTTCATTCCTGATGACTTCATCTTTTAAGATTATATTTGTTCCTATTGCCTCAGGTATCAGCCATCTGGGCTACAATTCATGCCAAGCATTCTCAAACCTCTTCTCATCTAAAAAAAATACAATTATACTGTATTGCTTTTTGGTCATTCTTCTGTCTTCTAGATGAGTTCAGGGAATGGATCAGTAGAGGCCTATGTAAAGCAGGCTTTTAAGTTGTCTAAATTAGGACCTGGTGAAACAAAATAAAGCTAGGCACAGTTAAATCATGTCACAAATATGGAATTCCTTGTCTAAGCCTCCAGCAAGTATCATCTTTCAGCAACATAGATATATTCTATTGTTTGATGAATATGAGATAATATGGTCTTATTTTTCAAAGGATCCATATGTAGTTTGGGGAAGAATATATTTAATTATAAAAAACATAGAATCTGTCTTGGGTTTATTTGTATCATCTGCATTATGATCTTAGTGTTTCTGTGATGGACCAGAGCCCTTGTGTGTTTAACACCTATAAACCACAGCAAAAAGGCTTATTTCCTGCCACAAAGATCTTACACTACAAAAGGTACAGCAGCTAAAAAAGTGGACTCAGCAAAGAGGAGGTAGGAATGGAAGAAGGCAATAAGAACTTATAGCTGAACTGTTGCTGAATATTATTAGTATTAGCACAGGCTGACAAACATCTTTGTGACTGCTGTATTTTATAGGCAAAGAAAAGGTTGCAGGTTTACAAAAGTGGATCTGAAGAAGGAAAATCTCATGACCACTGGTACTGCTGGGTCTGAAGGGGCACAACTCTTCCAGAGCAGAAGTTTTTTCCTGTGAATACATTCGACTTATACTGTTGATTTTCTTGCCTTTTGTGCTCATCCCAGATAGCACTGCTGTTCAAGTAGGACATAACATAGATTCTGTTGTAATCAAGCAATTAGCTGCACAATTAAATCTGAAGTTAGATAAGTGGTGTGAGCTGAGCTCCAAAACTGCTTGTGAAGTTACTTCCAGGTTTATTTGTTCCCTACTCAGTGGACTCCCACCTTCCCTTCTTCAACTCCCTTCTAATACTTGTGGGAATAATAATTAAGAACAATAGCAATAAATCTCACTGTCAAGTTCCTGCATACTGAGATACTAAGCTACCACACTTTAACTTGGGCCTGTACCCTCACACAGCAGTGAGCTGATTCATCTTGCACCAGCTTAGAGAGGGGAGGGAGGAGCTCATACCCATCCCCACTCCCCTTTTTATGTCTACTTTGGAAGGGATTTCAGGGGTTGATCTAGATGGACAAATTGTGTAAGAGGCATTAGTACCTTCCCTTCCTTACCTACTGTACTACCTGCTTCCATAGCACACAACATAGTGGTAATTAGATTGTCAACCACTCTGTGCAACAGAAAACACAGCCAAAGCACTCTCAAGTTCTAATAAAAAAAATCCGCTCTCCCGTGAACTTGTATATTGTTCTGCTTGGACCGATTCTGCTAACGCCTACCCACTTGAATAACTGTATTCAATCTTTGAAATCAAAGTATGACTGACTAGTTGCCTGCAAACTGGGTTAAGCCCTTAAATTCTGAGCTTTTGAAGACAAAATTGCATCTGACATGCTTTGCACTGCTCTTGAACTACTTCAGCATACTATGAAGTAAGGAAGTAAAAGTAGAAATGGAGGCAAGGCTTTTAAGATGTCCTTCAACTAACCTTCAGACAAAACCAACAATGAACACTGGGAGAAAATTTGTCAATGAAGAGGAATATTGTCCCTAGTGTAAACAAAAGCTCCACAATCCCATTTAAGCATTCTTAGAACATTAATCCGTTCAAGATATTAGGACAGCAAAGGACCATTGCTGAGGACAGCAAGTGAAAGTCGAGATGGGTTGGGTTACTCTGTCCAACTCAGACAGATATCATATTTCAATTCTGAAAATACATTCAGAGGAATTTGAGATCTTTTCTTATTTAAGAGTCTCCATTGTGGACTTTAAAAGTGTTTATTTTACCATACAGACACTTGTAAAAGAAAGGAAGAAAATCCACCTCCTAATGTATGAGCTAACCAGGTACTGCATTAGTTTAATCTCCTCATAATTGCCCTTTTCACATTTCTTTCACTTCTCATAAAATTGGATCTTCCCAGGCTGTCTGATAAAATTATATAGCCAGCTACAGTACATCAAAGAGAACAAGTGAAAGTAAGTTTCATACCTGCACACACTGAAATTCTGGTTGACCTAAAAAGAAAGATGTTTTTGTATCCTGCCTCTTCTTTGGAATCTATTCTTGGTTCATGCAGTTAATGTTTCTAATTTTCAATTTGAACTGTTTCATCTGAACGTAATAGAGAAGTAAAACAAGGAGCTGAAACAACAATCAGATTGCATAAACTTTGTCTTTGCCTATTGTGTAAAAGACAATGCTGCTGTATTGAAAACACTAAGAGAATTCTAGGGAAGTTGCAGTTTCCCTGGAGGACCTGCGTTACATAGTCTTGTCCTGAAAAAGTAAAAATCATACTTCACTTCAGATGTGGACTTCACGAGAGATGAATGACAAACATTTTCAAGGTCTTTTCTTTTAGAAAGAAAATCTTATCATGGCCTCATGGCAGCTGGCTTGGCTTTTTCTTTGTTTTAATTTCTTACCAGTTTTTTAGGCCATTCTTTAAAAACAGATTTAATCAATTTTCAGTTTAAAATTCCCAGAAAAAAGTAATCTCATTCATTCTAATTTATATTAAACACAAGAGATTATATTAATACAACTCTGTGGGATTTCAAATCTCAGACCAGATCATTTAGAGCTATTTTAAATCTGCATTGTCGTGCATGTATAGCCTGTGAAGGTTTTAATTCAGTGTTCATGTAATGCTAATACAGTCATGACATGTGGGCCACAATGCCTCTTCCCACAGATGACAGCACAGAAGGCACAATTTCATGTATTTTATTTACATTGACAAGGTCGAGGGGTCAGGCTGCTGACTGTGAACTCTCCTGTTAGATGGACCCAGAACATATGCCAGCAGGGAATTCACTGGCAGCTCCCTTAAGCAAGGACTTAGGATATTAATGTCTAAATGGAACAGTTGGGTGCTCACCTCAGCTTTCATTCTGAGCTAAATTTTTCACCGGGTGTCACTCACAGCTCTACGCTGTGGCCAGCCAGATGTGTTGACAATTTTACATAAAAGTAATGCCTACAGAGAGGTCAAAGGTTCAGAAATGAGGCAATAAGTATTTTCACCTTTTGGGAATGTGTAAACCCCATAGAAGGCCTCAGGCTCTACTGCCCAAATGTTGTAAGTTCTGCAGCTAGAGGTAAAGCTGTATTCATTAACAGCAAACATGAGCTTGTGAGTTTGCCTCACAGTTTATTGAAACTTAAATAACCTTTGTGATACATGGAATCAGCCTGTGCTTCACAGGGATGACGCTGAATTATAGGGGAGCAATATTAAACCTGTCTTCAGGAAATCCGGCATTTTACTGATGATGTTGGGTCAATGGCACATACCACTAGTGACACTTTATTCTGTGCAATCTTCTGTAGACAGCAAAAGGCAGTCCATGGAGACATAACCATTAGGAAAACCAAGTTGTTTATAACTTAAGGAAAAAGGAAACCTACCATTTCAACATGAAAAGGGATAAAGATTTCAGATAATCTTCTATCAGATTTTGCTTAGCTCTTAATGTACTAACAGCTCTACTAACATTTTTTGGCAGCCTTTGAGCTGTGGGCTCCATCTGGAAAAGCTTTAGAATATAGGCACATAAGACTGGGAAGGAACTAGTGTGTTCAGAATGGACACTACCTGTCCATTCTACTAACCAGCTTTGTGTACAGTTGTATAACACTCCAGTTATAAAGTAAAACACCAAATACAAACCAGTGAAGTTTATTTGGCAGGTATTTTACATCAGTGTTGAGGTGGGTGAAGAAGATACCAGCTTTGTTTTCGAGGATCACAACAGCCATGAAGGACGCAGGAATGGCACCAGTGCCAGTGAACATACGTTTGATGCAAATACAGATAAATTAAGTAAGACACAAGTGAGCTGATACCCTAAATTGATGACTAATGTGTATCAGCAATAGTGTGGCCAGCAGGACCAGGGCAGTGATTGTCCCTTGTACTTGGCACTGGTGAGGCTGCACCTCGAATCCTGTGTTCAGCTTTGGGCATCTCACTGCAAGAAGGACATTGAGGTGCTGGAGCATGTCCAGAGAAGGGCAACAAAGCTGGTCTGGAGCACAAGGCTTATGAGGAACAGCTGAGGAATATGGGGTTTTTCAGCCCAGAGAAAAGGAAGCTCAGGAGAGACCTTACTGCTGTCTACAACTGCCTGAGAGGAGGCTGTAGCCAGGTGGGGGTTGGACTTTTCTCCCAAGTAACCAGTGATAGGACAATAGGAAATAATCTCAGGTTGTGTCAGTGGAGGTTTAGTCTGGATATTAGAAAAAAATTCTTCCAGAAAGAGCTGTCAAGCATTGGAACGAGCTTTCCAGCAAGGTAGGGGTATTCAAAAGACATGTAGGTGTGGTGCTTAGGGACATGGTTTAATGCTGGACTTGGCAGTGCTGGGTTAACAGATAGACTCGATGATCTTAAAGGTCTTTTCCAACCTAAATTAGTCTATAATCTAAAACACACATCCTTGAGTTCCTCACATTGAAGTAGTCACTATCTGGGTGCTGTCCTCTTCAGCAGGTGAGACGGCAGCAGGATCTCAATATGTGGATTTTCTGTCTCTCTCTTCTTGAAGGGGTCATTGTCTTCTCTGAAGTGTTAATACCTGAAGTGTTAACACTATGCTATGTATTCCCTAAATCCATTAGCTCATACATGGGCATTGTCAATGCATGCTAGGCTTTATCAATCTATGAATATCTGTGAAGCTAATGAAATCCCAGTGTCTGGTCATCTTACTAATTCTGTAAGAAAATTTTGTATCAACAGCAATGATAACAACATTGGTATATTTCATACATATTGTTATATATCAATAATACTGTTATATTTCACATAACAATACCATTTTGGTATTTAATTCCTGAACATTTGACTTCATGCAGTTCTGAAATCACTAAACAGCTATATTAGCTTACTGTAGCATTTTTAATTTTTCTAGAGTTAAAGGAAATAGCAATTAGAGAAAGCAAATAAAAACAACCCTCCTGCCTCAAAGTCCAAGTAATGCATCATCAGGACAGCAGAGATGCCCCTACCACTCAGAAAAGCAGCATGAATGAACCAGTTCAGTATATTTTCAGTGGATTTCACAATTATTTTTGTCAGTAGAAGAATACTGGGAGTTCTAGTGGTGCTCAAGAGATTTAAACACAGTGGTCATGGTCCTTTCAGCCTCTGTCTTAACCTCATCCTTCATTACTATTGAAAAACACCTGAAAGACAATGCAGTTATTGGCCACACCCAGCACAGCTTCATGAAAGTCCCATTTAACAAACCTAATTTCCTTTTATAACAAGGTAACTCACCTGATTGATCAAGGGAAGCCAGTTGATGTAACCTTTTTGGATTTCAGTAAAGCTTTTAATACTGCCTCTCACAGGATCCTGCTGGATAAAATGGCCGGCACACAGCTGGATAAACACATCATGTGATGGGCAAGCAACTGGCTCACAGGTTGGGCACAGGGTGTTGTAGTGAATGGGGTGACATCAGAGTGGTGACCTGCCACTAGTGGGGTTCCACAGGGCTCCATCCTCAGCCCTGTGCTCTTCAACATCTTCATCAGTGACTTGGATGCAGGACTAGAAAGGACACTAAGCTACTTCTCAGATGATACAAAACTGTGAAGGGCTGTTGACTCCCTTGAGGAGACACCCTGCATAGAGACCTAGACAAATTAGGGGACTGGGCAATCGCCAACCATATGAAGTTCAAAGAGGGCAGATTCTGCACCTGGGACGGGGCAACCCTGGATGTACGGACAGACTGGGGAATGAGAGACTGGAAAGCAGCACTGCAGAAAGAAACCTGGGGGTCCAGGTGGATGGCAGGTCGAACATGAGTCAGCAGTGCCCTGGCAGCCAGGAGGGCCAACCCTGTCCTGGGGTGCATCAGGCACAGCATCACCAGCCAGGCAAGGGAGGGGATTGTCCCGCTCTGCTCTGCACTTGGGCAGCCTCACCTCGAGTCCTGGGGGCAGTTTTGGGTGCCACAATATAAGAAAGACATGGAGCTATTAGAGAGTGTCCAAAGGTGGGCAATAACAATGGTAAAGAGTCTGGAGAGGAAGCAGCTGAGGTCACTGGGTCTGTTCAGCCTGGAGAAGAGGAGATTGAGGGGAGACCTCATTGCAGTTACAACTTCCTCGTGAGAGGAAAGAGGAGGGGCAGTCACTGATCTCCTCTCTGTGGTGACCAGTGACAGGACCTGAGGGAATGGCCTGAAGTTGTGTCAGGGGAGGTTTAGGTTGGATATCAGGAAAAGCTTCTTCACCCAGAGGGTGGTTGGGCACTGGAACAGGCTCTCCAGGGAAGTGGTCACAGCACCAAGCCTGATAGAGACCAAGAGGCATTTGGACAATACTCTCAGGCACAGGGTGTGACTCTTGGGGATGTCCTGTGCAGGGCAGGTAGCTGGACTCAATGATCCTTGCAGGTCCTTTCCAACTTAGCTTATTCTGTGATTCTGTGATAACTTTTTACTCTCACCCTACATCCATCTAATGTTTTCATGCTCCCCTGCCCCCTTCCCCTTTGGGTTCCTTGTGCTTAATTCACCATTTTCTAGCTGTCCCTTTAGGCTTGGCTCCCAATCCCTCTGCTTTGAAGAAGCACTGAAAGTACATCAGAGAGTGTCTTTGTAGTGTTCTCTGGCCATGAAGGAGAAATGAGAGGGGAAAGTCTGGCTCAACCAATGTAGTCTTATTGTAGGTCATCCTTCATATAAGCAGAATATGTTGGCCTAGCTGTTAAACTATTATGTATTTCCTCAGTTTTCAGAAGCTCATAACTCACACCCACCAAAAAAAAAAAAAAAAAAAAAAAAAAAAAGGTGTAATCAAAAAGCATCTTTCTGAAACCAGAATGACTTTCTTAGCAGAACTCTACTCCTTGATCTAAAGCTCGTGTATGGTGAAGTTCCTAATTTTAGAACTGTTTTCATGTGGGTAAAACCAGATGCAGATTTATCAGGCAGGACAGAGGTTTTAATCTTCTTTATTCTCCCCTCCACTCTCCAGTAACACCAGGGAAAGTAGTAAGCATTTCCTTCATGTGATGTGGCTGCTCAGCCATGCAGCCTTCCCAGTCACATAAGGGTTATAGCTGCTCCTGAGTAAAATATTCCCATTTCTTTTTTGAAAAGTGGCTAAGCTATTTTTGTTCAAGTTTTCAAAAGAAGTGTTCTGCCTGCAGCAGAAATTCAGCATGAGAAATTTCTGCCCAAATTATTAAAGAATGGTGGAGTAAAAAACTACTGAAAACAGATGGAGTTTGGCATAAGAAATTACAGATGCCATCACTCGTGGCCTTTATACTCTCTAAGCATTTATACCGTAACACATATTCAAATGTGCAGTACCACTCAGCAGAGTACTTGTTTCTCTTACCTTCTGTGTTCAGGCTTTCTGGCTGTAATACTGATTTTCAAGAAATGTAAGTCCAAGTAGCTAGAGGCTGTTAGGTCAACTTTCCACTCTGCAATCAGCTGGCAAGAACCTCCTTACCTCAATGTCATTATTTCTTAAAAAAATCAATAATGACTTTATCCTTACTCACTGTTTTAGTTCAGTGTAACAGTGCAAACAGCACAGAAAAACTCAAGAGACAGAGGGGTCTGAACAGATACTAAGAAAGCTAATGGAGTGGGTTTTAATGGAGTGGATTTTGATTTCTAAAAGGAAGTTGTCATACAAACAGATAGCAAAAATCTTTCAATCCTTAACTAAAAGGGCAGTAATTATACATTCTGGGGTGGGAAATCTATTATAAACACCATTTGTAGAACAAAATCTAGCACTGACTTTTGCTTATTTTATAACAGTGCAGAGGAAAGAGGTGGCTATTCTAATAACCATTAGATACAAAGAGTGAATGAAAGTCAGTTTAGCAAGAACTAGGAGGTAAGACAGTTTACATTAGAACTTTTGTATCTTATTGGTGGATCCATTTCTTTTTTTATATCAACTTGGATTAAACTAGGGGACAAATTTAGGATTCAAGTCAACAAAGAAACAGCTGTGCCTTTCCATTTTTATTTGATTTATATTGTTACAAATCAATTTCATACAAGAGAAGCACCTTCTGGTATTACAAGGACTCATTATAGTGAATTAGGTGGCTCGATGGAAATCAGTACTTACATTTGTTCAAAATTGGTACATTAACAGAAGAAAAGAAGTCTGACTCTCTCTACATCTATCTAAAGCAAAACATCAGTGGCTACAGCTAATTTGAGAAAACAACTCTAAGTTTTATTCCAAGGAAACTAATTTTGCCTAACTGAAAAGAAATGATACAGAAGTAACCTCTTGATCTCAGGAAAATTAATGGTAAGCAAGGCCCGCATCAATGGCTTGACTTTCTCTGCTAGTATCACCAGATGGAACCCACACCACTAGAGAATGGTATGAATTCTAAGAGACTTCCCTTTTTTGTTTCCTCACATTCTCTGGACATAGTTTCAAAGGAGTTTAATGTTAAACCTACCCTCTAGACAAAGCTTTAACAGTAAATGAAAACCGACTTACTCCTACTACTGTAGTTCAGCCAGACCATTTCAGTAAAATTCAGGCCTCACTGCATTCAGTGGGAGATTTCCTATGAAGTTCAGATGAAGCCAGGACTTCATCTCAGCTATCTTCTCTGTTCTTGTGTAGGAGAACCAACCACAACCCGGCAGAGATGATGTATTGTTCTTTACAGGCTGCACCTGAGTCTAATTTAGTCTTGCAGCTAGACCTACACAGCAAAGTACTTGACAGCCACTAGAGAGAATAGTCTGGAAACTGTCAACTCAGAGGGATGCTTTTAGAGCTCTCACTCTCTGGAATAAGTTCTTTTCTGTTTAATCAAAGGAAAAATATTTTTGTTAAGAAACTTGACATTCCAAATAAGAGTGCTGTTAAGTCAGGGAATGAAAATATGAAATTGCTGTTTGTTACCAGTGCTGTAAATCTTGCTGAAAACCTTTGCAAACACACCAGATGCAAACTGCTAAATCCTTCCATTTCATGACAGCACCCAACCACTGACGGAATCATGCTTTCCACAGAGAGGATTGAGCAAGTACCAGATATGTAAAGCCTACATGCATCACTTACGATTAGCAAGTGAGGTGGATGCCATACTCAAGCAATAATTTTATATTGTACTGCCAGATAAAATTTCACATGTGCAAGAAAAAGGTTGATTCTATACATTCACACTATTGTATCAAATTTTGAGTGCTGTCAGGACTGAGAGTATAGCCTAAAAACAGTGCAACATTCAAGTTGTGCATCTAAGTGTTTGTGTACACATGTATATATGCAACAAAATTACCAATCTGTAATTATGCACAGTAATAACAATGTTTCCATTATATCTTTCACAGCAACAGTTTGAAAATCAGTAAGTATAGTTTTCTCTTGGTGCAGATGGAAAGTTGGATGCTGAACTCCAGGCTGAATTTGAAGTTTTGGAAAAGTTGATTAATTTAGAATTTTAAGACAATGCTTTAAAAAGCAAAACATTTTATAGATACATGACGCAGAAAGGGCTGAAATTTAAAGCATTTAGCTTGACAGGTGTATATATATACATACACACACACAGAGGTAAAAGGAGGCTTTGTAAATTCAGTGTGAAATTACTGTGAATGTGTACAAAACTGAAATGTCTCCTTATTTTCAGCATAGCATAAACCTATTCACCATTCAGGTGATGCATTTAATCGCTTGCTTATCTGTTCCTGTTTATTACTTTTTTTCTAATAAATAACTATGACAAAGAAGACTAATGTAGTCTTCTAATTTAATATCCCAGATTGCTAAAATACATTTGTAAACCATTCCATTGTTATTTTGCCTCACCGGCCTTCTACTCTGTTCCAGCAGACCTTGTTGTTACTTACCCTATCTTTAGCCTCCAGCATCTGTGATCTTCAGCTTACAAGAAATTAGGGCAATATCCATAAAAGGATGTTGCAATTTAGTTTATCCTGCCTTAGACCCAGAAAACAGGTTCACAGACCCATATTAGGTACTAAGAATAGAAATTATACCCAACCAACACTGTAGCAAACAGGAAATGCTGAAGATCATGGAATCTCACCTCTTGTAAATGTTTAACGCACCTAATACAGAGCTGCAGAAACGAGACCAACATTCATAGTTCATAATATCCTATGGGGGCTTAGAACTCTAGGTTGTCTGTGTTTAAACTGATGTTTAGCTCCCACTTTAATGATTTTCCTTTGGGATAATTGTTCAATGCTGCAAACATGCAGGAAATGACAGATTTACGGGAGCAAAATCCTCCTGGATGAGACACGCAAAACCTGAAGTACAGCTGATAAAGGTGGTGGCTTCACTCTGGCTTTTACTTCCACGAAGGTCCCTCACTGTCTTTCTACTGGTGCTGAGATGCAAGTCTCAACTGGATTTTCCTTGGAATTAGGTTTAGTTATCGTGAAAGCTTCAGCCTTTCACAAATTATTCTAAATTTTACTCCTGAGATTTTACATAAATCCAAGAGCATTACCTTTAGCTGGAATAAGCCAGTTTTGAAATCTATTTCTGCAACATGACCTTTTACAAAAATCTCACATCTAAGCCAAACGTCACTCCGGAGTAACTCAAATTCCTCCTGAAGTACGAAACGACTGAATCTCAAAACGCAGGCGAGGGGCGGCACTGGGGCAGGAGGGCCCATGAGCGCAGCAGCATTTGAGAGATCAGAGCTAGGAAATACCTTCGGCGCACCAATCTACCTCAGCACCGCTGCCCGCGCCTGGCTCTCCGGGATCTTTCAAACGTCTCCAGCTGTGAAGTTCAGCCTCCCTCATACAAAAACAAAACACGCTGTCCCCGCAGCTGACCCCCCACCCTTCCCGTGGAACGCCCC
>NW_008238132.1:3907643-3909192 GCF_000691975.1 Corvus brachyrhynchos | reverse complement strand
GGCCTGGAGCACAAATCCTAGGAGGAGTAGCTGAGGGAGCTGGGGCTGTTTAGCCTGGAGAAAAGGAGCTCGAGGGGGGACCTTATCACTCTCTACAGCTCCCTGAGAGGAGGGTGGTCGGTCTCTTCTCCCAGGTAACAAGTGATAGGATAAGAGAGTATCGCCTCAAGCTGCACCAGGGGAGGTTTAGATTGGACTTTAGGAAGAATTTCTTCACAGAAGGGGTGATTAAGTATTGGAATGGACTTCCCAGGGAGGTGGTGGAGTCACCATCCCTGAAGGTGTTTAAGGAATGACTGGATGTGGCACTTGGTGCCATGGTCTAGTTCATGTGGTGGTGTTTAGTCATAGGTTGGACTCACTGATCTCAGAGGTCTTCTCCTTCACCTGGCATGAGGGGAGAGGGCAGGGTTCAGTCACAGGCTTTCAGGGACGCTTACTGTGGCTCATGATAGTTTCTGGTCCAAGTGCTTCACCCACAGTGAAGCAAGGGGCAGCCCGTGCCTGTGAGAACCACTGTGCTCTGCAGAGTGTCTATCACATCTTCCCATGCTTTCTGTTCCTGTGTCACATGGCTTCCTCTTTCTGCTGAGGCAGTGCCTCAGTGTTTGTGTCAGGGGCTGCCAAGGCTGGTGCGTGTCTGAGTGTGAGTAATGAGATAGAGGGTTGACCTTGAGCCTGCAGATGGCATGAAGGATGACCTGAACTGCCCTGGAATATCCTCTGGTGACCCTAGAGACAGGTGACGGGCCTGTGCCGAGTAGAAGTGGCGTTTGGAAAGGGTAACATATGCCTGTGGTATCTGACATTTTTCAGGATGAATGCCAAAAGCAACAAAGCTCCTAAGTACAGAGTGAGTGATGAGTAGTGATTTGCAAGTGATTCTGATGGTGGAGTACTTGCTCAAGCTCTTAATTAAACCCCTTTAATCCCATTTCTCTCCATTTTAATATTTTTTAATCTGTTTGTTAGTTGATCAGTTAATTTCTTTGTTTAGTTTCTGAAAAGTTACTCAAGAAGGAAGTCTTTGAGGAATTGATAGCTAGAAAATTCCTTCAAGAATTTGTGAACAGATAATATTTTATTTGTGCAGGTACTAAAAAGACTAGAGTTATTTAGCATCAAACAAATTACGGTGAAAGTGAACAAGTTAACAATGAAGTGAGTCAAATAAAACACCTGAAGAAGGTAGCTCAGCACTTTTCAGCCCTTCGTTGGGATGAGTAACCTTAAGAACAAAAAGAAATTTAGCAGCACAAAATGGTAGCAAATTGTCTTGGTTTGAAAGACAGGTGTCTGCTGAGGAAGGCAGGAGCCTCCCTTGGAATGGCAGATGCAATCCCCCTTCCCTCCGAGTTATTATTATTTTGAAATCAGGGGGCTTTTAGGCAAAGATGTGGGAAATAGGAATAACAGTTCTTTACTATGATATATCTATATGTGTGTAACAAGGCAAACAAACAACAATAACTATGGCAGTAGCAGCAAACAATCACAAACCCAGTCCCAGCCTTCTCGGCTGTCAGGCCCTTTCCCCTCGGGTGCAGTT
>NW_008238132.1:3859779-3907401 GCF_000691975.1 Corvus brachyrhynchos | reverse complement strand
TGCTGGAACGGCAGGGACGAGCACAAATCCCGGGTGGCAGACGAGATGTATCCAAATGGGGAACCCCCCGGAGGTCTGGGCGAGCAGGGCTACAACACAGCGAAGGCTCAAAGCAACGGTGGGGCAGGGCAGCCATGGCCCGGCTCCCAGCGGGGCGGGGAAGGCGGGCTTGGGATCCCGGGGTTTCTCTGGCAGAAGGAAAAAGCAGAGGACGAAACAGCCTCTCTCTCCCTCCAAACACCAGGGACCGACTGTCCGCCACCCCGGTGAAACAAAGGAGTAGCCAGATGCACCCCACCCTCAATGGGTAGGTCTTTTGTTTTTCTTAAGTACCCAGCAATTTGTCCCCCTAGCAACAGGTATGGGGAAAATTCCTTTAACAGAAAAAAAACCCAGGAGAGCTCCTAAAACCCAACACAAATGTAGCTAAAAGTATTTCATCACTTTACATGTGCTATGGAATGCAACTGAGCTTAACTCAGCAATGTTCGTGAATACACTCTGTATGTATGTGAAGAATAGGACTATTCCCAGTTACAATCAATGATGGTAGGAGTTTTGGTAGAAAGATTTAAGTCTCAAAGCTCTAGAGAATCTTGTAGTTAATCTTAGGGATATTTGCCCTCCTGACACCTGAGGCATCTTATTCTTTATAGGGCTTCCTGTGTTTCTGTGAATTTGGGACCTTGGTATTAAGCATACTGGGTTTTTTCGTGTTTTGTTTTGTGGATACTTTTTAAATTCATTTTTAAAATGTTTACATGTCCTCTTGCAGACCCTAGCATTTCTTTGCAGATACTGAAGTTACTAAGGATGATCCAAAATTTTTTGTACCATATGTGTTTTTACTATTTCTATGCAGCTGCTGTAATTACAATTCTTGTTGTAAGTGGTGTTGGGGTTGCATGTGTCTTCCATAAATAAACAAAATGTGCCTGAAAAGGCTGGAAGCTGTTAAGAGTCAACTAAACGGCAAACTGTTGTGTACCCAGTAATTTGGATGTGACATCCCTGCCAGGTTGGATTTACTGTCTGTCCTGGTACCTTTTAAGTGTAAGGGAGAAAGTGCTGCCTGATCTTGTGGTGTTATGTATGAAGAAGCCATGCTTAGCATTTCAGCTCAGTCTTTGCAAAGTGAATATGGCTTGCTGGTTCACTGGGGCTGTGGAAGAATCGCTAAAGCTATCAAGTGGTAAAGCTTAAGAGAAGTCTCAAAGTGAAAGAGACTCCATGACAAAAGGGTAATGGGAATATCTAGGAAGGGTTTGGGTTTGCACAAGTTAATTAATGAGGGAAACAATTTATAGTAGCAAATGTTGTAGAAGGCTGACCGTCAGAATAATTTTTAATGCAGGTTTCATTTTTCCTTCTAAAAGACTGAAAAGTATCAAGTTTTTGTAGACTGTAGAGTTACTTGTGATGAATTATTTTAAATGCAGTATGAGCTGCACAAAGTGAAGTTCTACGTAACTCAGTTCACTGTTATTTAATTATTTTAATCTATACATAATATGAATTTTTTTTTTAAAGCTGACAGAATACACAATATTGGAGTTGTTTAAAGGAGTTAGAGGGAACAAATGCTGAATTAGATGCAAACTGAAGAGCTGGAAAAATAAAAATCATTGCCAGTCAGATAGTACAGGCAAAGGAAGGTCTCTCGTGTGCTTTGCTGCTTAGTGTAGATAAAATAACTTACGCTTTGTCACTTATGTGGACCAAAATATATGCTAGCTACATTTGCTGTTTTCTGCAGCACTGCTGTCCAGGTTCACTTCCTCTGCTTTCCATATATGAAATTTTTGGTCAATTCCAGTTCCTAATCAAACTTGTGTTTAAAGCCTAGAAGATCTCAGTAGTACATACAAATGTATCTACTGAGTAAAACACAGTCACTTGTGAAAACTGTCACTCTTCGGAATCCTATAATGTTCATCATCAGTGTACAGGATCTAAATGATTGTGTTAAAATTGATAATCTGAAAGAAGACTATGAATTTGACTGTGTGTTTATAAGTGGGTTTTTTTCTGGGTTTGTCACTGTCCAAAGACTAAAGAACTGGTTGATGATGGGTGTAAATGCTTGCTGACACATTGCCTTTTCCAATTTTACCAGTGTCATTATCTTTGTTGAAGTTCATGTGTTGACAGCTGTGAGTGTGGTTCTGACAATATTTTTTTTCATAGGCAAAACCTATTTAAGAGACTTCATTCCTTCTTCTTTCTCATGACATTCCTATAATTGTTCATTGCCTCTGTAGCTGTACTTAGGGGCTGCATTGTGGTGACTGAAATGATTCCAGGGATTTGATTTATGGTGAGGCCTTATGTACAGTTGTTGCGTCAGCACAACTTAGAAGGCAGCAAATGGAGATGGGAGTTTTCAAAGCCAGTTGTCTGAAAGTTTGCAGAGTTATGCCTGGGTTATTTCAAATAATTCTAACATTTAGAAAAGAAAAGGTTCATGGTAAAAAAACCAGTGTGTTTTATTAGACATGCTGATGTAGCTGGAACAAAGGGGTGAAATGTTAGACAGGTCAGCTTCTCTAGGGCTTCACTGTTGGCCCATGACTGGATGTCACTAAATAGTTTCTGAGTTTTAATATTTACCAGTTGTTTGAAATGTAATTTTTCTGTTGAACAACTGTTAGAGACCTGATACATGGTGATGTGTTCTACAAGTTGTGCCCAGTTTAATGCGTAAGATCGAAGTTGTAGCTGCTTGGCGTACTCAGGGACTAAGGATAGTTGTAGGCAATGCCATAGCTAATTTTAAAGCTGTTTTGTCAATTTTGGATAACTTTTCAGTAAATGTGAAGTTTCAAAAACAATTCTGTTGATTTTCAGTTGTAGATTCTTTTTCGTTGAAATAAATTATTGAAATTATACTAATGTACTTGTTATCTAAGCTCAGTTTAGAACAGATAGTCTGGTTTTTCTCCAGTGAGCAAAATGAACTTCATAAATCTTTACACAGTTTTAAAACACTCTGATCTAATTTTTCACAAAAGTAGCTTCTGGCTACAGAAGATTTGAAAGGGAGCACTGGTGACGTGGTGGGCATCTGTTACCGTGTGACTAAGAGGAGCTGGCAGATACCGCTTTTTACAGACAGCTAGCGGTAACCTCCCACTCATGAGCTTTCATGCTCGTGGGGGATTTCAGCCATGCAGACATCAGCTAGGAGGGCAATCTGGTGTTGTGCGTGCACTTTGGTAATTCCTAGGCTGTGTTGGTAAAAATTTTGTAACACAGATGCCAGAGTCAGTGTTGACTCTTCACTTCATCTGCTGCTTTCAAGTAAGGAAGAGCTGTGACCAGTTTGGTCACAGGTGGCAGCCTGGATCTCGGTGACTGGAACATGACTGAGTTGCACATCTGGAGGAAGGCTGGGAAGGTGAGCAGCAGAATTAGGATTCTGGACTTGAGGACTGCAAGCTTTCACTTATTCAGGAGATAGCTAAGTAGAATCCTTTGGATAACAACTATGAAGATGAAAGGTACACAGGAGACCTTGAAAATTTTAAAGAAAACTTAATGGTGGCTCAGGAATGAACCATTCTGCAGTAGCAGGAGGCCTGTTTGGCCAAGCAGAGAATTTCTCAATGAACTAAAACACAAAATGGGAACGTACAAAAGTGGCAGTCAAGACAGACAGCAGGACTGTAAAAGAGCAATTTAGCATTAGGGACAAAATCCCTACCATCTTGTCAGAGTGCAGACATTTTGCCCAGAAGGACCCTGATAAACATGAGAACTGGGACAACAGAAACCTCAGAAAGTTTTAAATATGAAGATCTTCCAATGGACTAAAGTGTTGCTGGGAGGGGACTGGCTGAGTGATGTCTGGTTGAATGCAGCAGGGGAATAGGCTGGCCAGAATGGCTGTGGAACATCTGTCCTTGAAGGTTTTTGAGATTCAGTCAGACAGAGCGACAGCTCATCAGATCTCATCTTGGTGGTAAACTTACGTTTAAGTTGAAGACCAGTGTTTCTGAAGTGTTTTGATATTTGATGAAATGGGCAGCTTAACACCTCTTTCACATGGTAAACGTATTACGAAGAGATATTCTGAAATTTATCAAGTCTGTGTAAGAGCATCATGGTATTAAACATTTAAAATTGACTTTTCACCTCATAAGACTTTTGTAATTGAGCTTTATCAGACTCCCTACTTTCAGGGTATTGGCCCAAACAAGTAACAGCTCTTGCTAAGTAAAGATTGTTTGCTTCCTGCATGGCTGGATCAGAGAATCATAGAACACGCTGAGTTGGAAGGCACCCCCAAGGATCATCAAGTCCAATTCCTGGCCCTGTGCTCTCCCAAGAGTCACATCATGTGCTTGAGAGCATTGTCCAAATGCTTCTTGAGCTCTGTCAACCTTGGTGCTGTGGCCACTTCCCTGGGGAGCATGTTCCAGGGTTCAGCCACCCTCTGGGTGAAAAGCCTTTGCCTAATATCCAGTCTAAATCTCCCCTGACGCAGCTTCAGGCTATTTCCCTGAGTCTTCTCACTGGTCACCAGAGAGCAGAGATCAGTGTCAGATAAGATTCTGCCTTCATGTTTGTTGATCTTCTACTAATGCAGAAAAGTGAATGAAAATGTTCTCTTCCTGGAGTAACTACCAAGATTTTGGGTTCATGACACATTGGACTGTAACCTGTAAAGATACTCATTAGCCAGCCCAAAACAGACAATTGGAAAATCTAGCATTAGCTTCAAACCTGAAAATTAAAAGAATAGAAGGTCTAAAAAGAATGTTGAGTAGAAATTGAGTGATATTCAAATTTTATGTTTGAAGCCATTATTTTGGTTTTTTAGACAGACTTCCTTTTGCCCATAACACCCCACAACTTTAGTGGATATTTTTGCCTAGCTTGGAGAATGTTTACACAACAAAATCTGTTTCAGTCAGCAGCAGCCGTCAGACTGCAGTGGCCTGTTGACAGGAGCTGAGCTCCTCCTCATCTGTGTGTAAAGGCACTGGTGGTCAAGAAGCAAACCTAAACCTTGTGGGTGCAGGGAATAGGTTTCTGTCCCTCATATTCATGTGTTTGGGAGGTTTCCAATACTGATATGAGGTACAGAATAGGTGACAGTGTTGCTCAATAAACATAGTATTTGCAGCCATAAAGACAGGCAATAATAGCTGCTATGAAATGTAAAAAAGAAGTAAGTTATAGGGCTGCCTTTTTTTTGCTCCCCTGAATAATGTGTTTGGAAAAGTTAAGGAAAAAGAAAAAAAACTGGAAAGTATAATTTCTGTTTCTTCACAGTAAGTCAGCTCTTCAAGGATTAGTAAGGGCTGACTCTCTTGTCTGTTTCTTTATGGAAATGTGCTGGATAAATACTGGTTCAAAGCATATTTTTTTTCCCTCCTTCACATTAGAATGAAGTTAAGACCCGGAAATATACATTTGAATATAATCTAGATTCCAGACTTTCCTTTAACAGGAGTGATTTTATCACACAGAAATTAATATTAGCAGAGCTTAGCACCTTCACAGTTTTAATAAGCTCTTGCTGTTCCAGGCTCTTGAAACCAGATGGATGGTCTGTGAACAAGTGAATGTGTAATATACTAAGGAGAGTGTGTTAATCTCACCTATTTTTCAAGACTAAAGAGGCCAAAAGGCAATAAATTCAGCAACCTAAAAACATAATGCTCCTGAAGCTTCATTGTAGTGTCTTATAAAACACAGGTAATACAAATATGATTTACATGTGGGATTGGAACTGTTTGTGTTGTGTACTCAAAAAACTAAATACATGTATAGATCTTTTCAGGTTGTTTTCTTTTACAGTAGGATTTCTTTATTTCTTTATTTAAAAATAGCATTTTAAAATGTATTAATTTCATTCTTTTTAAATTAATATGTTATTTTACCAGAAAAATGGCAAGTAGAATAAAACTTCTTTCTACTTTTTAAGTTCTTAATGTGTGGTTGATATGCAATCTGTTTATCTTTATATGTGACCAGTGTTGCTGTAAATAATTTAAACAGCAGTGGCTTTTTCTTTTCAGCATACAGGAATAAATAGTAGGATTAGGGAATAGTCTCTTCTTGGGAAGTGGAGAGGTGAGGAGGGATAGTTGGTGTGGTACTTACTAGCTTTTGAGACCCGTCAAACATGCCCAGTGCACAGTAAGCCCGCATGTTCAGGAAGCCTTCTAACTGAGATTGCAGCATCACATCATCCACAGTGGGTCAGAACAAAGGTCCATCAAACCTACTATTCCATATTGGCTGACAGTGAGTAGGAGATACTGGGGGAGAGAAAAAAGCACAGGGTGTTCGTGCAGGGTGCCCTGCTAAAGTGCCTCCCCAGGCTCCGGCTGCCTCCTCTGCAGCTCAGGGCTTGGTGCTGCCTTTCTGTTCAGGCCGAGTGGAAGAAATACGCCTGCTCACCTGAGGAGCCCTTCTCAGTTATTGTAAAAAGCAGATAAAGATCATAATATTGTTTCTGTCTAAAATGTTGGTCTAAAGAAGAGAGCATATAATTCAGTGCTCTGCAGTTACTGGGTAGCTATATGTCCATGTATGAATTTCCATATTGCCAGAGGTACAATTCACACCTGTGTTTTCCAGATGCAGTAGAAAGAGCTCATTGCATGTATTGAGGCTGTTTTCATGTCTCCTTTTTTATCAGAGAGTCTCTTTAGGATCCTGTTACTGGGTTTCAATCTTTGTGTGCTGCCAATTTTTGACCCCTATTGCACAGACTCTCAAAAGACTTCCTGTGTCTATATCTTGTCTGCCCCATGAATGGGATGTCCCCTTTACCTTTTGGATTCTGGCTTATGTGGCTCTTGTTTTGTTTCAGCAGCCATGTTTCTTTGTGTACATTATGCAATGCTTGTATCCCACTGTTTCCCCCAAAGGCTGTGGTACCTAAGGTTATGGTTTTCTCTGTGGGAGACAAGAAAGCAGAAGCACATCTTCACTGCTTGCCCAAGCAAGCCTGACACAGCCTACAAAGTATCCATCACAAAATTCTGTGGGTATAGCTCTTGTCCACAACAGTGTGGTAGTAGCTTGTGGGATGGGTTGACGTGGGCTGTTCCATAATTTGCCATATAGTCAAACAGTTTGGGATGTATGTGCTCAAATTATGGGTTTTTCTGATTGAACACCACCATTTTACTAAGCAGGCTGTTATCAGTTCCTTGCCAGCTGGTGGAACATGGAAAAGAGCCTGTCCAGAATGACATCTTTGTTCAAAGGGTTTGGAAATGGAGTAACCAAACATGAGTTTTTAAACAAGTACAGAAGAAACAAATTGAGACAAGAAAATATAGCCCAGGTGGAAGTATGTGATAAGATTAGTGGGCTAATCCTCCCTGTGCTCATTTAGCTAGGAAAATGGACTCTGGTTTATTATTGCTTATGGTTCTTTTAAACACTGCTAATATTTTTGCTTTTTAGACAGATGCAAGCTGGAGGCAACATTTGTCTCCAGGCAGCAACAAACCTATTAAAAGCTGAATACCCTGACTGTGTGCTCAGCTCTCATCACATCTTACATATATTTCTCTCCCAGCCCATTTTTCATGAAAGCTGGTAGGGTCTGTTGATGTCTGGAATACTTGTGGGATTTTTGAACATGGTTTGATGTGTTGATCAAGGGTTAGCATGTTATGGACTCACATAAATACCACCAGAATTTGCATGGTGGTATGCATTTTCCATTTTTCACATAGACCAAACTCAGTTTTGATTTGTTTGGTTTTTTGTTTGGTTTTTTTAAGGGAGTACAGGAAATCGTCTAAGGCTTTTCAGTACTGTGCTAATAAACGAGGTAATTAGAATTCTATCCTATAGATGATATCATCATCCCAATGTATTGAAAAAGTCTGACATCTTGTTGTTTTTGCATCTTGGCCTTACTGGGTTTTGGAAGACTTTGTATGCATGAAATAGTATTTACTACTGAGCTGAGGTGATTTCAGCTAGGAGCTAATTAATCATATAATCTTGTCTCGTTGCATGTTGGCTGGGGAATTCAGAGAAAATAAACTGTCACTAATTTCTTAGGGATATGTAAGAAAACCTGCTCTTTTTAGAGTGTTAAAATTGTTCCAGGCCGAGCTACTGAGAGAGATGTCAACTTTTGCAGGAAGCAGTGGGCTCCCAGGGTGTTTTCATCAACTTGGAGGCATTTTCATAGAACCATAGATAATAGAGTATCCTGAGCTGGAAGGGACTCACAAGGATCGTCAACTCTTGGCCCTGAGCAGGAATATGCCCCAAGAATCACACCATGTGCTTGAGAGCATGTTATCCAAACACTTCTTGAGTTCTGTCAGGCTGTGACTACTTCCCTGTTCCAGTGCCCAAACATACTGGGTTAAGAGCCTTTTCCTAAATCTCCCCTGACACAGCTTCATGCCTCTCTGTTCACCAGAGAGAAGAGATCACTTCCTGCCCCTGCCCTTGCCCTCATGAGGAAGCTGCAGACTGCAATGAGGTCTCCTCTCAGTCTCCTCTTCTCCAGGCTGAACAAGCCAGGTGATGTCAGCCACTCTTCATATGGCTCCCCCTCATCACCATGGGTGGCCCACATTAAAAAGGTGTGGTGGCAAAAATGTTGGTGACTTGTCATGATCCCCATTAGCTGTTCCCCACTGAGAAAGAGTGAGCTTGGAACTGCAGTAGAGGAAAGGGGAAGGGAGATGATACTTAGTAAAATAGTCTTCCTTACTTTTAAACTTAAAGAGATAGGCAAAACACTGGGATAGCCAAAGTCTAGATTTGAGTCCCTGCAGTGCTTGTGTCTGTTGTTCAGTGACTTTAATTTATGTAAGAGCTTCCAGAGTCAGGACCAGGGCTCTAAGCTATTGTAGAACTTTCTTTTGGACTGCATTTGAATGCTTCAGGCTGGAGAGGGTGCAGTACTCATTGGTACATTTGAAATGAAAATTCAGCAAGGGCCAAAAAAGGAGCTAAAGCCTTAGACAGCTGCCTAATTCTTAGCTTCCCTCAGCTCTGTTTGGAGCCATTCCACTTCTGAGCTCTTGCGCAATCAAAGAAGAGTGCTTACCTCTAGCATGGTGAGTGGGAACTGCTTGGTTCTGCTTGCCCTTAGAACCAGGGATGAATCCTTGTCCACCTTGTATGTGGCAGTACTGCTGTTGCCTGTGTCCCACTTTCTGGCAAGCTATTGGAACACTGTATTGCTCCAATTGTATTGTTGCATGAAGTGTATTGTATTGTTGCATTGAACAATCACCGGCTTACTACCTTTTGCCAATATTTTAGGGAAAAATGGAGGGCTGATTATTTAGAGTCCAGAAGCAACAGAAAGACCCATGTGCAGGCATGTATGTCAAGCTGTGAATCCCAATCTCTGCATGCTAGTCAAACCCTTCAGTTTAGGAGGAAGTCAGCTGTAATCCTTTCTTTACTGCTTCCTGTTTGTTACTGCAGGTGATTCTACTCTGGCTGTTATAAATCTAGTCAGACCTTGGGGATTCTCAGTCCTGTGAGATGAGCAGTAACAGCTGGGTATGCTGGAAGAGTACGGCATTTGAGTGCAAAGCTAGAGTCATAGCTGACTGAAAGGAGAACTACTGCATGTGTTGGAGGACTTTTAGTTGTCTCTTAATTTGGGCAAGCTGCTTCTCCAGCATCTCTCTTTCTGATTCCAGCATTGGACTTCCAAACATTTGACTTCTTTCGTGATGCTAGAGATATGCAACTGTAGGTTGGATCCTCTTGGATGGAATAGGCCAAAGGACAGATCTACAAGAGGATTGGATCTTTGTTTGATCTTGTTTGTGGGCTCTCTACTTTCTACATCTCACTTCTGAGAAAAGCACAAACACAAGAGACAGTTCCAAAACTTGGCCTCAGCTTTTGGAAAGGAGGTGTAATCACAGTGCTGTGGCAAAACTGTACCCCTGTGCAGCAGTCTTACTCCAGTAATCCTCTCCATCTTCATGCATGCACTACAGTGCAGTGGAGGTGGTGTTATCTTTAGCAACAGTAATGGGAAAAACATCATTTTACTAGAGTCATCTTAGTTTCATGGTCTTAATACTTGTGAACTCATTTATGGGACCCAAACTCTTGAAAGAAAATAAACTTTGGGTTTGTTTCTAGTCTAAACCTCATTTTCCTGTGTTTTGAGTATTGTGCTGTTTTTCAATGTGACCACTGCTGTGTTGGTGCTTGCCCATTTCCTCACTGCAAACTAGATTTCACTTTTGATTTCCATGAGAAAGTGCACAGGGCATGCCCTGCAATTTAATTCAAGCCTATGGTTGCAGAAAGATAGATAAGACAGGCAGGTCCTAGTGAAGAGGCCATTAAGTAAAATGGCCAGATGCTTTAGGTTTGTTGAAATCCAGAGCAAGAAGTGCTTGAGACCACTCAAACTTTGGAAAGGTGCCGGGTTCTGCAGCCATATGTTCAGGAAGTGCAGGAAGGGCCCACTGGCATGAATATCTAATTTTGTACCTCCAGCAGATACTGTTCCAGGCTGCATGAAAATTCAGGAAAATCATCACACCTAGAAGTGTTTTCTCACTGATAGTGATGTCATGGTGCTGTTTTGCCTTTTCTTTTATACTCCTTTTATACCTTTTTATAGCTTTTGCATTCTTAGTGGTTTTTTGCCTACATTCTTGGACTTATTTGTCAAGCTATGAGACTAAACATTTTAGAAGCTTCATAGGTAGGGATCAGAATGCCCCAGACACCAAGGTCCTCTCCAGAACATATTCTGTAAACTAAGATAGAACCATCCAGGGGAAAGTTCCTGGGGAAGGGGAGCTCACTTGAGCCCCTCATTGGGGAATCTTTGATAGATATGCTAATTAGTAAGACCTATAATGTTACACCAGATCTTTTGGGGGTGTGCATTGAGGTGTGCATTGAGGTGCATTCCACTTGGACATGGTGCACCTAATACAGAGGTAAAATCCCTTTTTCCCTTCTAACCGTGTTTGACTCTTGATTTTCAGACTAGGAAAAGGCATCAATAGTTCTACAGGCAAATGTGCTAAGGTTTTAATTTCAGTTAAGCAGCAATGGTGGCTGGAATGGGGTTCTACATTGGGCTTAATTTCCACAGCTCCCAACAGCTTAAGGTTGTAATAGCAGCAATAAAAGAAAAAACAGGAAAAAGTAATATTAATTAAATGTAAAATGTCCAGGTACCTGATCTACTGAAAAGCAGCCTAGAGTAGTTAGTAAACATAAACACATTTGAGGCTTCTTTGTGAACCCATAGTCAGCCTCACCACAGCAGGCCTATGATTTAAACTTTAAGAACCTTAAATACTTTAAAGTATCTAACTATGTAAGAACTAAAAGGCTTATTTTCTTTATTTCAGGTGATACTGTCACTATTGGAGATGTGTCTTTTAAACTCAAAACACCGAAGAACCCAGAACTTGTTCCTCAGAACTACAGTAAGAATCTGCTTTGCTTTTGAAGGAATTTCAAGGCTTTATTAAAAAAATTTCTAGTCACTCAATCACCTCACTGACTTTACTGAAATGATCTAAGAAGTATATTTTGAAAAAGCATGCAATTTGGCGTAGACTGTCTTTGCCTAGTTCATTATTACATCTCTGGTTCAGCTGGTTGTATAGGAATCTTAACTTTGAATATAACTTGTCCCATTGGTCAATGGGACAGTAAAAGAATCATTTGTATATGTCTCATGTTTTTGTTCAAAAGGGTTCTTATCCAAGGATTACTTCTAAAAATAATCTCAAGCTGTTTGGTCATAAAACTGTGGCTGTTACGAATTATCATTCAGTTGCAATATGATTGTATGTCCTATGAGTTTGCAGATGTATGGTGTTTTCCTACTGTGATATTTAGTATTCCCAGATTATCACATAATTGTTGTCAGCAAACATACAGATCTTTGCAATCCATCAAGTTAATGAGAAGTCAGTTGCATAGTCATGAAAAATGCTGTCAGATGGAAAATACGCAGCCAATTATGCACATCAACAAGGCACATACATTTACCTAAAATTGATTCACATTATCTTTTGATACCTTATTACAAATGTCACTGGTTTGCAGCTATCCTTATTTCCTGACTGTTCATGGAGAATACGTGCTTCTTGAGCTTTTCCTTTTGCACCGTGGATCAGAGGTGAATCATGTTTGCATTGTGGCTTTTCCCAGTATACAGGCCAGATGTTTTCTGAGGATCCAAAATGATCAGTTGCCATTTGTTCCGTACTTTCACATGTAGGCTGCTGGATATCCAGAATGCAGGTTTAAAAACATCCACTAATAACTCATTTTTCCATTCAGATAAATTTGCAGACCAAAACCAAGCACACATGGCATTCTAAAAGGGTATGCAAGTCTTATATTACAGTTTACACAGGGACAAGCACTGAGAACTCCCAATGATGGTCATTGCACAGTTCTACAGGTGGAAAGTGGGTGTAATCATTCACTTCAAGTGCATGTGCTTTCCAGGAGCATGTCTAAATCCATTCTATGGCATTTTGAATCAAGAAAACTCCTGGGGCACTGGTCTTTTTTTTTTTTTGTTTGGTGTGTTTTGTTTATTTTTTTAGAAGGATGGCACTGATAGTATCAATGATAGACTTGCCATTGCACAGCTGGCAATATAAAAAATTTATATTGTTTTCTTAGGCAATAGTGCTGCAGTTCGTCAGACAGGCTTTAGGTGGTCCTGCTTGAGCAGGACAGTTGGACAAGCTGATATCGAGAGGTCCCTTCCAACCTCAACCATTCTGTGTTTCTGTGATTCCTGATTTTGTAATAACTGGGATAGTAGACTCTGTTAATATTGACATATTTAGATTATTGTTTCTTACCTCTATTTTGTCATGCAACATTTCTTCTGAAATATGAGCCCTTTGAGAGGTGTAGCAGAAATACAGAATGATAGAACAGTTTCAGTTGGAAGGGGACCTTTAAAGGTCATTTAGTCCAATCCCCCTTCAATGAGCAGGGACATCTTCAGCTAGGTCAAGTTGCTGTGGGAGCAAGAGGAAGATTTTGTTTGCTTTCACTATTTGACTAGTGAAATCTGCCAGTAGTCTGGTGGGCCAGATCACTGATCTAAATCTGGATTGTGGGCTGCTGAAGTCTCAAAACTCAGTAGGCATCATACTGTCACTTTCCTACCAGGTGATCTAAAGTACCAAAAATTTCCAGTGCCATGTGCCAGCCATTGCTGTTACAGGGTAGCCTATGAGGAAAGGGTTTCTCTTTTAGACTGTAATGTCACTTCGCATTCCTCGTGAGTTTCCTGGGAATGCAGCCAAACAGTTGAGAAATGCTGCATTGTATTGCTTTTCACAGCTCCTTAAATAATAGATTTTCACTTTTCATCCTTTAATTTTTATGCTTTTTCTCTCATTTTGATCATGAAGGCCATCAGCTGTCTATGCTAATGACTGATGTGATCCATTTCACTTATTTATAATTCTGGTAGATTGATCTGCTTTCTGGTTTTCTGTGCTGTACCAAATGTGTTAATTTTAACAATGCTTTCTGAGCCATTACTACATATTTTGTTCAACTCACACTTTTCAGCAAGCTAAATGTTAGTTCTAAGTTACTCTAACAGCATCTCTTTCAGTTCTTTGGACTGAGAAGGTAAGAGAATTATGAAAGCATTTGGTAGAATCAAAGGAGAGATTTTTCTAGTTAATGATTATAAGAAGGAAAAAGTCGTTGAAAACTGATAGCAAAAAGGTTTCTAAACATGGAGCTTGTACAGAATAATGACATTTTAGCTAAAATCTGATACCATGTAATAATAACATTATTATTATTGTTAATCTGATACCAAGTAATAGTAACGTTTATTAGAACACATATTATTAGTTGTTTCTCTCTTTTTAATTTTTAATAATCATGACTGAAAGGAGCCTGTGTCATGCTTGGGATACTGTTGTTCATCAGTAGTCATGTACTGGAAGTAGGATTACTTAAGGTATAAAATTTTGCTTGTAAACTTAGTTATCAAATGAGTTAAAATTAAGTAACATAGAATACTGATGTATTTCATAGCAGGAAATCTATTTCAAATACTTCATTGCAGTTTCTTTGTGTATTTAAACTTAGGAATTTTTTTAACCCTTAGTGTTTAAGTTCTTTGGTTATCTTACTATGGAGAACAAAGATATATTCCTGTAGTGGAGTTAAATAGATTGTATTGACTTCATGTTGATTATCATCTTGTTGTGAGATATTTAGAGAGTGTATGTGTATCACTTAACATTTTTTTCTTCTTTTAAGAGTACTTCTTGTTTTGCTGGGTGAATGACTGCTGTAGATACAAGTTGTTTTGATGTAAACCAAATGGAAGTAATTGTATGTTTAGACTAATTTATAAACTAAAACATCATATATTTTGAAAATTTATTTTAGTAATTAATATTAAATGTGAATGATAAATGTACTTACCTGATTTCTTTTAAACTAAGACTAGAAATAATTAGATCATTTGCTTAAGCGGGAAATATCCCTGAGAAGGTCTCTGACATTGTAATGTTTGTAGTGGAGTAAGAACTAGTAGGGGGGAATTGAAGCGATTACAGTTCATTTACTAGTATTGCAGTATTGTTTTCTAGCTCATAATTTGTGTGAAGTAGAATGTTTCTGCTTTTGTTCTTCTGCCAGAAGATAAAAGCCATGTTAAAATGTGGTGATGTTGGAAGTGTGTATCTAAAATTTGCAGCAAATTTTAGATATATTATAACATACTCTAAACTCAGCATTATTTTCTAGGCTTAACAATTGCCTTAAAAATCTGAAAAAATCATAACAGAATAAAGAATGTAGATGTCCTAAGTACCTACAAAACTTTACAGTTGTCATTTTGTCACATAGATACCAAAATATTTATTTCTTTGTCTTACCAAATTAGACTGATTTTTAACTCCTTTATTGCACCTTATTACATTTTGCAGAAATTGATAGGATGTGTTTCCATGTCTTTGCTTTTCAGGTTTTTTGCTAGGTACTTGGCAAGTTCTCTACAAAATGCTCCATTTTGTGTGTTAATGTGAAATATTAATTTGTTTTGCTGTTGTTGTCAAATGGCTTTTTCTTGAAAGACAATAATTAAAGGTACATAAAATATGAGTTATTTTTTAAGTGACAAGTAAAAATGAGTCATGCACAAGGGAATTTTATTAATGGGATTTTTATCATAACTGTGTCTGACACATTCTAGAAAGAGGGCACTTATTTTTTACTGCTTCTTCTTTCATCAGTAAAAATAAGCCCTACATTTTTAAAGTCTCACCATGTCTGAAAGCACGATTGTTTCTTTAATTATACTTTGGAGAAACTGTGTATGACTTTCTGTGATAGTTTAGATCTGAAACTGAATTGCAAGAATGCACCTTTTTTTTTTAGTTCATGACAGTGTACTAATTTCCTTAATGGTTTCTGGAAATGTTACGAAAGTGATAATGTAGTTGACATTTTATCTATTTATTAATCTTGACAAAACGATTCCTAACACAGCTCTTCCAGGACATTTTGTTCAATGATGTCAAATCCTCATTAGGGCAGGAAAAGGGATGTTCTTTTGCATCTGGGCTTCGCTGCTCTGAGAAGGTGCAAGTGCGTTTGAGAGATATTACATGCAACTGCATTGAATTGTGGAAGATTAATTTCAAACAGTGTCGTTTTGTGCCAGCTGTCCTCAGTCTGAGCACCCTCCCCAATGTGTGATCAAAAGTGACGTGTGTATTCAAAGGATTAAGTGATGAATTCTGTTACTTTTTTTCAGTTGAAATACATGAAACAGTAATTATTGTGAGGAATTCAAACAGAATATTCATGCATGTAATAATCTCTATGTCTTCACAGAATGGTATGTGCCACATATGGAAGCTAGTACAGGTGTATGTTCAGTTTTTGCTCTTAAGTGTGCTCAGATTTTCACTGGAATGTGTGCTCGTTCTTTTTTTATGTTAACTTTACATCTGAGTGCCAGAATGCAACACTTTCTAGAGACAGGTTGTATTGCAGGATGACTGTAATTTCATGCTTACAAAAATTTTAGTCATTACATTTCTTTACTCTTAACCTCAGGGAAGTTGTCTGCTGTCAGAGATGATGATTATTTCAACAGTTTGAGTTTTTATGTACACTTCCAACTGTTCTGCTATTTGGGTGTTACCACCTCATCCAGAATCTGAAACAGTGGGCTTTTTGTCAGTAGAGCTCTGGACTTCTTACATCATTATCCCCATTTTGTCTGTGCTGAGAATGAGGCACAGGCATACATGGGAACATGGAAACCTACAGAGAAGGTCTGGATGGAGCTCAGAGAGTTGTCTGTACTGTTCCTTGGGCTTCAAAACAAGATCAGTCAACTCTGAACCACTCCTGAGAGATGGTTGTCCTCCATGTTCTTAAAACATGCTGGTGATGTAGGAATCAAAACCTCTCTGCACACTTTGCTCCAGTAATTAATGATTCTTTTGTGACAAAACTTGTTGAAATGCTTCATTTAGGTTTTTGGGACATACTTTTAGTTCCCAGAGGTTTATTCTATCTAGCATAACCTTGATGTAGAGAACTTTTTTCATTCATGGTAGTTCTGTCTTGCGTATTTGAAAACCATTATTTATTTTCTATATGTATCTTATGATAATTTTTCTTTCTTTTTATTTTGGATTCTCGTATACTTTTTGGTGCTGGCCTGAGCTGTTGTGCTCAAAATGCAGACATACTATGTCCCTCCAGTTGGAGTCTGAGCTATGGATGACTGCTCTGATTATGTATTTCTCTGAGTAGTACATCCAGCTAAGAATAGTTTCACTTATTCCATGTTTATGTGTCATTAGGAGAAACTTAGTCTTCAGAATCCCGTTCAGGGTTTCCTCCAGAAAGCTATTTGGTTTTACATGTTTCCTTTATATTATCTTTTAATTTATTCTCACATGGAGAAATATGATTTCTCTGTGTTGAACTAATACCTTCCTGTGAAGTAATCAACTCAGAGGAATTGATAAATGAGTTTATGGTCTCATCCAAGAAGTAACTTCCCCCTTTCTAAGCCCCTGTAAAGACTTGCAACTTGTTTCCTTAAAACCACAAGACCAAAAATTTTTTGGAATGAAGACTGTTTCCATGAAAAATTTATGAGGAGAAGCAATATTCCAGTGAAAACTGTCTGTGATGTAACCACGCTGTGAGACTGAAAACTCTTTGGGTTCTGTGCATCAGCATAAAATGGGACGAGCAGCAATGCTTTATTTGCTAAATGGCAGCAGCTGAAAGCGGACCACATAGGAGTGCCTCTCTCTCCACCTTGGCCATGCTGCCTCCTTCACCCTGTCCTGGCCAATTCACTCTCTTTCCTCATTGTCCCCCAGCCTGAACAAGCTGTGAAATGAGTCTCAGTGAGTTCATTTGAAAAATCAAATTGAAAAATCCCCCTTTTGAAATGTATTTATGTTTTTAGACAAAGACCTTCTTCCTTGTCCCCTTCTCCCTTAGCTGTATTTACGGCAGCTGCTCCTTGTGCTGGATGTACCGCAGACTGCCATGGACAGCTAAAGGACCCCTCGGTATTCAGATGAGGGGGGACATCTTGTTCCTGTCCTTAATTTTTAGCACTCCTGAAACAAGGAGCCATTTTCAGACAATGAGCATGCTTTGTACTCAAGGTTCAGGGTATGCAGAGGGTTTTTTTTATTCTGCTGAAAATTAGGTATGTTGATGTGTTCTAAGCGCCTGTTGGTTATTATGTGATCAACCAGAGTCATACAGGGATGGGAGTTCTGCTGTATTTTGTATCACATCTGGAATAGGTATTCTTGGGAATCAGTTCACCTGACGGTCTGAATAGCGGGAAGAGTTGCAGTCTTCTTCATTTATGGCATTTCTTCTGTAAGTGGGACACAAGGACTTGCCAGCAAATATTGTCTCGTATCTCCAACGAATCTTATGGCTTCAGTGAGTGTGCCAAGAATTCAAGTATGAGTGAACTGGAATATTTCCGAGGCTAGCATAGCTGTTTCAGTCTTGGCTTTGTCAAAAGCTGATTTGTGGATCAAACAAGAGCAGCTGCTGCGTTTGCTTCAAAATCTATCTAAAACATTTTCTACATTTTATTTGGGGATTTCTCTGTTCAGATTCAGCTGCTCACTTTACAGAATGTTTGTGCAGATTCTGCTAGGTGCTGTTCTACTTATCACTTATTACAAATCAATAGAATGCACTTTTTCTGTCTGTCCTTGGTACACAGGAATAGCAAATTGTAGCACCAGCTACTCTCCTGTATGTGCCAGATGGTGTCTTAGAGAATACACTGCAGAGGCTTACTATGCACCATCCTGCAGATTAAGAGTATTGGGCCTGCTATTTAACTACTGCAAATCAGCAGAGTGCCACTAAACAGGTTGTGCAATCCCAGTTTGCATTAAATGCTATCTGACTCATCAGGTAATTAATAAATATTGCTGTAATATACATGCTTTCCTCAGTGAATTTGCCCTGTCTTCTAAATGTCATAGAAAATTATTATTCAGTACTTGTGGTAAAGTTGAAATACAGCTCTTGAATAGAGAGGAATTTTTTTCAAGTCATATTAGAGAACTTGAAAGCCTTGCAATGCAGAGACAGTACAAGTAGTCTAAATATATATAAATAATATACAAGATACTGAGTATGTGCTTCTGAGGTTGCTTTTGAAAAGCATCCTGTGCTTTGGAAACAGTTTGTGCAGCACAGACTGCATGTACGAGAAAATGTTACATTCTTCTGATTTTAAAAAGACTTTAAAAATAACTGGGAAGGTGTAGTAGGTTTAGTGTCTGGAACAATGTACAGATATTACATGTTAGAACTGAAGGAACTGACAAGTGGAAGCTGCTGTCATGACAGTTCACCTTAAGGAATGCTAGCTTGGAATCATTGGCATCATTTGTAACAGGCTTCCTTTGAGTGAGTTTGCAGATGTCAATGTGCTACTTTGTGATTGGAAACATGTATTATAATTGATCTAGGTATAATCTGTTTGTGAGGAGAATGATGTGAATGGAGAATCAAGGAAACCTTTTTCTACTAAATGTATTGATAAGGAATTGTCTTTCGTGTCCTTTTCTCAAAAAAAGCAGGAAATTCTCAGACACTAAGTTGTATTTTTTGTATTGCTATTTCAGAGTACATTTGGACTGTTTAACACAATGATGGCAATATAAGTGCCCTGAAATTCCTTAAGGTTTTCATGGGGATCACGCTTTATGATTTTACATTTTTTTGAATGCTGTACACTTCTGTTCTCTTTTACATGACGGGGTTTTTTTGACAGATATTGCTGAACATTCTAAAGTCATTTGCTATTTATGGTACTGTTTTTAAGTGTGAGCTGGGTTTTTTTCTTGAGACCACCCTAAAAATGAAAAAGATAGCTACACATATTAATGAGAATTATGCCAGAGGCATTTGTAGTCAGGCTGTGTCAAAGCTGGTTTTGCCGTGCTTCTAATGCATGAATTTTGACATGAAAGAGTTCCAAGTGTATTTTTTCACTGTAAGCAAAGTACTTTTCTTTTTTTTTGAGAACAGCTACTATAGAAATACACTAGAGGCACATTGGCTTCATCCAGGTAGAAGTAATAACGAATGTGAGATCTGTCCTAAAATTTTAATGGTACCTTGAAAATAATACTTTTTCTTTGTTTGGTGCTTTTCAAATTTCCATACCTGTCCAGTAGCAAAGTTTGGACAGAGCACTTAGTCTGGTGTGATGTATTATGCTTTATTTCCCAAAGAATATATCTAATAGAAACTTCCCTAATTTCCTTGAAAACCTTGTAGAAAGGAACGTGTTATTCCCTGCAAGGAATTGATTTGCACTTTGCCGGTTGTGTGTGGTGCGATGTGCATTGCTTTTGGAATACAGTACTTCAGTGAGGAAGAAGAAAACATTTTACATTCTGATGTCAGCACACCATATATGAAAGCTAATCCTGGGCACACTAATGACAGTTGTTCAGAAAACAAAACTAGACAATAAGGCAAAGCTGAAATATTTGTTTACAATTAATCTGATAATCCTAATGCGTGGATTGCTCACCTGCATGTGTACGCTATTCCTGTTCACATTGGTGGTAAGGATATTGTGAATTTCTCTGGAAGTAGATGATTTCAAATGGATTCCCCAAGTGCCAGACCAAAGACCAAAACCTTCATTTAGTTTTTGTTAAAATTTTTCTTAATCCCCCTTTATGCTTGAAAAGTCTTCCTTGATTCTCATACAGTTATTTAATACTGTTTCTATGGTCTTACAAAAATGGATTTTAATTCTAGTTTGCAAAGATTCAGCAGTGAATCTTCAGAATTGAGTGGCACTCTTGCCTGCTGTCCTTAACTCTGCCCTGCACATGTTGGTTCCCCTGTCTCAGATGTAATACCGGGTCTTGTTTTTTTAAATGTTGGCTTCTAGTTGCACCTAGCAATTGCACTGGAAAAAGGTAAATAACCAAGTATTCATTTGTAGATTTTATTGCTTCATGCTCCTTTCTTGCTGCACTTCAGCATCCCAGTTACTGCCCTTGAGCCTCCAGCTTCAAACCTCATCATTAGTCTTGTCAGACTGTTCTGAAAGCAACCATACACATACATGCGTACATAAATCTCCCTCCGGACTTGCTTATGTTTGCCTTCTCCTCCTGCACTAGTGCTTTTTGCTTGTGGCTGAGAAAGAGCCAGGCTTTGCTGGGGGATATGGGAAAGACTTGTCTGGGGATAGGGTGATATGTGGCAATGAGAACAATGCCGCTCCTTCAGTGTGCTGTTTTTGTATGATGCTTTCCACTGCTGCCAACATTTGTATGCATGTGGTAAAAGTTTTAGTTTAATTATCATCAGGTTATTACTTTTTAAATTAATGCATATGATATTTCTTAATAGAAGTAAATAGATCTGCTTTGATTTGTTTTTTATTATGATTTTGGAAGCTGTACGGTATCAATGTAGTGACATGACAAAGTTTGCATTTCCTTAATAATTTAATTCTTTGGTTTGCTGTGTGAAAATATAAACAGGAATGCAGTTGTCTTTTTAAAAAGTAAGAAATAAAGTTTGTCCCTGAATACTAATCTTAGTCTGGCGCAATCAGAGTTTTTTGAACTTTTTTTGAAGTTCATGGGAGCATTGGGATATAGGCTGGATAAATATTTTACAAAATGTTAATAATGTATGTATATTATATTAACTGGTGCTGAGGAGTCCACTCAACATTGAGTAATAGAAAACAGTCTTTATGTTGATCAGTTTAATGTGAAATACAAATCCGCAAGTTTTTTTTCCCGTTTATGTCGGTTGTTGTTTTTTTAAGGATGAAGTTGTGCAGAGTAAAAAGCAAGTGGGTAAGATAGATGTATAAACTTCTATATGTAAATTAAATGATCTGTTATAAACTGTGTGTGGAATTCTCTGCTTTTCAGCTGCCCAGATTGGGGCAGTACAGCTTTGTGTCTTGTATTTTAATTTTGGAGATAAGCTCAAAGAAAGTGTTGAATGGCCAGGTATCTAACACTTTTCAAAATTTATTAATGTGTTCTTATCTTTGTGTTTCAAAGTGACAGAGTCTCTGGCCCAGTCTGTAGTCCACCATTTAAGATGGATAATGCAGAAAGATCTTCTTGGCCAAGACATCTTTCTTATTGGGCCTCCTGGGCCTCTCCGGCGATCTATTGCCATGCAGTATCTGGTGAGTATGTTGGTTTAAATGTGTTGGAGACATAGTTATTAATGTCAGTCATTCTCATACTAGACAAATGGTAAAAGGTAGTCCTAGGAAATCTTACACAGCAAGCTACTTAGGAAGTAAATAAGTTTTTTTCATAAATTTTCTTTCCAAAGCTCAGATTTTGTTATAGACAAATAGGAAGTACAGACATTTTAGTACATGTTTTTCTGCTTAAACTCGAGGGGAAAAAAAATGAGTTGGAAAACTGTGTTACCATATGCTATCACAAATGGAGAAGCAGTTTGTTCTCGGCATTATGTATGTTAGAAGATTAAGTTATCTGCCTACTGCTACAGACAACAAATAGTTTTTGCTTCATTACATAAAAAAAGAAATGAAGGAAAGGATTTGGGAGAGAAGTGTTCTGAGTAACATTTGGGAACAGTTATTCTGAGTGATTAGAAAGAGTAGATGCGTGTATGATCCTCTCTTGGAATGTGGGAAGGATGTGCCCACAGCCATCTGCATGAACCATGGCAGCATCATGTACAAAATTTCACGTTTAAAACATCAGTGCCCTTAAGTGATCAGGAGGAGGGGGATGTCTGCCCCAAAAAGTGATGTGGGTAGGACTTGGTCTGCCATGAGCTCTATCTGGAATCTGGTTGAGCAGAGGGATCACAAATGGAGGCATGTAAACAGTTGTCATAAAGATCAGCCATTTATTTAAAAATCAAAAGATACTAATTCAAACACTAGCTCTCTGAGGTAGAGCATAGAGTAGAAAGCTGTAAGATTTTGAACTTTATAAAGGAGAGAAAAGATTTCTTAATTCAGCAAACCAGATGCGATACTTAACAGTGTGATGCATTCCTTAAAATAAATGAGAAGAGTTTGATATAACCTAAAAAGAGGACTTGGAAAAACACCTGATATCCAGGCATGGGATATAGAATGTGCCTTGTTATTTATGCCACAGACTGTATGCACTTGAGATCTGTTAAAAAGGCTGCAACTGATTGAATGCCATGCCAAAAAATTATGTGAAGGCTGGACTTTCCATGTGAGCTGATACATGCTGTGGTGCCTTTAATGAATATATATAAGCCTGGAAAACTTCTATTTGCTGTTGCTGAAAGCTACTATGCATTCCTACACAGGGCTAATTGTTGAAAAACACTTTTTTTTTTAATTAAAAGAAAGTACAACTGTTATCTACCTGCAACATAAAGGAATTGGTGGCTTTGTAACCCAATAGGCACTTAAAAAGTGGAAAGGAAATAGTTTTAATCGGGCTTTACATCTTAGTTTTATTTTTTTCATACAACTATAGTTGAAAGTTACCTGTTAAGAGAGGTCTGTTAAATCAATGACATTTTTAATTGAGGGGTAGGGGCTAAGAGAATTTCATTATGAATCTGTTTCCTAAACAGAATGAATTATAACCCAGAGATGGAAGTAGCAGAAATATCAGTTGTAAATGCATGGGTGAATTGCTTTATTCCTTTAAGATAGCAAATTCTAAGTATATCTCATATTGAATCAAAATAAGCAAAAGAATAACCCAAGGGTTCTCCTTTTTCAAATAGTCTGTAGTTTTACAGATGCAGAGTGCATCTCATGACAGCCAAGGAAGAGAGGATAAGAATAATATAGTTCATCAGTGTACTGGCAGAGCATGTGCAGGTAATAATCACAGCTATAAGTGTAAACACAGTATAAGTGTTACTGAATAGTGAGAGTTGAACATTTCAATCTTTTACAGAAAACTTCTGATTTTTATTTGTGATTTGTAGGTGCCAGTTCTTTTTCAGTGTCTGGAACCAGAAGATAAACCTACAGGGTGCTGCAGGTGTTCAATGGAAAGAGTATATAGCTGGTTATTATGTTTTTAGAATAGGTTTGGGGAATATAAAGTTTATTGAGCAGAAATTCAAACCGTTTTGTTTGAGGCAGAACACACTGTTAACATTTTTAAAATAAGAGATATTAGATTTTGTTCAGTTATTTCAGATCACTATGCTGCTGCCTAGAGCACTTTTGTACAATTATACCATTAGGCCGATCCTTAAAGTTCACTTACTCGGGTTATAGTCTTATGTTTGCAATGACTTCAGACTGTTGTCCATAGGAGCTGACAAAGCGGGAGGTTGAATATATTGCGCTCTCAAGGGACACCACAGAAACTGACCTCAAACAGCGACGAGAGATCCGAGATGGCAGTGCTTTTTATCTTGACCAGGCAAGTTGCAGTTTCACACCACCTAGTCATTATTCACAAGTAGTTTGAAGGAAGTCGTGGTTTATATGATGAAGAATCAGTATGTGGATTGACATGTTTTTAATCCGAGTAGAAAGTCTCTTGCATGATGATCTCATGATTATCGTAAATGTTATCTCTACCCAAATCTAAGATTACTCGGTCTCTTAAGAGTACTACAGGGTTGATTTAGATAGACCATTTTTGGTAAGAGTAAGATCCATTCTGTGCAAGTTAGATAAGCACTACCCTTGCTAGGTCTCTTCCTCAAAACTTGCAGCAAATTAGATGTATTCCTGAAATGAATCTTCTGACCTAGTTTAATTGTAAAAGAGTCTAGTTCATGTGTTTTATGGCTGCTCTGTATTGTGAAACCCAAGCACAGTAAAGGGAGGCAATTGTGAGATTGGATTTGAACCTCACTGCAGACATGGAATCAAATAATGATTTAAACACTCCTGCCATCAGTATTGTCCCAGACCAGTAGCTGATTTACTGTAGCCATAGAGTGACTTGGGTTAGGTAAAATTTCTCTTCATAAGTTATCAATGGCATGTTTCCTTTCTGATTATGCAGGTAAAATACACAATTCATATGCAATGTCTGTTTTCCTAGATACCTAAAATTTTTATAGAAGTTAGGTTTCTAGTTATATAGGGCGGGTGAGTTTCTGGGTTGTAGTAGGAACTTAAATGAGTTATCGAAAAGAGTTTTCAGTTGGTGGTGCTATAGAGGTTAATGATATCACCATTGTACAAATGTTTTGTGAGGGAAAACCAGAAAGCTTTGTTCCCTCTTTTAAAGAAACATTTTTCCTTTCTTTTTTTTTTTTAATTCCCAATGATCTCTTTTTAAGCCTACTAACTTTCAAGAAAATTTTAAATAGATTTTCTTGAAACCGCAATAAATGACTTTGGGCAATGGAATATCCTCAGAATGAAGAATTAACAGTTAATCTAAATATATTTTATTTTAGTTACTTCTAGGAATTCAAATTATTTCATGCTTACCTGGAAATGTGAGGATTGCACAATATGAGATAATTTGAAGTACTGTACTGTGTATTAGGGCTGTAAATGGCTTCTCATTTACCAGAAGGTGAGAGCATTTGTGTAGGTTGTGGGATTAACTCATGGACTAATGTCAGCTTCATGCCTGTCTGCTGTTATGGACAGCCTTAACCTCAAACTTGCTACAGGATAGTCAAGGTAATTTACCCATGGTGTAAGAGCATTAATTAACTAACATTTTTAAGAGCCACTGTGTCGAGGACTGTAAGAAGCTCACCAAGACGGGAGATGGTCTTTTGCCACCATATTTGTCTGTAGACTGTGATCTCAGTGTAAGTATGAGGCAGCTGCACTTTGTACAAGCTATTTCGAGTCATCTCACTCCAGTATGAACACTCTGGGAAGATTTACTTTTTAAGGTCAAGGTCTAAGATGACCACCTTCCTCAGTGAGTTAGAAACTTTCAGTTGATAGGTTTTTGCCAGAATGCAGCACAGCAGTACTTCAGATCAAGACTTTCCTTTAGCAAGATACCAAAGTACTAAAATCAGTCGGAATTATGTCTTTCCTGAGCTCATATTTCACTCGTTGTATTTATAACCAATGTGTGTTTAAGCTCTGAATGGAACATAAGAAAATAAATAATTGGTATTTAGATGAACACTTTTAAAATACTGGAAACATGAAGGTGACTCTGATAGATAGTGGTGTTCCAGCTGAAGTTTTCTTATCCTATATTTCAGTTAAAGATACATAAAATATGGTACATAGTTAAGTTTAGAACTGTCATACATCTAACTATTCCATTTTATATTGAGCTATAAAGTTTTGCAGATTACACAGGTGCCTGAATTTCAATGATTTCTTTTAATGATTTTGAGGTTTGCAGATGCTGTACTAATTCAGAGCATTACAGAAGCCAGATGCTACTCTTCTTTAAACTACAAACCATGAACTGAGAAAGGTATCAGTAGGAAGCCTTAATAAAATATTCCCTAAAGATCTTGGATTGCTCCAGTTGGCATAGCTGAGCCAAAGAGAAGGTGAATTCATGTGACTGAAGATAGCAGATTCTGCTTTTCAGATTTTCGTGCCATTTCCTTTCCTGTAGAATCTCATGCTTGCTCTTCGTGACAGCCAAGAGAAGACAGCAGAGCTTGAAAGTCTGGTTTCCAGAACTCCCATGTCTGAATTCTATGGGTTGAATAAAACTTATCTGTTGTTTAAGATATGAGGCTCTTTGTAAGCAAGTCATAAGATAGTAATATAGTTACTTTGCACTTTGAATAATCATATACTGTAACAAAACCTGGCATCTTGTGGCCAGAAAGAACTTTAATTTAGTGGATCATCAGGTTCGCAGACCTAGAAAGGTTTGCAAAGTTGTCTCTGAGCAATTGTTAAGATGTTGTAGTTGTTTATAGCTCCACATTTAATAGTGACAGATTAAATTATGTAAATTATTATCTCAGTGGTTTAAAAACATCAGCTATATTTTAACATGAAGTTACAGAATATGATTGCAGTTACTTATTTAAAATATATTTAGAAGGTGGTGATTTGGAAGCAGTTGTTGAAATTACATATTGAAATATATATTGAAGGGCCATCAAGTATTCTTGCATATCAGCATTGCTTAGTACTAGAGTGAATCCAGTGGGAGAATTGGAGTTGGGTAGTTAGAAGAGATACCTGATAAGGGAGGGGAAAAAAAATAGAAATATCTCAGAAATAGGAGATCATTAAATAAAGGTAAACATTGAATTGTTAAATTCACTGCCAATTAAAATAATGTAAAATAAAGAACTTATGATGAGGTAATGGTGAATTATTTAATTCATGTACTGACAGCAGAAAATTCTGTTTTCTTGTCTTTACTTTGGGCCATTAATTTTGGCTTTCAGCTGTTAATTCACTGTAAAACGTCTCAAAAATGTCATTATTGCTGTTACTGAGCTAATTAAATAACCTCTTGGTTTTATTTTCTAATTTATTGCATGGGTTAATTATATTATAAAATTGGTTGTCAAGATACAGAAGAATAATCTTCTGACGTGGCTTGAAAGATTTCATGTCGTAACGAATTAAACACCCAGAGTGACAGAAATGACAGCTTAAACTATCCCGTCTGTAAAATGAACATAACATGAAATCCCTTGGAGGAGCACTACACAAACTTGACTTGGGCTTCTCTTAATCAAAGCAGATTAGAAAGGGAATTATAAAATAAGACGTGAAATTAATTGAATGAAATTATAATCATATTGGAGAGTCAGATAATATCTGAGAGTGTGTATGTGTGTATGCACGTATGTATGGATGTATGCTTGTGTATACGGATAAAAAGCTTTCTATATCTTACTAAAGAGATGTGTAAGAATGATTCAGCTTTTAAAAGAAATTAACCACTGAGTGGGAATTGTGTGATTCTGTGATTTATTAACTTACAGCCTTGGAGGTTACAGTGGGTTTTTGATGTGCTGCTAAGTTAGCCACAGCCACATTGTCACAAAGTGTAACTTCATGGACTGACTATTGCTGCAGTATCTGTGTATCTAGAACAAGAAGTGAGATAGTGAAGCCTATACAAAGAAGAGACAAGCAATGCAGTGCTCCAAAAGTCTGAATGTTCCTGTTTATTTTCTTATTTTGTCCAACATTGAAGCAAAAGAAGGAAATATTAGGTAGAAATGAACACTATTTGGATTAAATTAATCTTTGTTAATGTTGACATCATATATCTTTTACCTAAAAGAAAAATGCATGTTAAGGACCCCTATATGGTAGCCTCTTAACTCGTAGAAGTGATTTTGGTTTAATCATTTTGCAGTAGTCATTCATTCTTCTGAAAGTGTCGGCATTTAACTGGTTTTGTTAGGCTAGCAGTTCAGATTCTGTTATCTTGTTTTGATGTACAGGGCATATAGATGAATGTCAGTGATGTCATGTGAGGAGTATTAGGATCATGTATTTATAATTCCTTATAAAAAGTGTGAGATCCTTTTTTTTTTTTTTATGTTTTTGTCTGTTATGTGTATATTCTACTTCCTTTTCAGCTGTTATTTCCTACTATGGGAAAAGGAGCAATACTTTGTAATACATGGGATCATAATATCCATAGGCAATATGGACTTGATGGATGGTGCTCTCGAGTCAAAGTGATTTATGAGTGATACTAACTTCATAATTTTTAGATATCTGTCAACTACTTACTTTCCTTTTTATTTTGCTACTCATTGGGAAGAAAAATATAAATTACCCTTCTCCTTTATTCCTGTCCAGAAGATAAACCTTCCCTAGGTTTATTTCTTTGTAGGTATTTATTTACACTAATAAATCTGTTAAGAACCTCAGTTTGCTTTCTGCTGGGCCTTGTTTCTGCCCAAGAGGCAGATTGTTTCATGTATCTGATGTAACTGCGCCGTTGTACTAAGATACTTGGTGTAGCTGCTGCCAAAGCAGGGACATAGTTTCTTGTAAATACAGTTTGCAGGCACTGTTGCAAAAACACCTGACTGTCGTGTTAATGTAAGGGGTAATGGAAGTAAAACAGATCACTTGATGTGTGATACTTCAAAAATGGAAAAGAAAATTCTGTGGAGGAAGGTGAAATCAGTGACTGGGGAAGGCAAAATCAATGACTGAAATGAAGGACTGTTCCAGTTCTTGTCACATTTATGTATTTATGTTCTCATCCTATGTTAATTCACTTCCTAGGGTAAACTTTTCTAGCCAAGTTTTCTGATTTGAAACTCCAGTAAATTCAGGAGTTTATTTCTTTAGCTGCTTTTCATTCCGTACTATGGTATTGCATCATGAAATAGATCCTCACCAGTTCAGGCCATTCATTCTCACTGGAACACCAACTACTGCAGGCAGCCAGATTCCCTGTTTGGATACTAGCTAGCCCATCTGACAGTACTGTGGTATACTGCAATTTCTCTGTCTTTTGTGGGTTTTTAAATAAAAAAAGAAGTGGATAACAGTATCTGCTCTGTACTTTTGCTAAACTCACAGGAGAAAAATAGCTATAAAACCTACCAGAAAACACTTGATTAACTCAGTGGGGAGGTAGGCTGAATAGTGAAGATGTAGCCCCCTGCTCCATTAGAGAGAGAGAAAAAGGTTGAATTAGTTCTTAAGTTATCTTTTTAATTTGACTAATCATATTAGTTACTATTACATTGATTTTAATTAAATATGAACATCACATTTGGAATATGTGTAACTCTACTACTTGTGGCCTAAGTTGTTGTACTAGTTTGGACAAATTTGGAGGAAAAGATATTGTCTGATAGAAGGCCGGTTACAACCATCCCTCCCCCACCAGGTTCGGGGAAAAAAGAAATTTTACTTGGAGGAAAGTGAAAGAGATAAAAACTATTTTATCTCTTATTTAATATTTAACAAACACACAGGAAAAGGGTAATAATGCTAAATAATAAAACCTTTTGCTGTGGAGAGAAACCTGGGAAAATTTCAGAGTCCTTCTGTAGGTGTGGTCTCTCTCCTCCTCCTCAGAGCTGGGTTGGTGTGGGCCCACCTCCAGGACCTTGGTGGAAAATTCTCCCGATGTGTTCTGATGTTGTTGAAACAGTCCAGAAGAGAAGAAGGGAAAAACCCAAGTCCCAGGAAAACAAAAGTTCAACTCTCCGTCTCCCTCCGGAGCAGAGGAGCTGAAAGCTGGCTGAAAAGCAGGAAGGGTGCTTCCTCCGCTCTTGCTGCTGCAGAAGCAGAGGAGTGTGTATCTGTGTCCTTGAGCAACTGCTTTGAAAAGTTTGCTTGGATTTTTTTCCTCTCCCCCCTCTCAGGCTCAGTTTAAAGGCACAGAAAGGCACAAAATTAATTTCTGAGCATAGAGCAGCGATAGGGGATACACATCATAAAGTCACCCCAAGACAGTTGTAAAATGCAAAACTATAGCTTATGATCATCTACAAAGTGAAAAATTTTGTAACAGAAAATACACATTTTTGATGAATGGTAGGCCTGTTTGTCATCTCATCTTGGAATGACATTATGCATTCAGAACTTTTTTTATTAAATACATTTTATTTTAAACAAGATTTAAAAAATATTTTTTTCATAAAAATATTTTCATAAAAAGTTTTCATAAAAAGTTGACATTTTAGCTTTTAAAGTGGCTGAATGTAGCTTAGTAGGCCTTTATCTTACTACGCAGGTTTTGCTGATACTTTTATTTTGGAGGAAGTCTCTTCTCTTATTCAATCATTTACCAGAAATCCTGGTCAACCATGGAAGTCCCAGGTAACTGAAGTTGGCAAATGTGACACCTATCTGTAAGAAAAGTCAGTAAATTTGTGGCTGTAGGATTCTATTACTTCAGTGCAGTAAGTAGTCATCTGTTTTAGTGTGGCTCAACAGGTTTCTAATTTGCTCAACTCCTGAGGGAGAACAACATCTAGGGAATTAAGAGGCCTTTAAGCTGAACAAATACCTTGAAATATAGTCTTTGGTAGAGACATATCATTAGACATGCTGTTTACACATATCTTTAAAATCTAGCAAAGTAGTCTCCCCAGCAGGAGACAGTAAAAGCTCATAATGTATTCCATTCTGCATCTCTGTAATTTCTTTTCCTGTTATCTTTTACTTGTTGGGTAGTTTTAACAATTCAAATTGTAAAGATTCAATTAATTGTATTTGACCCATGGAAATAAATTTAGAAGATACCAATTTCCTCTGAGTTTTGTGGTATTTGTTAGCATGGTAGGTTACAGGGACTCAAACCTCCCATGTCTGGAAGATAGACTATACCATGTATTTAATAGTTCAAGTTTTGTTAGCCTGCTGCAGCCAGTCAGCATCGTGTTAGTTCAAAACCAGCCAAAGTTTTGTGTTGTTTTTACCAGATGGTTGTTCAGGCTCTCTTTTCACCATAAGTGACATCTGGACATTGCATTGTTGTGATGTTTATGAGATACAGAACTGAATGGAAAGAATTGGGTGGATGACTTTGTGTGGGATATTGTGCGGGTGGTGGGAACAAGATACTGCATTGGAGGGGACATCTGAAAGGTAGGCTGCGGATGTAGAGAATCCTTACCTCGTTAGTTCTTGTGTTTGCTGAGTTGCTTGTACTGTTGTTTTGCTGTGTTCTTATGGTTGCTGTGCTTGAGATGTCATTACAGGGATCCAGTTTTCAGAGCATGTGCAAGTCATCATCTAAAAATCCCCAAGATGTACCTTGAGGAAGCTCCTGGAAAAAGACAGTTCTTGATTACAGTTGAGCAATTTCTAGCATCTTTTAAGAATAAAACAGTTCTGAAATGTAGCCTGTCTATCATATTCTGAATGAGGCCCAGGTTTGAAAACGGTCCTTTAGGGTTCCCCAGGAAACTTCCAAATGGATTTCAGGGCAACCAGAATTTTCTGGTGTGCAAATAAGCATTTTCCTGAGAGAAAAGAACTACTACTTCAATTTTGCTATGTGAAAACTATAGTGTTAAAATTCTTGAGGCTTTACAAACTATTTTGGTGAGCTTTATAAAAATGTCTTCCTTTCTCCGACGTTTTTGGATTTCAGTGTGCGCATTGTGGTAAGCTTTTTTCTGTCCTTCTTCCTGTTCTGACACTATATAACTTCATCCATATGCTTATACATTGTGATTTATGTCAAGATTCGGGTTTACAGCTTCCTGCATTTGTTGTATTTTGCATTGCTCAAGTGGAGGAGCTTGCCATGGTGCAGCTACAGGAAAGCCAATGAAAGGCTGCTTGGGGTTGTCTTGTTCCTAGGGTGTTTTTGCCTTTAAAGATTAAATTTATATTTTTGTAGGTGCAGTGTGAAACCATCGTAAGCATACTGCATAATGTATTTGTTGCATAAAGCTATCACGATAAGAGCAGCGCTGTGTGAAGTGTTTCTGCTCCCACCCTGTTGTAGCTGCAGGTATTCCCTGGAGCAGGTATCCAGGTTACCATCCTTCCAGAGCTCTGGGGGCACAGGTGGGAGGCAACAGCAGCTGTCCTCAGATGAGCAAAATAGTCCCCTTGCTGCAGTGACAATAATCTACAAGTAAACGTTTAACAAATCCTTCTTGGCCATTTAACAAGAATTAATGTTTGATCTCAGATTTAGCAACAAGGTTACATGATGTAACACCCCCCCCCCCCCCCCCGCCATCAAATTTGAGGCTTATGTTAGACACTTAAGAGTGAACAAAACTAATGAGGGAGGGAGGCAATCCAACTCTCTCTGGGTTCTCATTATAGAATTATGAAGATTTGTTTCTTGGAAGCATTTTTAAAGAATGATTTTCAGCAGCAGATTGCAAACTTACTTTCCTTCCTCTGATTTTTTCAATGCGTTTTAGCTTCCATACCAGTCTATCAATACACAGCTAAAACTGATGTTTTCAGAGGATGCCTTGTAATATGCCTAGCTTATTGGAAAAACTTACTACTCATTACCAACCAGAATGCAGAAATGGCATAATTCAGCAAGAGATATTTCAGCTGGTGTGGTCTTAAGAGCAGACTTTATGCTGCTTAACACAAGAACTTTAGAGGTAGATGGAGTGTGCATTTACTTTGTTGTATTGTAGAGAACAATTTCCAGTATTTCAGATATGCTTTGAAGATAGATGAGGAACGCAGTTTGGAAGAAGGCAAATCAGAGTAAATTAGTGCCCAGGTGGTGGTGGTGGTATCATTGTTATGGAGCGTCTTTGATTAAGACGTAAAAAAACATGGTTGTGCATTCAGCCTTTCCTGAATCTGATTGTAAAATGGGCTTATAAGTAGGCAAAGATCATTTGAAGCCTATCTTTTGAAATTTTATTTTCCTGAGAAATAGAAATTTGAATAAAAACTTCAAACAGTTTCCAACCTCTGTACTTCTTAAATTTTGATCCTGTAAGCTGATGATCAGCAGTCAGCACAGTGTATGTAGTAAGGTGCTTCTCAGGATTGCATTGCTAATGGAGAACATCCTCTTTCTCAAAGTTAATGATTGTTACATTGTTTCCTAATATTTGCTGTCTACTCCTACAGCAGATTTTCTTCATATACAAGTTCAAGAGGGAGGTTTCTGTTAGTACTGGAAGCCTGTTACTTCGGCAAGCCTTCATCCATAGTGTGTATGTCTCAATGTGAGTCAACAAGATTCTATGGATACTCAAAATATTTTGAAACCATATGAACAGAATGTGTATTTTCCTCTAGCTAGTAAAAATCAGTCATAAAGTCTTCATAGACTTACAATATGCAGAGTCCAACCAGCTTGGCAAATAAATTGTTTGTTAAAGCATATTCTGGCTGTGTCTCCAAACTGCATTTAGACAAAATAGCATTTTGTTCGTGCCAGGTATTGGACTGTCTGCTGGAGACTCAAGTTTTCTATTCAAGGAGGTTGGAGCAGATTTTTGACATGACCAATGACCTTCCTAGAGAAAAATGTTAGTAGAAAATTTGTCCTTTGTGCACATTTTATGGGAGGAGGAGAGAGGTGTTTTATTTTGCCTGTTAGTAGTGTATGATGTCCTGAATGAAGAAAAAAATTTATTGGGTTTTTTTTTAAAGAGTCAGTGGTTCAGTAGAAGAGAAATAATCTGAGGTTTAGTACTTGTTTAATGGGCTTATTCCAGGTTCCTCTGACACTGATTATGAAGCTAGATATAAAAGTGTTGTCTTTCTAAGAAGAGAACTTGATCTGGAAATCTGTACCAGGATTAACAAATGTCTTCTCTCAGTAATGTTTGCCTGAGTCCAGATTAGATACATTAGTAATTAGGAATTGTTTCCATCTTAATGGTGATGTGAAAAGCTTACTCTAAGGCTTATTTGTCAGTTGTTAGTTATGCTTCTAAACTGTACAGAAGCATCTTAATTATTATTATTGTTTAGTGTTGTGGTGGTATAACGCCAGCCAGAAATTAAACTGCAAATAATACTCTCCCCTTCCCTCTCTGGTGAGAGAGGAACAAAGTCTGAGATGTGGGTTGAGATACCAGTTTACGGAAAGCAAACAACAATGGAATAAGAAATGCACAGTAAAAGCATCAATATTAACAACAAAAGTATGCAAAAAAAAAAGGTGCTTTACATGCAAAAGGTGTTCACCACCTCAGCTTAGTTCTGGCTTCTCCAGACAAGGACAAGATGGCAGGTGCTCCCACAGTCAGTGTTTCTTGTCCCTAGCTCTGAGACAATGAAAAACATTGATGGACAACTGCCTGAAAACCAGGTGACATCGCACCATGCCAACTGGTTCTGGACAGCTCTGCTGGGACTCCGTCCCATGCAGTACCGCTGCTTTTGACCAATCCATGCCTCTGGGACTTGCTTTGGGCTCAGCTCCTCTTGTCCTGGTTTTGCTGCTTCTTCATTCCCCATGGCGACTTCCCGCAATGGCACCATGCCACACTGTCTCTGTTGAGGTTTGATTCTGTGCCAGCTCTGCTTTAGACCACTTTGCCAGGCTCCACTCGGCTCAGCTGCATTCATCTCCCAGAGCTGCACTCCCTGAGGGATGGGAAGGGATGGGCAGGTGCGAGGGAGGGCAGGGTCCACATGGCTGGTCCTGGCAACCTTCCCCAGAGAGAGAGTGGAGACAGTGTCCCGCTCATGGTGTGTTCTCACCCTTTGCTTCCCCTGAAGCCATGCCCCGTGAGGACATGTGTGGTATAGAACAGCAGCCTGTCCAGGCCCATGTGGTTTTGAGCTCTGACACCTCTCCAAAAGTGGGGCAAATGTCTTCTGTGTCTCCTCCGATGGGTCTCTGAGTCAATTGTGTGCTTTAAACCCATGCAGCAATTAATTTGTTGTACTGAACTCATCTTTGTTTCTACTTTATTCTTTTGCATTTGTCTTTTGTACATCTGCTTTCATATGTAATTTTTTGGGGGGTTATTTTTGTGTTCTGGTGCATCTTCATTATTCTTTCTCATATCTTCTTTCTTTCTCTCTGACCCATTTTTTGGCATCTATTGTATTCATCAGAGATTTCCATCTAGCATTATATGACAGGTTCTTCTGTAGGAGTTTATAGGAGATATGCTGGGAAAAGATTTCATTTGTTCTCCCTTTGCAACTGTGCTTCTGTCTAAAATTGTGTTTAAATGTGATAGGATGAAAGACTCTGGTGCCTCTAAATGTTGACTGTGCTCAAACCTGCCACATTATTATCAGCTTAAACTTCTGGAACCTGGAAGAAGAAAAGAGTGCATTGTATTTCAGCGTCTTTTACTGGGAAGTAATTGTGAATATAGATATCAAGTGCACTTAATTACTTGAGTTAATGTCATTGTGACGAAGTTGCACAAAACCATCAGCACCAGTTTTACATTTTGGCTCCACATTAATAAGCAGCCATATACAAGCAATCAATAAAGTAGAAAAGAAACCATTTTCTAACTCTAAGTTTCCAACAGATTATCAAGTTAATGGCTGCATTTTTATTCTGGTTTTGTAGAAGACCATATTCAGTCAGGGAATATAATTTTACATCCTTTTAGTTTTATCACTCTTTAAAAAATCTTATTATTTGTAGCACTATTTTGCTTTCATCATCCATGTTTGGTTTCAACAGACTTACATTCTAATCAGACTAAAGTGATGTACTGAGGATGAATTATGCTGGTGCATATTCAGAAAAATCTAAAGGAATACTGGGCGTTTTTCTAAATATCTTAACATGATTGTAAACAGGTGAAACCACCTTGATTGTATGTTTTATGTTAAAAATGCTATCCCAGAATTGTTTGGTGGTGTTAAAATACCCAAAAATGCAGAATATTATGTGACATCAAAAAGAAAGGATTCCACATATATTTATATATACTGTGTTTAGTCTAAAATTCTGCAAGGTTTTATATCTTACTCTGTTGGTAAAAAATACTGGAACTTATTTCTGTCAGTCCCCATAATAGGCAGTAAAACTCCAGCTCATGAATGTGTAGTGCTGTTAAGGTGGTCAGCTGTCACCCTTCCTGATCACTACTGCTGTGAGTTGTGTTCTTACAGAAATAAATGTTGTTTTGGGAAAGTTCTTGGAAGAATTTGAAGGTTCTTTTTCAACTGGATTTAATTAAATATGTGAAGTTTATTTTTCTTAAAATGTTGTGGGGCTTTATTTTTTTTTTAAAGTGTGCAGTTCGTGCAGCTACCGAAGGCAGAATCCTTGTTCTGGAAGGCTTGGAGAAGGCTGAGCGGAATGTCCTGCCAGTGTTAAACAATTTGTTGGAGAATAGGGAAATGCAGCTTGAAGATGGTCGTTTTCTCATGTCTGCAGATCGTTATGACAAACTTTTGCAGGTATGGAAATGCTATTTGGATTTTCCTTTTCCCCCCCCCCTCCTCTTCTTGGTAGTGCTGGAATATTATTGTGAAGGAGAGACTACTTAGGAGTCAAATGGGGGAAATCTCACCAAGGTTTTTTTCCTGGGACATTTCATAGAATGAAGTAGACAGGGTGAAAGCTAGGCAAGAAGTCGAAATACTGTTTTCAACAACAAGAGGTTTTCATCTCCACGTTGTCTACATATGAAAAAGAGTAGTCCGTGTTAACCTTGTATGAAGCTTGTATGTTTCTAAAATGTGAAAGCCACAATGTGAGAATAACTAAAATGTACTTGTGAAAAGATATTTAAGTTGAAATTGTTGCCATGAAGTTCTGATAATGCTTCAGCATGGCAATAGCCTTGTTGCTAAGCTTTTAAAATATTAGGATACCAAAAGAATGAGGTCAAGATGAGCATCTCTATATTCAGTCGCTATATTGGTGTTGTTTTGCCTTTAATTTACAAAAGTATATGTAAATAGCAATCTAAACTGTAGAAAATGGTTAGAGGCTTTTCCTTTGATAGGAAATGGGATTTTTGTGTTTGCTGTCATTACTGCTTCAACCATTTTAATTTCTTTGGCTTTGAGTCCCACTGCTTGGTTAGATGCTCTTCAGGCTTTTTGGAACCTAAGTAAATTACTTTTTTTTGAGTTCCAGTAGTTCTTTGCATCTTACTTCTGTGTACTGTAGTTTCCAGTCACATACCTGTCAGTCTGACACCTGCTTGCTCACCTGCTTGCTCATGTTTCTGTCACACCTGTGGTTAGGTGTATGATTCAAACACATGTGGCACAGCAAGGAAATTTGGAATAAGCCTTCAGTCACTGATCTCTATTGCATGCAATTCCCAGCTGTGCTGAAGTACTGTAGTGAATTTTTTAAAATATATCATTATTTCTTATGCCTTTCATCTGAGGTTAAAATTCTTCTGAGCCAAGCCTTTTCAAAAATATTTTTAAAATATTTTTATGATATTTAATTATTAGATGCAGTTACTGGAACCATTATTATTATATTTCAAAAATAAGCTTTTAAAATGTAATTGTATTTCAAGACTGAAAATGAGAATTCATAGTTAGATTTGGTTATAAAATGTATTCTTTCTTCCTGTTAAACACTTCTCTAATGATAAAATGTTTCAAAATGAGTGCCTCAGTATATGAATAGTATATGAATGAAATAAATCTCTTGCTACAATACTAAATCTAATATTGTTTTGTTGTTTGGTGACTATTGTATTATATAAAATAATGTTCAGTTTCGCTTCTCCTGTGTGAATAATTACTGTGCATTTAGGTCTCAAGGAAATGTATTCATGTATAGTTTTAGGCAGGACTTTACTGTGATGTGGACAGATAGAGTGAATTTTTGTGTGCAAAGAATCCTTTGCATGACATAATACAACATTTAATGTCCTCATGAGGGAGTCTAGTTCTGCATTATTTCATAAAATAAAGTAGAATTTGTAAATCAGACTTCTAAAATGGAGATTTTAGTTATCTTTACACTTATGAGAGAGGGAAAAAAGAACAAAAAAAAACTTGTTCATTGTAACGCACTTCTAATATTTCAGAATAAAATAAATTTTGTGATCAGTTTCTGTTCTGTTCCTTGTACAAAGAGTGTTGCATTTGTACCTTTTCACAAAATGTAATGTGAGGTAACATCACAACAGCACCATCATCTATGTTCATTTTGGAAAAACTTGTTTTTTATCATCCACAGATTTGACCAGTTCAAGTCTTTCTAGCCATTTTGCATGAAAGATGAGAACATTCGAGAACATTACCACATTTAGGCCGAAGGATTGGGGCTTTTAGTTGAGCTGGAGCTTAGTCATCATAAGCTTTTAATGATGCAATGTGGGTTTTTTCTCCCTGTTGCTTTATCTTAATTCATTTAGGAGCATACAAAATCAGAGTTGGATGCATGGAAGATTGTTCGGGTTAGTGAAGATTTTCGAGTGATAGCCTTGGGCCTGCCAGTACCTAAATACTCTGGTAACCCTTTGGATCCACCCCTTCGCTCTCGATTTCAAGCTAGAGATGTTTATCACCTGCCCTTTAAGGTGAGTGTCATAGCAGAAGACTGGATCATTTGTATTGAGTAGAGATAATATTCTGATGTTATGTTTTACTTACTTCACCTCTGAAAAGAATTCTTGAGTAATAAATCTTATCTTAAACTGCATTTTTCATATTTTCATATTGCACATTTAAATTCCTGACATGCAGTCTTAGAGTTGCCATGGAATGTTGCAGCAGAAAAGTAACTTCCATAACACAAATAACCCCAGAAGAAAGAATTTGATCTTTTTTTTATTCTTAAATAAAACTAATTCTGTGTCAAGGAGTGAGTAGAATCCTCATGTCTAAATTAGAGGGAAAGATGGGAAATGCTTCATATTTCATGACCTGTGACCCACAGTATGATGCCAAAATTAACTTACTTTGTGATTTCATGTTCTATTTCCAGGACCATCTTCAGCTATTATATTCAATTGGATCAAACATTTCCACAGAGAGGTAATTTTTCATAATTACAAGAGAAATTGAATGAATGAATGAATGAATGAATGAATGAATGAATGAATGAATGAAGCTATGTCCTTTCAGGATTCCATGCTATTTTTGTGTCTCTATCACTGCTTAGAGACCAGAGCTGAAGAAATTTTTAACACGTGTGGGTATATGCTCACACAGCTTTTTGTATGCAGCGTGCTTAGAGACCAGAGCTGAAGAAATTTTTAACATGTGTGGGTATATGCTCACACAGCTTTTTGTATACAGCATTCATATAATGAATTTTAATGCTTTAGAACTTTGGTCACACCTTACTTGTGTGCACTCAGAAGTATTTTCAGCATCGTTTACTGTATTTAACTCTTTATGCTTTAGTATTTTAAATATAGATAGCATGTATAAAACTCTGTAATTACTTTTTCCTGTGCAGAATTTCTCAGCTCCTGTCTTTTGCTACAACTCTCTGCTCTCAAGAATCTTCTACATTGGGACTTCCAGATTTTCCTTTAGACAGCTTATCGGCTACAGTTCAGATTTTGGTATGTGCATACATGTGCTGTGAAACTGTATGGGTTTAAAAATTCTCAGAATTAGAGCTGGTTTATTCATGTTGTTAGAAGAAGATTAACATGAATATTTAAAAAAAAAACCTGAAAAAGCTAAGAATAGTTTGAGGGAGAAAAGTCTCAGTCATATATCTCTGGATAATACTTTAACCAAGCATATAGCATAATACTGAAGGACAAAGTATGGTATGACGTAAGATTTGTGTTGTTATTAAATGTATCTTAGTGCTCAATTTATTATTTTTTCCCCCTCTGGTAAATCATGTTACCTGACTTCAGGGCATCTACAGTTTATCTGATGGCACTGAGGTAGTGAGTAGAGAGAAATAAAAACCACAACCTGAAAGTGCTTTGAATTTAATGTTACACATGTAAATCAGATTGATTGCATTACAGAGACACCTGTTGCTCTCCACTGACAGCTTAAAGGACCCAAAACAAACATGGGCATAGGAAACAGTTAAATTGTATGAGAATAAGCCTACATTAGGCCTTTGGGCTGACTGGTAGATTTAGAATAAACAGAAATGGAGGATTACGTGAATATGCAGTTTGTGCACGCTTGAAGATGCAGTGCTTCCTGACCGCTACAGTCCACAGGGAAATAGGAATTGTACATCTGCAGGGTTCACAGTGACAGGTCAGGCAGGTCAGGACTAAAGCTGTGGCAGTCTTCCTGCTTTCCTGGGTAGTCCTTTGTCTCTTGGACTTTATAATTACATAGTAAAATGTCAAAGACAAAATTGAAGGTACCTCCTGAAGGAAGTTAGGGACGTGAGATCTGTATAAAGAGGTAGGGTTTTGGTGCCCTTTTGCATGCAGGAAGATATGGTCAACCCAGGAGGGCAAAATACCAGGAGAGTTTCTCAGACCCTCTCTCCAAGGTACAGGTGTCTGTAGAAGGAACTCAGGATAGTTCTCTGTTGTTTCATGTGCAGTAATTTCACCTGTGGTACTGCTCAGCAGCAGATCACTTCCTCCATATTTTATTGGATTGGGTACATTAAAGCATATCAATTACTTGTGTTACTGTGGTGCTCAGTCCCCTCAGCTGTGCTGGATACTTACTGACAGAATTAGTTTTCTGAATTAGTGGTCCTACATTAGATATTAAGAAGTGATGAAAATTCAAGTTCAGTGAAATGAAGTAGTATTTGGTGGGCTTTAGGCAAGAAATATGTGTTGGCTTTTAAAATAGATTGCAACTTTTTGTTCTCTGAGCCCCAAAGTGAAAAATTATTTTTAAATGAATGCCAGATGGCTTTCAGAGTAACAGAAAGAAAATGAGCCCTAAGCTATTATCTAAACTATGGAGTGAAGGAAGCATTTTATATTACATTAGAGAATATGAAGTGTTACCATTGTATGACAGTGTCTTTTTTAGGTAGATGGAAACTGTTTCTTTTAGAATTAGTTTTAATCACTTGGATTTCTAAACTGTTCCCAGTGATTTTGAGCTACAGCATTTTTTCTTTGTTTGCTGGGTCAGTGCCATACTCTGCTTCTAGTTTAGTTGGTCTGTTTAAAAGTGTGAAGAGAGTGCATTGTGATGAGTAGTTTCTTATCCTCTGTCACAGATTCACACAGTCCCAAAACATAGTTTCTTGTTTTGAGGACTTCTGCCTGACAAAAGGGAGAATTTTTTCATAGGGTCCTGTTCTGAAGAGGCTTATTTTATACATTCCATTGTAATTATTATTAATTTGAGGTAATGTGGAAAAATTACACGGTATGTCTTTATATATAGATGGAGGGCTTTTAAAACGCAACAAAGGGCTCCCTAATCCGTAAAGCTGTACACTTACTACAGTGCAATAAATGGTTTATTTTTACTGATTTTTTTTTTATATTGTGGAACATTATAAATAGTATTACTGCTTATAAATTGAATTATGCATTTCATAAAATATGTGTCTCCTGGCTTAATTTCCAAGGAACTCTTCTTTCAGTTGTGTGCTTATGTAAATACAAGTGTATAACTGAAAATCAGTTAAATTTATTTGAATTCTTTATTTACTTTGATGAAGGCTTAAAAAGACAGTGGCAGTCAAATGACTGTTTTTCACTAGTGTTACAAACAAGTAGTCCTTAAAAATTTGCAAGTAATTTTTGAAGCAAACAATCAATTAACTTAGGGAGTTTGAAATTCCTTTTTTCTACCCAGAAAGTCTTTATGCGTCGTGTCTTCAGTAGTCATAAATGCATTTCTTTTTCTTCATTACTGCAGCAAAATAGTCAAATCTTTTTCTAGTTTAGGCAGCAATTGACAAAAAGAGTTAGTACTTAAATCTAACAAGGAGTTAGTAAAAAAAATAGGTTGTTTTGCATACTTAGTAACTCTTTTCAAAATAAAACAGTTTTAATCAACCTGTTAGAGATTTCTATGAACTGATTTGTTAAGTAGAATCTGTACAATATAATAGAATCAAAATTAAATACTATAAATAGCTGTGAATGTGTAGATCATTATTGAAGTACAGATTTCTTGTCATATTGTTTCTTTTCTAGTAGTACTGTGAAACTCATTTAACTGTGGTGGGATTTGTCTCTCTTGGCCATATTTGTCTTTAGGTATCTGAGCTGCCCACTGTAGCTTCCATTTATACACAGTAAAGAAAATAATTTTTAGGGCATAGTTCTAATCTACTTTGGACATTTATGTTGTAATGAATTACACCTGAGAAATGCCTGTTTTGACATCTAATCAAATACTGCTTGTAGTGGTCCTTGAAGTTCAAAGCTATGCGGGGTTTTGGGTTAATGGCTGGTGACAGAATGAGTCAATAATTTTTTCAATTTTTATTTTTAAATTTGAATTAGGATACCTTTCCTATGATGTCAGTCCAGCATGTTATAGACCGGCTTTACCCCTATAATCTTTTCCTTGGAAAGGAAGGCAGGACTGCAGTCAAAGACATGTTAAAAGTAAGTATTGCACGTTTATATTGTAATTCCAGGGAGTGATGGATTATGGTAGTAGTTCTCCTGACTAATATTACTTCACTACTTCTGTATAAAACCAGAAATCTTAGGTAAACTAAATGGCTATATTATTGCTAATGCTTAAAACTTTCATAGCAGTATTTAAAAAAACCCTCATAAGCTAGTTAATTTTGTTATAGTGAAAGGTGAAACCTCTAGGTTCTTTGGAATATTTAGACCTCAGTTAAAGACTACAGGAAAGTCGTCATTATATAATAAGTGGTTAATTAATTTGAAAGTAGTTACTTGTATGGTTAAGGTAGTCAAATGTTTAAAAAATACCTCTGGCATTTGACCTTTAAAAGAAGATTCTAAAAAGACTATAGATACCACATGCACAAAGTACATTCACTATAGCATGATTATAGATTGTATTAGTCTCTGGATTTGGTCTGTGTTATTTTTTTGTTGCTTATTCTTGGTCAGATCTGTCAGTTTGTCCATGTTTAATAGTAGCTTACGAAGCCTATAATTGTGGTGGGTTATTTAATTTATCTTTTAAAACTTAAACACAGTGTCAGCTTTCTTAAATTTTTTAATATGTTGTAAGAGTTACATATGTTGTTGAAAATGAGCATTAAAGCATTTTAGCCAGTTCCTTCAGTCCTGAAAATTAGATGTTATTTGTATGTTCATATTTGGTACTCACCAGCTTTGTAGCTAGTGAATATTTGGTTTTCCTAAAACCAAGCTTATGTGTCAGGGAAATGTTTGCATCCCATCCCCGCTGACACCCTCTTTCCCCCTCCTCCCCCCTGCTTTGTGCATTGGAGTTCAGTCCTGTATTCCCTGTGTAACTGGGCTGCTCTCCTGCTTGTCTTCCTCAGTTTTGGGGTGGACAGTCCTTGCAGTTGACTAGGAGGTTTTTCTGAATTATTTGCTAGCTTTTCTGAGTTGTCAAAGTGACTCCTGTGGGGTCCTACCTACCACTTCTCTGAATAAGCCAATATGGCCTGAAGTCCAGGATCTGAAGTCATTTGTCACTTGCCTTCAACTGTTGCACAGGAACTTCCACCTGAATATGAGGAAGAACTTCTTTACTGTGCGGGTAACCCAGCACTGGAACAGATTGCCCGGAGAGGGTGTGAAGTCTCCCTCATTGGAGATGTTCAAGAACCATCTGGACACAATCCTGCGCATGTGCTCTGGGATGACCCTGCTTGAGCAGGGAGGTTGGACCAGGTGACCCCCTGTGGTCCCTTCCAACCTGACCCATTGTGTGATTCTGTTTCATGCTGTGTTGCCCTTCCACCACAGGTTGGGGTAATTGAAGTTGCCCATAAGAACCATCATCTGTGTGGAAATAAACTTCTGTCTGTTAGCAGAGCAGTAACATTCACGTCTGTCTTAATATGCCTTTATTTTAAATACTTTGTCATTTTGTTTACTCCTTCAATTACAGATGGTGAATGTCTTTATGTTCAGTACTATCCACTTCCTTCATTTTCCATTTCTTTTTTTTAACTTTGTATTGTGCATGCTTTTGCTTCTTGTATAAGATTGGTTTGACTTGCAAAATTTTCTTTCTCAATAATAATCTACTTTTAAATACCTCATAATTAGATTTTTCTGTGTTACTTTTCCTCTTTTTTTTTTAATCTTCTTCATCACTACTTTACAAACTTACTATGTCAACAAGTACATGTAATCTTATTTGGAATTTTATTCTATTTGCACACAACAAATCTTGTTAAGCAATGAACCTTAAGAAATACAGAAAATAACTGGTTGTATTGAGGAACGTCTGTTTATAATGATGTTATAGTAATAGCAGCTCCAGAACAATATAAATTTCGATAAGAGATTATTTTTTCCATTCTATGAGAATGGTGAGGGAGAGGAGTCTAGCAGAGGCAAGGTGATTTCTTATTCTACTTTTCTGCGGGTTTCCTAAGAGTGTCCAGGTAATAACTGGCACTGAATACTTTTTTCTGTGTAAAAGGAAATGCTGACCTTAACTGAGTGGTAACAAGAGTTGAAAAAAAAAGCACTGGAATTGTGTTGGCACTGATGGATTAATTTCTGTATTCAATCACTTCTTAACACCAGCTAACATTTAAAGAAAAAAAACCCCTAATTTCAGATGATGGAATGTGAAGTTTAGGTGTCAACTCAGAGACAGATACAGGGTTGTAGTAATATAGCTGATAACATACCCTAGTTTCAGGATATCTTCCCTTCCAGTGAGCTGTTGGAGCAGAGAAGTGAGATAGCCAGTGGTTATGCCAAACAGGTAATTTTGGCAGTTGTTAGATGCCATGCGTGTTTCCTGAGGAGATCATATTCTTAAGGCACTGTCTTCCCAAATGTTACCTTCAGCTTGGGGAAATCCTTTCCTTACACACCTCCTTGCTTACTGAGACTACACCAAAATATAGCATTGCTTGTAATTCTTATTCTCAATAATGAAATAATGCAAAATACTGATTTACACCTTCCCTGGGGGTGAAGGTAGTTTCTTGGGAGCATTTGTGGATGAGAAACTTGATGCGACCCAGCAATGTGAGCTTTGAGCTGAGAAAGCCAACTGGATCCTGGTCTGTGTCAAAAGCAGCGTGGCCAGCAGGTCGAGGGAGGGGATTCTGCCCTTCTGTTCCTCTCATGTGAGGTCCCACCTGGAATAATGTTGAAGAAGAAAGGGTGTCTATCAACCAACTTTTTAATTTGATGCTAATGTAACTCCTTGTTTCAAACTAGTTGCCATAAAAAAAGTATTTAAGGATCGCGTGCTAATCCAGCGTCAGCAGTGGTCTTTAGAGGTGCTTAACATACATTTGCATTTGTACAACATACGCAAGCATTTGTACAAGTGCTAAAGTTTTCAGCATTTGTCAGTTCATTAGCTTGCAACAGACAGGATGGAAGTACCAAAATAAACTTGTAAATGATGTGCCTTTGTTTACCCTTATTTGAAGTTTCTGCACTTTGGCAACTGTATCAATTTGTATTCTGATTCTTAAAGATAATCCTTAACTGAGAAAGTCTTACAACGGAAAATATGAGTTGGTTGGAATTTTGGGCTTTAACATTATTCTGTACTTGCATGAAATACTGGCATGACAAATTATTTTGACTGACAGATGAACATCTGAAATATAATTGTAAAAATTAAGTAAAAAAGTATTTAAGGTTTTTCTCTGCAAGACTGAGATATGGAGAAATCACTGATTTCAAGGAAAACAGCTTCCAGCTAAACATTCTCAAACAATAAGCTTGAGCATGTATGATGTATCTCCCACAGCATTGGAATTTTCTGTATGCAACTGAGACTTTTTTATAAAACTGGCTTCATTTAGGCGTGTAAGAGGCTCCATACTTTCTATACTTATTTCTTCATTGTCCCATAAACTTTTAGTATTTTATTCCAGATTCATTGGGTGTTTTGGGTTTGCTCTTTTAATTCTCACACGCCTTTTGCACGCCTCTTTTTCACAGTGTTGGAAACACCCACTGTTTGGATTTTTTTACCTTCTAATCAGGAGAATTTTTCCATGAGATCTTAGAAATAACATACAGAACAGATTTGTCTTAATAAATGAGCAAGTAACTTTTAGCCTATATCCTTTTCTAACTTCACTCGAAAGCCCTAGAATTTTGCTTCATTTTTTTTCATGCTTTGATTAATTCTGTGTTTATTGACTTGATCTTACACAAAAAGTTTTTTTATTGCCTTTACTCATTTTTGTATTACTTGCACACCCACTTCAATCTTACCTGACCTCCTCATTGAAAACTGTTTCCCTGCCTCACGGTACGTAGGAGCTCTTGTAAGACTGGAATTCTATTTCATGTCTAGACAAGAAAGAATTCCTCAGAAGAATTCTTTTCTCTTGTAAGATATTTCTGTTGCAAATTTTGTTCTAAGGAAGGATTTGTTTCTCTCTTATTCCTTCCAAAGTATTTCATAATCTTTGGGGTTTTGCATTAATAGATGCTCTTAGTGCCAATACATACCATTGTAGTGGAATCTGTCAGACTTCCTCTATCAATCTGTCCCATCTTGTACTTGCAGTTCATGTTTTGCTCCTTGTGAAGCAGTTCAGTCCTCTTGTTCTTTGAAAAATTCTTTTTCCTTCCCATGCAGAGAATCTTCCAGCCTTTTGATGTCTCTTTTGAATAGCCTGGCTGCCTTGTAGGTTCAGCCAAGTGGTCATCTGCAACTATGGCTCATTTAAGCTCTCTGTTCCTTTGACCAGCTGGATTACTGGTGTATTCTTTGCATTTTCCATTTTGAGATATTACTGATCATTAGATGCTTCCAAGTGGTCAGAATTCCTCTTCCTTTTGTTTCCAACTTTTACATTTCACCTTTTCTCACATGTTTCTAGGCATGCAGAACGTGGCCTGATGTTTATGAACTGCCAAACCACTTCCATGGTTTTTGGCGGCTGGTCTATTCTTTTTGCTTTCTTCTGAGTCAATGAGGCTGCCTGCTTCTGGCTCTCCAAGTATCTCCCAAACTTTCTGATACTGAATGTGTTCAGTTGTTCTCTCAAACCACAAATATTTTTTCCTTTGCAGCTATCAGCCTGAACATTTTATAGAGGAAGTTGTTTCTGGCTCAGCAGAAGTGTTCAATGTGTTGTACATCCATTTCATGCCACTCTGATTCCATATTTGCCTATCATAATTCTAAATTAAGAACTGCATCAAAGAGATCTGTTTTGCTCTGAAAGCCACAGGCAGTTTTGTTTGCTGTTCCTGTTCAGGTGTAAGTGTGGTAATTATTAGAGGTGTGAGGTCATTTAATTACTAGAGCATTCTGTTCAGCAGCACCTATGTGATTACATGTGATAAATTCAAATTCAGTTAGATGAATTTAAGTTGCGTAAATTCAGTAACAATATACACATAGACATTCCTCTTTCACTGTCCTGACTTAATGTCTAAAAGGCTACAGAACCCTCAACAACAACAAAGAACAAACAAAAAAACCCCACCAAAACAAAAAACCCCCAACCAAACAAAAAATCACCTTAGAAATTTTAAACTCCTTTTGTGTACAAGTTCTGCTCTTGCTGTCTTCAAAGCTTTGTTTACCCAGTATCCAGGGTCTGCTGGTCCAGATAATCTTGCTCACTCACAGTTATTTTCTCTTGTTGGTAAGGGATTTTAGTGTACAAGCAGTTGGCAATTTTGTGTATAATCACCCTTGACTCTATCCAAAATGCCATTAACTTAGTAAGAATATTGCAATTTACTAATGAAGATAAGAGTGAGAACATTTGGTAGTTGCTTTCACAGAATCATAGTTGGAGTGTTTCTTAGAATCATACTTGGAGACAGTATTCAGTAGGCATTCCT
>NW_008238132.1:3720563-3859762 GCF_000691975.1 Corvus brachyrhynchos | reverse complement strand
TGTTTAAAAATTTAATAGTGTCTGAAGTAGACTCAGCTGTTTCAATAAGAATATAATTTCGTGCAGCCCTTTACTAAAGCACATTTATCTTAAATTTGTGTTTAAACATAATATTTTTGTAGGCTTTTTTTCCAGAATGGAAATTTACAAAGTGATGAAGAGCAAAAGCTTTCGTAAAAATCCATCTCAGTTTTCTTTCTAAACTTCAGTAGGCACTGCTATGAATCCTAGTAGTAATAATAATACATGCCTTTTAAGAGTTGTTTTCATTAATGACTTCTGTTTAAAAAACTCTGTTTTCTAGGAATTCTAAGGAGTTGGACAGTATTCCTTTTTCTCTTGTTTACTCGAGTTTCACTCTGTTGAATAAAATGGCTCTACGATTTCAGTGGTTTCAGTTATTAGCTTTTTTTTGTGCATAACGTTCCCAGTATGACTCTCCTTCCTGAACATGACTCTCCTTCCTGAACATGACTCTCCTTCCTGAACATTTTTAAATGGTTTATGTGCTTTCCATGTACAGCAAAAATAGAGAGTATAATGCTCAAAAGAGGATTGAGAAAACATTTGTCCTGTTTTATGTCCTTGACATACCCAGAACATGCTGAAGGCTTATTTTGTACACGTTGTCCTCAATTTACCTAGTATAAGGCAGTAGGAAGCTAAGTAAATGCAATTTTTCTGGTTATTTTTATTGGTTGTCAAACGTTTGGATCTGCAATTGGTTATAATGACCTGCAGAGATAGGTGATCTATTATTACACATGCTGAAGGCTATGGTTTGTTTCTCATGTTATTTTGGACTGTCAGGCTAAGATTTGGCAAAGTCACCATGTGACATTTTCACTTTACATCTGTCACTACAGTCTGAGTAAGTAGCTGGTATACAATCTCTGCTTTGGCTTTAAATGTAAAATATATAGGCCATCAAGAACATGGACACAGATATCTGAAGTAAAAGTTGAAATAAAGTAAATGGATTTAGGACTTCATAAGCACTGAGTCATGAATATGCTTCTGGCATTGTTTTAGAAGGAACAGTTTTAAAAACCAGAAAGTTGTATTTAGTAATTAATGTCCTCACCTCTGAATTCTGCAGCGCTTTGAGCTTCAAGATTCAGAAAAACACTTGTTTCCCAGGAAGATTACTAAAGTAGAAAGAGCACATGGAAACAAACGGTTCAAGGCTGATGTAACTGTCCAAATTGGTGAAAAAGAAGTGACATTCCAGGTATGAATTTATAAATTCATCAAACTATAATATGTTTTTTAAAATCACTAACTTGTTTTCGTCTCTTAAAGAATTTGACACTTACACTTGATAGTAAAAGTCATTTGCACTGAGCATTTTTTTTGGTAGAGTAACACATGGTATTTATTGGAGACACATTTAGATACTGGAATATTAGTTTATGGATATGCATGATTTTATTTCTAGATAAACTCATGGTTTCTTCCATGTGAATCATTACAGTTTGGATGAAAAAAAAAGCCTTTCAATTTCTTTTTCTGTTTTATTGGATTAGAATAGCAGAGAGTACTTATGATGCTCTTAATTCTGCTTTCCCTTTTTCTTTTTGTAAAAACAATAGTCTGTCTTTGTTTACACTTCAAATAAAATCTAATGAGTGCTTGGTAATGTTCCGACACAGGATGTTGGGAAAATGGAACAAAGTAATCGCATCAACTATGATTAGTTTGAGTTTCTTCCAATGAAGTTTATGACCTGCTAGGTGGTGAAATAAGTTCTTACTCAGGAAACAGATGCTGATCTGAGAATATGAAGTTAATGTTGAATTTGGAGAGTCTAGAGAGTCTGTAAAGAAGGTGAATTAGTGGGAGTCAGAGAGATTATAATAACATTGGTAAGGAATGTCCTCAGAGAGTTTGTACCATGACAAAGTGAAGAGGAGAACAACAGCAAATGGGAACTTTTCAGGAAAAGTTGTGTGTAGGAACTTGATTCAATTCTTTTCTGAGGCAAAGATTTTTGGTTTCACTGGGCACATAGGTGATACCTTCTGAAAGTACTTCTGCAGAATATCTCTGGGAACAGGAGGGCATAAGAAGTTTGCAGATGAAACAGTTCCCAGACTAGAGCAGGAAGTGGAAATACAGAGCATGTGCCTTAACGTGGCAAACAATTCAAACTTTCCAAAGTTTGGGTCAGATTTTCACAATACTAATTGCTCTATCTCTTCCATGTTTCTCTGATGAGCAGTGAGTATTGGTGACTTTTTATTTGTCTCCTGCATGAACAGCCTGAAGTTCTTTGCATACCCCAATGCTGTAATTGTATTAATTCACATTTTGTTAATTTTTTTCATGAAGAGTGGGTGAAGGAGATGTGAAGGAGTTTTTCTATTATAAATTAGTATATTTAATGTTGTGACAGTGACAGTTTCAAGTTTGATGGATGACAATTATCAGGAGAATATTACAGTAGTTTTGGACGAGTGTAACCTAGTCCACACAAAGCCTAGAGTTATCACAGTATAGCTTATTTAGCATTTTGATTTACTTTTTTTTCCTTACAGGTTCCAGCTGGAACTGGAATGTTAAAAAATCATTCTCGATCAGATACTTTCGTAAGGACTTCCAGCCATAATCAACTGTTGGCAGAAATGATGCAATCCCATATGGTTAAAGATATGTGTTTAATTGGAGGAAAAGTAAGAATTTAAATTTCTGTTCTCCCTTCTTCCCCATGATCTTTAGAATTTAATCTAATCAATATTTTTTAATTTTCTAGGGCTGTGGCAAAACAGTTATTGCAAAGGAGTTTGCTGATATACTGGGATACAGCGTAGAACCTATCATGCTATACCAGGTAAGGAAACTATCTGCTAATGATCATGCTTTAAATATGATCTCAAATAGAGAATTTCTCACAGCACTAAAAGTGTTGGGTGTTTTTGCAAACCCCAAGCTCTGTGAAGCTTAACAGCACTGCCATAGCCAGTGGTCACTTGGTACATGTTTGGAAAGAATTGTCTGTCTTAGGTTGTAGTACACTTTAACCTCATGGCATAAGCTGAAAAATTACAAGATTTAAAAGTAGAATTAATTAATTTCCTAGCTTTTCACACAGAGATCACATGTGTAAGATTTTCTCCATAACCCTGAGGGATGGAAGGGCTTAAATAAAATATGAAGTCAAGAGTCTCCTATGACCTTATGGGTCAAAATACACCAAACATAACGGGATTTATTGTTGTAAGTGATAATTGTCAATGCTGCAGGGAAACATTAGCATCAGGTTTAATGCAATATACCGGTCTCTTTCTTCCATCCCTTTTCTGCTTTAAATTTTTCCCAGACGACATGGAGACATCCAAAGGAAGAAATGGCAGCAGCATCTGATTTAAAAGTATACTGGCATGTGGGGAGAAACACTGGTAGAGATGGGTGGTGAGGTTGAATGGTTGAAAAAGTGAGAGGAAAATAGAAAAGAGAAATAGTGATGATGATGTAAAAAGACAGTCCATTTTATGTTTTCCTGCACTGTAGAGAACCTCTCCAGACAGGATCCCACTGCTTTTGCTTCCCCCGATATGGCTTCAGCTGATAAGGGTGAAGACTTTGAAACTGTCTGCAAAACTGGAGTCAGGCAGATGACTTCTGCCCTTTCCTTACGCTTTAATGTGGCTGAGTGTGAGCAGATTTGGGTTCCAGGGCTACATACCCTCATCAGTGTAATGTCTTGTTCATAGTAATATACCTGGATTTCCAGCAGTGCATATTATCTTTTGTATAGTGGTCTATTAAAATAGGCATATAGCTTCTGAGCCAGAGCTGTGTCTCCAGCTACTCTGCGTACTTCTCTCTGTACTTGTCACTGTAAACATAGTTTTAATTCATCCCAGAAAAATAACTTCTGCAACTTGACAAACCTGCTCAAGGGCAAGCACACCCTAACCCTTGTATTGGTGCACACAATAAAATATTGGGTATTCACCAGCAAAATTAGATACCTATTTGGTTAAAACCATGGCCGCTGTTTCTCAACTTCCTACCTTTAATTAGTATGGCTTCGATGAATATGAGCAGAAGGCTTCATTTTTTGAGGCATGAGCAGAGCTGACAATGGAACTATTATTTGGTAAACATCTTTCTTTCAAAGGGATCTGTAATTCCTATGCAAATAAAATCTAGGAAAGGATTTGAGGTATTTCCCACTTGGTTTCACCAGGGTTTGATCAAGCTCAGAGGGCAGAGGGATTTTATAGAAAGGCTTTTGGTGATATCAAACAGTATCAAAAAAGCAAGTAAATGACTGAGAGCTGCTTGTTCTCTGTAAATTCCTGTGTAGCCAAGCCTAGGTAAGGTCCACATATGTATCTATACATAGAAATGTTTCCTTAATGTATAATGTGTTACATAAACTCAAAACTTTTTACAAAAAGCAGTGTATAAAAATATTATTAAATGTAGCTGAGCTATAAATAGAATTTTAGAATGCATTTGTTTTTCTTAAAATATATAACGTATCAGGGGCTTTGCATAGCAGTGTAATAGGATAATTTAATGACATAACAAATGTTAAATTCATACATTAGTTCAGCAATGAAGACTATGAAAAGTTTGAAAATGCTCTAAATTTAGCATTTTTTTCAACTTTGGTTCAAAAAAGTGTCTTCTGTTTTTTTCAGAGAGACATCATACTGCCATCCATTTCTAAAATTAAGGAGGCTTTTCTTTGTTCTATGGTTCATATTTATTTTCTGGTAATTTCTGCAGGCAGAAAAATGAGTAGAGGGACACTTCCCTTTGGTCTGGAGCAGTAGCAGTGTTTCTCCTCAGGCTCACTGAAGAAATGAGTTCTTGGATTTTTTAATGTGTATATAGTCTTTGCTTTTAATATTTGCTTCATCATTCTTTGCAACTGAAGTTGATTTAAGGACTTGAATAGTGTGAGAAGGTGTATCTCTCTAAATTGATTTCACAGAAAAAATAACTCCAAAAGCTTTTATGTTGTGAGGTGAAAATCAAATTACGTATAGTAAACCTTTTGGAACATAGATCATCTCTTATCCTAATAGTTGGCTGAGAGAGTAGTTCCTGTCTCTGTTGTGATATCTGACATCATTATACGGATTTCTCATTATATGCAGTTCCATGTAGGTAAATTGCTGAGAAAGGAAACTCATCCTGATTAGGAAAGGTTTGTTTTTAACTTGTCTCTTAATGCAGTTAAGCAACAGCAAATGAGAAGCAGCAGCCAGCTAGTGCTTTGTGGACTGTAGCTAGGGAACTTTTAGTTCAAATTGCTTAAAATAAAATATTTTCTCCCCCTAGAGTTTCAGAGGGGGAAAAAAAGTAACAGTCAAAGTGATGTTACAAGTTTTCCAGCAACTTGCTCCTCTTCTTCCCTAGCAAAAACAGTTTTGTAAGCACATCACTGGTGTTTGTGTACTGTGATGTTTTTGTTCCTAGGACTTATTTTTTTTTTGCCTGACCTCATAATTTTTCTTTACCAAATGCTTCCAGTTTTTTATTGGAGAAATGCTAACAAATGATGAGTCCAAATTGGCATGAAATGCGGGAAACATAGATTCTTCACCTCATAATTGCCAAGAACATGATTAGTACTACAAGCCATGAAAAATGGCTAGGTTGGAGACTTGTGTTGATATAGCTGCTAAAGGGAGTGGAACAGAAGTTATCCTACTCGTTTTTTCTCCTAAACGTCTTTTTTTTTCCTGTATACAAACTTCTCTAGAAAATAAACAATGAAACATAAAATACATAAGTTATAATGACTTACAAATTCAAATAACCTTTGTTTGACAAGGCAATATATTGTTGCCATTGCTTTGTCCAAAATAAGAGGAATAATTAATTCTTATACTTCAGTTACTTCCCCTCCAAAGGGAGTATTATAACATTAGTTTTGATAGCATATATTAAATGATTTGAATAAAATTTATTAAAAATTAGGTTAAAGTAAATAAATAGAAAAAATAAATCACTGGGCAGGTACTTAGCCATAAAATAAGTTCCTTACAAAAACTGTGCAGGTGTTAGCAATGGTATTCCTATTTAATCATCCCTAAATTGAATCTCATTCAACCATTTAAACCACAGTGTTATATATCAGAAAGCATTTTGCACAAAATACTCCTCTGAGTTTATCTGCAGAAAATTAATGCATGATTCTCATAGTTGGAATTAAAGATGGACATGCTGTATAGCACACCCAGTCAATTCATACTGTGTGTTGTTTCATTTCTCTTGAGATGAATTATCAAAAGGTGTGTTAGTTAAATATTCATTACGGCATTTACTAGCTGCTGAATGCACAGTTCTTAAGCAAGTCCTAAACCCACATTTTTCTCTGTCTTCTGTAAAAATGTTTCATGTCTAATTCATTAATAAAATAGGAAAGTTTAACACAGCAGTAAAACAACAGAAATGCAACAATAAAAATACGGTATGGTTTTGTGGATTTGAATGTGAGACTTTAAATTAGACAAATGTGGAAGCACTGAAGGAACCAGACTTTGTCCTGTTATTTTAGGTCTTTTAAGGAAATGTAGAAAAAGGAAATGATTCAGGCCATATGATGTAATGTATTCTATTTTTATTCTTTAAAGTTCAAAGGGTTTATAGTTGTGAAAGGGACATATGCAAAAGCTACAGTTACAATAGAAAATATGTTTTTATCTGATTTTAGGTTAAGTTGTGTTCACAGCACAGCCCAAGGAAGGAATTTAGTCTTCCAGGTCACAAAATTACTATTGCATCTTTGTTTTTCTAGTGCTTACCTGTTGTAATGGAACATCTAGAGTATGTGTGCTGGAGGATATGCTAGATGTTGGTTTTGGTTTTGTTTTATTCCTTAAGCATTGTTTTGTGATAGGCTATGTATTTTTGGTAAATTCTGTGTTACGGGCTTCTTTATTACCCTGTTCGTTATTCTCTGATGGTTCCACTGCATTTTCCTGCTGCGAGGTTGAATGTCATGCTGGTTTGTGTTCAAGATTAATCATGGAATCTTTGCTCTTTCACGTGGCTTCCATATGAAAGAGATTATTCTTGTTTGCTCCAGGTGTAAATTGCTGCCCCCTTCTGTACACAGGGCTGTGTACAAGTTGTCATTTGCTTGTGTTTTGTTAAAGGGGTAGAGGGGAGAAAGGCTTTTGTTCTTGTTTCAAAGAGGTGACATTGACAAGTCTAGAACTTCCAAAGAGTAACTATTAAACATTTTGTGAGTAGATTTGTGTGTGTATTTCTAATACTCTTTGGGAAAGTAATTGAAGATTTCCTGCTAATCTTCCTAATATTCTTGGGAAGAACAGAATGCAGTTTTTTAAGGAGAAAGCGTGTACTCATAAATTAAGAAAATGGATCATAAATACATTCTTCTGATGATACTTCCAGGATATGACGGCTAGAGATTTGCTACAGCAAAGGTACACGCTTCCGAATGGAGACACTGCTTGGAGACCGTCGCCACTCGTCACCGCAGCTCTGGAAGGAAAGCTTGTTCTTCTTGACGGCATCCATCGCATTAACCCCGGCACTCTAGCCGTACTCCAAAGGTCAGCGTGGGAGCGTGGATAAGTTGGGTGCTCGTGATGTGTGTATTGAGTGCATGCATACTGAGACCTTAAGTTCCTGCTGGTGAATATGGCTTTGCAACTTCAGGAATACTGTAAAGATCAAGCTGAGCATTGAGTTTTCATAGAAGATGTAGTGCTCATTTTTTTTACTTAAAAGAAGAAACAATTCTTTGATTTTTTGTAAGCCTAAAATAATACAGGAAGTTTCAACCTGTTGTAAATTTAGAGTCTAAGTCTGAATTTTGGAATGAGCTAGATTTTATTCTAAAATTATGAAATCTAAAAACTAGTAATATTTGTGCAACAATTTAAAAATGCAGGATGTCAGAAAACATTTTAAATACTTTGAGTGCATTCTGCTTCTAAACAAGCATGTTATGAAGTATGTTACACAGCATACTTTATATTGATTGCAAAGAGCTCTTTCTAAACATTATTTCATAATTCAATAAAAAATAAATTAAACTTTGCAGAACACAATAATAGCAAATACTATGTTAATAATTATACTGTCAGGTCAAATTTTTATGCTATTTTATATGCATGCATCATGTACTGCCTTTTGCAAACTAAACGACATTGTGAGCTTTAAAAGCGGGCTGTAGCAAAAGCATTTTCTGCTTTCTCTTATTATATATGTATGCAGAAGGACAGAACAGAGAATTACACTTGCCTGTGTTTTTGCCTTTTCATATGTTTAGCTTTCCCTTCTGATTTTTAGTTCTGACATGTGCATGTATTGTGGATAATCAACTTCTGCATATCACAAAATAAAAGCTGGGTCTGTATGTATGTTAATCATTAAAGCTAGCTGAAAGATAGTCCTTCAAGAAATAAAAGTATATTACTTGGTACAAGCATAACTAAAAAGCTGTTTCGTGCCGTTTATGCACGCTCCACTGGTAAGACAGATTTTTTTATTTTTCGTATTCTTACCATTTGGATTTAAACTAAGTTGACTGACTATGTGCTAAAACTTACATATATTATTTTACCTCCATGCATGGATGCACCTTGAGTTAGTATCATTTTTTCTTTTTACTGTGGCCCATGTTAACTGAGATAGGTTTTAAAAAAACCTTTAGTTGTTATAAGTGTTTTAAAAACTAATCAAAGGCTAGATAGAGCTTATTCTTTATTTTCAGACTAATACATGACAGAGAACTGACTCTCTATGATGGCACCAGATTGTTAAGGGAAGATAGATACCAAAACCTAAAAGAAGAATTACAGCTCTCTGATGAGAAACTACAGGAAAGGTAATGTGTCAGCTACAACAATAGAATGAAACAGCATTTCAATTTTTTCCTTTTTTTTTTTTTCTAATAAAAAAACCTGAAAAATGCTTTTTTATTTAATTGATGCCTTCTAATTGCTAAGAGAAACATCTTTTAAACATCAGGTTCCTCCTGAGCTCTATTTATTTTTGTGGTATGGCAAAATTATATCCTGTTTAGAGTGCTTGAAGTAAAAGGAAAACATTCAATATCCTTTAAGAGAAGGAGTTAGAAATTGAGGAGAAATTATAAGTAGATACAAAAATAGATCTAAAGCTATATGATACTTAATTTTGGAACGTTTTATTAAAAGTCTTGGAAAATAAAGCTAAATTGAAGTTAAATACTAGTTGTTACTTTCTTTTGCCTCATGAGCTAGAAAGCTGGTATTTAATTTACAGCTAATATGGGGCAGGAAATCCTAAGGATGGGTTGGGACCCATTATGCTTATTCTTTTTGTTCCTTTACTTCTACTTGTCTGCTAGAAACATTCCACAGATGGAAGTGTTTCCTAGTCCTCTGAGGCCATATTTGATACATGGTCAAACAGTGCTGACCAATTTTCGTTAATGGGAGGGATATTGTTGATTGTGTCTCAGAACAAACACAATCTAATATTCTGTAATATATAAGGAGCTAAACATATTGTGATTCTGAAATGGATCCACTCTCTAAAAAGAGTGATGGGTTATAGCAGGGGTGCATTCATGATGTGCCATATGTTTGCTCTCAATTGTCTCACTGAATCTGATTTTTTTCTTTGACCTTCATAGTCCCCCCTTTAGAAAAGCTGCTTTTCTTTTACTGTCTAGTTGTTTCCATATTTCTGGTTCCCTTTTTGATCAAAATACAGTGGATTAAAAAAAAAAAAAAAAGGGGCAAGAGATGCCCCACAAAGCCAACAAAAAAACCAAACTTTATTCTAAGTTACTTGTTGCAAATTGTATCCACTCTGCTGAGGCCATACACCTAACTAGATGGTAATTTCCTGCATTTGTTTTATTTGAGCAAAGAACTGTATATCAGGGAAGTGTTCTGTTTATCAGGATTATTAAGCACAGACTTTAAAAAGAGCAGCAAAAATCTCCAAGGGCCCATCTGGGATAGTGTCCCAAGTTTGCATCGGGCTTTGTACTATGAGATACATCTGTTGTGCCAATCTCCGTGTTCATGGTCTTGTCCTAGGTGCTTTCAGGCAGTGGCTGTAGCTGTTTACCCTCTGGTTTATTGCCAATATACTCCAAAAACGTGGACAGTTCATCACACATTCCTTTCAGAGCTGCCACTCCTAGTGGATCAAATCTCTCTCACAAGAATAGAGATTTACATCTGGATCCTGCACCTCCTTTTTTGTTCTAACAATGGCTGTTTTGGCAGTGGAGTCCCTTTAATCTTCATTATCTGTTAGAGCATGAGCACTGTCCAAGCTGTCTTCTTTAATGATTGTTCTGCAGACCCTTCTCCTTTCTGTATCACCTCTGTATGTACTTTCCTCCCTTTCAGTCTCATTGAGTAACCTTTCGGTTCAGCTGTTCAGTGGTAATTGTGCATTGCTTTTGGCTACTTTGGAGGCTTCAAAAGTTGGGGGCTTTTTGGCTTTCCTTGAAAGGCTGTCTCTATTTCCTTCAGATCTCAATGTACTGCTTTTACCTATCCACCTCGATATTTTCCAATATAGTGTTTTGTGAGTTGATAAGCTCCTAATTATCTGTTTGACTGACAGTGAGCTTTCACCCTCTAATCCATAAGTCAAGAATGTCTGTTGTATTGGACAAGAATGCATTTCTGATTAGTACTTGGTCTTAGGAACAGATACCCCCATTGTGTAGGCATTTTTATATGTGGAAGCTCAGTGTGACCATTTAGCACCATCTTGGATGCAGATGAGAATTCTAGCTCCTGAATTATATGAAGTCCATTTGGCTGAGAATCCTACCTTCTCCTAGGTGAAATGTTCAGTCTGCCCATGTTTTCTGTACTGACTTATTAAAATACCTAGGTTAAAGTAATGCAAACGTGTAACTACTTCTTTGGTTTTAGCTTTGGGCTTCTTTGGCATCACTGGACAACTCCTCTATAGAGAGGGTACTGTTCTCATCAGCCCTTGAGGAACTGAAAGTGTTTCAGGACCTCGTCCTGGTTTTGGTGCCTTCCATATTCTGAAAACATCACTACCTTTTAACTGACTCCAGGATGTGATGTCAATAATTGCTGTTTGATTCCAGGACTGTATTCCTCCTTGCTATTGTTCCCTTTCAGCAGTGGTTACCAGTCACTGCAAACTTCACTACCTTCCAGTGTTGCAGAATCCAGCATTAAATTGTATCTGAGATACTGACAGCTGATTTAATCACAGATTTTAATCACAACAGTGCTAACCATTCCTCCTTTGCCTGCAATATGTTGTCTATGGAGAAGTTACATAGAGTATGTTGTAACATGAATTTATTAGCAGATTGGTTGGGCAAATTCTTACCTAAATCATAACTAGGAGATGCTTTCCATATTGATGAGAGACATCTCTCTTGCTGTATGGCAATGACTGTGGCTAGTGGCCTTAGCTGGATTTCTGATGTTAGACGAAGATGAAAAGACAGCTTTACTTATCCTAGTTTGCTGGATTTGACTAAAGTAATCCAGTATGACTACTCTTTGCCACACCTGTGGAATATATGATGTCATTCCAAATTTTGTTGGGACTGAGTCTGCAATGTTTGCGTGACACATTAAGTTTACCTAATTTTCCAGTAAGGGAATATTAATGTGTTCCTGCAGTTTTAGTATCTTTAATTTTTAGTGCTTCAATAGTCACAATACTCATATGTGTAGTAGGGGAGAAAAAAGAGGAGGATCAAGAGGTTTGCTTGGGTTTTTTTACTAAAGGGATGGTATTTCAAATCACTGTGATCTGGAGAAATCACATGGCTCTGTGTACAAATGCAAATAGTATTACAGTAGAGAATGTGAATATGCTTAAAACATGATGGTGTTACTAGAAGTGCTGGATGAAGAGGAAAGTATGGTTTGGTTTTCAGATTGTTTTCAGTTTTTGCAGTTTAGAGCACTGTTATTCATAAGTTATATTTTTGACAACATTTCAAAGTTTTATTACTTTTGTAAGAGCTAATAAAGTATATTCTGATTTTAAATGATGTTAATTATTGTCATTGAATAATATGTTCATGATTATTTCATTAGATTTCTAAATCTGTAGAAAAAATTGCATTTTTCTAAGAAGGGTTTCAGGCTGGTGGGTACAATAGCTCTCTCAGGAGTGACAAGTGCAAGCAGTGCATTGCCCTTGGGACATTTTGGGATACTCCTTGGCCTGCTGAAAGTCTCTAAGCTACAAGGTAACTAGTGGTGGCCACAGAGTCCTTTTTCTTATATTCTTTATTGTGCCAGGTTGGCTGTGAAGGTAAATAGTAATGAGTATTTTGGACCAAACCACTACACTAAGTTAGCGAATGGTCGTAGAAAGAACACATTCACTCCTTTGAGGAAACTAACAATTCATGTTTATGAGTTTGAGGAAAAGAAAAAAAGCTGCCCTTGAGAAAGTGACAGATGGTCCTTAAAGATATTTTACATAGAAGGAAATTATAGCTGCTGATACTTTACTCATTTAAAGGTTGCATGATTCATTTCCCTGAACAAGTTCAGAGAGTAAGAGAAAGTGTGTCCAAGTACTGTGCATATCCAAGATTTCTGCATAGAATTTCTTCTGTAATCATCCATTTCTTCATCAAGACAGATACTGTTGAAATAGCACACAGCCTTTACAAATCAAGCAGCAAAGTGTTTGTTTGTCTCAGGATGCAGTATTTAATCTGTTTGTGTGGATATACCCCCCACAACACACACAGATGCTAAGGTCTTGGTGTGGTGAGCAGAAAGGCAACTATTACAGGAAAATCTAGGAGTAGGTACATAATAGGATAGTTCAAAAACTAAAAGAAGTCTCTCATAATGCGTGGGTGATTTTAATGCCTTGCAGACAGAGGATTATTTTCCATGTGATTAGGTTGAAAGGGAATGTACAGTAGATGAGACAGATATGAATTGTGGCAGGGAGTGAATTCATCAAGCAATAGAATTTTTAATTGCTTACATTTTTTAGCTTTTACTTCATTTGTTGTTTAGGGGTTTGGCTTTTTTCCAGTTTAGTGAATTTTAAGATAAAGTCATCTGTTAATTTTAGACTGTGGTGAAATTTAAAAGAAGCAGCAAGAAAATAACAATAAGTCATTTTGGTCCTAGTGTTATTGTAATTACTAACTTACAAAATTTGATAGAAAATGAGATTTATTAAACCATGTTATAGGAAGAGACAACCAAAAATAGTTTGGTCTTGCAAAGTGGCATTAGAAATGCCATTCTGCATTTTATTTTATTTTTTGATGAGAAGATTCAATTGCACAGTGTGTGATTTTCTTTGTAAGAGCAATGGTGGTAATCCTTGGCTGAAATTAAACAGTGATGTCAAAAGGACACTGATTTTATTAGGAGGGTGCCTTGCTGCCTGTGTTGTCAGTAAATGTTTAATAGAGAGAAGGATAGAGACTCTTTGCATGAATCAATTAATGTCAAATCTTCCCACCGTGTTTGAGGCTCATTAATTTAAAAGATGCCAAGTTTTTAACAAGATACACTTACATCATCTGTAAACCCCACAAGATTTCTTGTCATGTCAAAGATTTCTGTAAAGTACAGCTCCATGTAGGAGACTTGGTCTGTAACGTGATGGAACAACTTTGAAGCTCTTCAGTTGTGCTGATGGAAGGTGGGAACTTACAGAGCACTGCAGAACTGAGTAATTTATGGTATTTGCTTAATAATACACTTAGCCTAACATTTTCAGCACTGCAAACGTCAGTCCAAGCAATAGGTTTTTGAAATAGTTTTATTCATGTTTACAACCTGGAAACCTATAGCAGTGATGTTGTCCAAGTCTAGAGAATAGGTCAGTGAATTTAACTGGTATCACCACGTTAGCTTGCCCAGACTTTGCATCTCCTCTCCTCCCGCTTCTTTCCATGCCCTCTCTGGCTGTTCTCACCATGCCCTTTGAGGTGATAAAAAAGAAATGTGATTCCTTTACCAGGAATGATAAAAAAGAAATATGATTCCTTCACCAGAAAAGTTGATTCCTTCTTGTGTTCTCTTATGGTATTGCAGAAGGGCCAGAATTTGATGGGTTTCTGGAGGAGGGTTGCTTTTTTGCTTAGTAATGTAAGGGAAGGTAAGTCTGAAAGTATATGTATTTATCCGATCTAGGAAATGTTTTCTTCTGTAATAAAGTTGGCTGATGTTCTCTGACCTTCTTTTATGCTTAGTGACAATGACATTCCCATTGGTTCCTCTTTCATGTGATGTTTTCAGACATCTATTTCTATTTTTATCAATCAGGGAGTAGCTTTTAGGCTTATGACTTTCAGCTGAGAATAACTCATGCCACTGCCTTTTTTTGCTTTGGTACAAGAGACTGCTGTAATTGCCCTGCTGTATCACAGGTATATTGGGGTGAACAGATGAGCCAACTGTGCAGTTGGTTTGTCAATTTATGTCTTCAGTAATTTTTATGGAAAATGACATGGTAACAGCAATATAAATTGCCTAAGCAAATTTCACTTGCTTTTTCCAAATAAGCATCCTCTATTTTAATAAGAGTACTGTAAAATCAGTTAATGAAAACAGGCCTTCCTTGCACAAAATTTGACTGGCTTTTGTATCTGACATGTTACTCCATTGTTTCTGCTGCTTCTGGAGATCATCTCAATTGGTCAAAGCATGGTGCTAGTAACACCAAGGTCACAAGTCTGATCTCTGTATGGGTCACCTACTTAAGAGTTGGACTTGATGATCCTGGATTGCTTTCAGCTCAGACTATTCAGTGATTCTGTGTGATGCTGTTATCATGCAGGTATGCTGATTAATGAGTTCCAATGAGTGCCCAGTCAAAGGAGGTGAAAATACTACACAGATAAGGGATACAAAAGATGCAAAGAAGGCAAAGATATCAAAATCCATGGCAGCAGTCTTTTAGTTCCCTAACATACACATCTAAAAGTTGTATATTTAAGTTTGTGTTGCAAGTTCCCGTTGTCTTCAGTGGAGTCAAGACTATTAGTTACCAAATCCCAAAGGGAGAACTGGGAAACACTGATATAAGATGGCAGGTCAGTCCAATAAAGACTTAAAAACCAATAATAATAAAAATACCTTTTACAACCAGGAACAGTGCATGTGTTTTCACAGGAAGCTGGGGAGGCAGATAAGGTGAAGAACGGAACTTCAGAACAGTATTAGAAAAAATTTTAGGGCAAAGCGAAATGAAAGCAAGTAGAGATCTGTCCCCTGATGTCTTTGAAGATATGGTTGTGGGTGTTGAAAAAGTATGAGGGGGACAGACTACTGCTTGTGGCTAGACTTTTGTGCTTGGTTGATTTAAGGAGCCAGGATTGCAATTCTAAAGTTCTTGTAAATCTTGTAAATCTCCACGGGAGAGACCTGTCTCTTCATGCTGACTCTAAAATGAGCCAGGGGTGAAGTGACTGGTTTGGTCTTTGAAGCATAACTTTCAGGAGTGTTATGAAGTTAGACATATTAATCCAAGGACCACAAAGAGCATCTGTAAGGGAGTGTTTCTAAACTGTTACTGAATTCAGCTCTTCACAGTATCTAGGCAAATCTCTAGTGTCATTCTTTCTATCAGTTTAATTCAGTAAAAGAAGTTACTCATTACTGCAGCTCTGGTAGGTCTTGTTTTCTCCCTGAGTTGCCTCTGAGACACCCAGTTTTAGGTAAAGCACTTGTAAAAGTCCAATAAATGACTAAGATGTGCCCCTTTCAGACATACAACACAGTAAACTGTAGCTTAGTTGATGGTATTTCTCCATCCTGAGGCATACAGGTCCTGTTGCAGATGAAGAGACTTGGGTACACTTCTGAGCATTAAAAACATGTAAAGTTATAAAATTTCAAGTTGCATTATGCAGCCTTTGTCTTTTTTAAAAAACAAAATTGCATTGCAAATGATCTGACTATACTATCATATGTTTCAGTACAATAATTTATCTTTTTTTTGTCTATTGTAAAAATTAAATCTGATATTCATTGCTTAAGCCAGGTAATGTATTTTTTAAATCTTCTTTTGCAGGTCTATCTTTCCTATCCATCCTTCTTTCAGAATAGTGGTCTTAGCAGAACCTCCTGTCATTGGAAGTAGTACCCAACAATGGCTGGGTCCAGAGTTTTTGACACTGTTTCTTTTTCATAATGTTCGATCTTTAAGCAAGAGTGAAGAAATTGAAGTTATCGAACAAATGGTAAGTACATTCAGTATTTTAGGCACTTACCAGCTGTTACTTACTGAACAGGATTATTTGCTACATAAAAAATGTATTGCTGTTTCAGTGTAGCATAAAGGAGCTGATTTTCAAAGTTTATCAAAGCAGCATATCTGCTTATCTTTTAATGGTATAATTCTTATTTTAATATTAAATGCTACTGTAATAAAAAATACTCTGTCATAAAGCAACTGTGGCAACTGTATGCTTATTGCATATGTGGAATGTGGATATCTTGCAGTAAGATTAACACTGTTTTTCTTTCAACCAGATTCCAAATGTACCCAGTGTTGCTGTGGAAAAGTTGTTGTCAGTAACACACAAGCTTCGGGAGACAAATGATACCACTGTGAGCCCCTTTTCTTCTTTTTTCTCTTTCAATTTACTGTCTCCTACTGTGACTTTCTTAACAAAGGCTGGGTGAAACTTGCTAAGCTATAGTGTATTTCAAAGGCTGACTAATTGGAAAACCAGCCCCAGAAAACTGCTGCTGGCAATTACTGTGCTGCATACGATAAACTTCTTTGATTTATAATGTATGTATTTGGAATCTGCATAAGTAAAGCTTTTAGGAATTTGCACAAATCCCAGAGAACCAAGAGCAGAACACATGTTGTCAGTGAGTTTAGGTATGTGGCTCACAGTGAAGCATGCTGAGGTGCCTTTTGAATGTGTATGGATATAATCACATATTCAGGTATTTTTTGATTGCTTTGCTTTAGTAATTGGAAAATTGATAGCTGAAATTATTGGAGCTTTTTGAGCAATAGGAGCTATGTAGTTGTTATAAAATGACAATGGGCAGCAGCAGAGACTCAGAAAAGAGAAAGCTCCAGAACTCCTGGCTGCATTACTGCCATAGGCTATTCTGTTAAAGAAGTAATGTCAAGAAAAATAAATTCTGCTAACAAAGTGACCACAGAATTCTTTAAAAAATATAGAGTTAAATCATGGTGAAAAGAAAAAGAAATCATTGCCATGGCAACTAAAACATGGCATGCTTTTGATGTAAGTAAAATGTAAAACATTTTTAGTGGAATCCAGCGGTTTAACTGGTATGCAAATTTAATCCATTGTCCTTAGTTTTCATGATTTTAACATTGGTAATAGTTTTTATAGTTTTACTATTTAAGAAGCTGAGAGAAGTTTTTATGCTCTTTTGAGCTTAAAAAAGTAAGTAAAAAATTGATTTCTAGGTACACTGTTGAGACAGTTGTTATAATTATCTTTTGAGCTTCCTACATCTAATGTATAAATGTAACGGTTTTGACGTACTTGGAGACGTACCATGCCTGAATAGAGCATCACAAAAATCCTTTCCAAATATGTGGATATCTGTAGAATTGTGAAATATCTAAATGAATTATGTGATACTGGATGAGAAGTGAGTCACAGTATGGCTTAAGGGAGGATTCTTGTAGATCAGCAGTGACATGAGACATGTTGGGAACAGCACACCTGTGCCGAGAGATGAAATGTGTGCCTCATGTACGTTAGGCTATTTATAGAGTTGTCTAAGTAAATAAGCCTCTGCCAGAGATTATCCTGAAATATTAACCATTGTTTAAAGTGATTTTGTTACAATAGAATACCTGTAGATTGTTCACCCTGTGGGCATTGTCTGCGTCTTTGTAATTGTTTGCTCGATTTACAATAGAATCTGGAGACCACAATCAAGATCCTGTTGGATTAGATGCCTCATAGATATATGTTAAAAAAATTGTCACTAACACAATTTTGAGTTTACAGCTGTTCAATATTAAAAAAAAAAAATCAGGTAAGAGGGGAGGAAATTTTGTTGACAAAACTTTCAATTACCAATTGCAGATACTCAGAAGATGTGATACAACTTTTCCTTAGTTAGGAAGAGTAAGGATAGAGCACTTACCCTTCCCCCTTGCCCTTGCTTCAGGGGTGGCTGAGTAGGTGTTGAAGTAGCACATGAAATGCCATTTTTCACATCACAGTGTCCACAGTGCTGGGTTGTAAACTGCAGTTGTTCAGAACATGCTTCACAATCTTTTGTCAATGAAAGCAGGAGGAGCAGGAGTGGTAATCTTTTCAGTTAGCCCATTCTAAATAATTCTTGCTCATAGCTCACAGATATGCTAAAAAGTATTATTCTTTGCTTTCTCATAATTTGAAAGAAGTTTTATATTATTTAATAGAAGTGACTAATTTTTTTTATTTAAATGTCTTTTTGTAAAAGTGGCTGGTTTTCGGGGGAAAGAATTGATGATATTTCTCATGCATGAAAATTAATAAAGGGGGAAAAAGGGTCTGAAATTCATGAAATTTTGCTTTTCTCTATTTTTTCCCCTGGATTTCAAATGTCAGGATTTTTTTTTTTCCAACTGAAACAGTATCATGTATTAAGGTAATTTTAATGCAATTAGAAATCTTACATAAACTTATATAAACCCAAACAAAACATTTTGAAATTACCTAAGTAAAATATTTCACTTGACCCAGGCAAAACATGGCGTGACTTATCAGATCACACTCATTGTTGTGTGTTTCCTGCTAAAATAAGGAACCTATTTGTATTAGATACCTTCATCCGGTAGATATAATTATAGAATGATTTCTTTCTCAGTCTTTGGATCTTTCTTTAAATACATGATCACTTGTTTTGTGGTTCTGTTTGTTTGGGTTTTTTAATTTTGCTGTGTTTTTTTGAGGTCTGCCTTCCCAAGCATTGAATAATTTCTGTAAATCTTTGCTAATCATGTTCAGTTTTTAGCATTTGTTTTAACATGTGGACAACAGCAAAGGACACAGTGTTCCAGTAATGGCCCGCCCAGAAGGCGTGTGCAGAGGTGATAAAATCTCCGTACTGCTGCCCAGTGTTGTCTTGTTTATACATCTAAGAATCCTGCCAGACCTTTTGCCAGAGCATTACATGTGGAGCTCATGTTCAGTTTGTGAAGAGCAGATGAGTTTTTAGCATGTTGATCGTTTCACAGTAGCTAACCTGCTTGTTATTGCTGATATTAACATTAATATGTTACGGTTTATATTGCACATAAAATTCAGTTCACAGATTATTTTTCTTCCTGTTGCTTATCAAGTGATATTTTAAGGCTGATCTTTTGATGACATAATGATTTCCATGACAGTGACTTATTTCAAAAAAATGCAGAATTACAAGCATGCCTATTAAAGTGCTTGAGTTGCTGTAGAAGGCACAAAGCATCTATGAATTAGGAGAAAAGTTGAAATAATTCCTTTTGGAGTACGTTTTTCTCCTGACTTGTTCGATCTAAATCCCTCACATGGATTAAATAATTAAACTACCCTGTATTTTTTGACAGGCACAGTCACTGGCCTCATTTTTATCTACTCGACAGCTGTTGCGAATTTGTCGTCGACTGTCACAATATCCAGATGAAAGCCTTTATGATGCTGTTAATAAAGCCTGCCTTTCCAGGTAGAACTACTAGTTTTGGTGGAAGTTCAAGAGCTTCTTGGTCAGTTGCTAAAGCACAAGATAGCTTTTAATGTGTTGTAGTAAATTATGCAATTTTTGTCTTGCTCCTTGAAGTCGGTCATTTTAAAAAAAATGTTCCTGTGGTATTCTCAAACCTGGAAGGTAAGTAGAAAGGACGTGGTACTCTTTTCCCATCTCTATGAAGATAGGTCATTACATTATATAAATTAGGTCACCGTTATCAGCATTGCTTCACTGTCTACAAACACTCTAAGCAGAGCCATATTGATGTCTAGTTTGACTGATGTTTCATGGACACTTGGTTTCAGTTCTAAAAGCTGTATCTAGAAAAGTTATGAGGGCTTCTTTTGCTTTGGGATTTTGTTTGTGGGTTTTGGTTTGTTTGGGCTTTTGTGGTTTGGGGATTTTTCAGGGTTTTTTCCTCTTTTCAAAAGAAAGCAAATTCTTATGATCAAAAGGTTTGGAAAACTGGAAGGGCCTGGTTCTAGACACCTCAGAGCTTTCTCTTTCTCTCTGGAACCTGAGGTCCTAGTGAACTGAGTAATGAGAAAGGGTATTTCCAAAAAAACATTGTTTCTGTTGTAGCTCTTACTTGCAATGGAGTGAGGACATTACATGCCTCCAGTTCTAAACCACCGTACATTACAACCCTATTGCAATATTTAATAACATTGAAGCCTTTTAAAATGAGTGCACAGCCACAAGTGTAGTTCATTGCCTGTGATAGAAGCTCAGTTCCTCTCCTTAGGGATAGGTGAAATGTGGAAGGCTATTGTGAAAGGAATAGATGCTCAGGGTTTGGAGGTGCAAGTGAATCTTCATTTTAGATTTTAGATGTTAGATTACATTAGATTTAGATTTTTAGATTACAGAAAATACTAAAAACTTTAAAAATAAAAAACCCTTAAAATAAAATGTCCCTATTTTTCCCCTTGTTTTAGATTTTTACCAAACCTCGCCAGATCAGCTTTACATAAAAATTTACAGGATTCTGGTATTGAAACAAGTCCAGATGACACAAAGAAACTAGAGGAAAAGGATTACACATGTAAGCTTCTGCTATCTTTTTTTCCTGCTCTGAATGAATGTTATTTAGATTGCTGGACGTATAAAGGTGTATTAATTATCCTCAAAATTAAATGTAATTTGCTTCAGTTATATCTCTGACTTTTTTCTGTCAGAATGTATTGCTGCTCTCAGTATGCTGTATTGTCTGCTGAATTCCCAGCTCATGGAATTTTGTTTTCCATCATGTGTAAATGTTTCTCAGTCTATAAGATCCATGGTCTCAGGCTTTTTCATTTCTTTTCATCACTGATAGCTAGTCTTCTGTACAGTTACAGCCTTCGTTTGATCTTAACATTTCTCTGTTCTGTTTTTTTACCATTGTTTCTTTCTCTCCCCTGTTAAAATCAACCATTTTTTGAGATTCTTGTAAAAGTTTTGTGCTATGATTTGCTTTCATTCTGGAACACACTTCTTTGTTATTATCTTCTTTTTATTCTCTTTAAATTGCTGTGGTCGTTCCATGTCACCTTTATCAAGCAGGTCTATGTTTCTTTGGCTTGTACTCATTTGTAGTAGCCTGCAGGGCTATGCATATATTTCTGCTTCTGCCATTTTTCTCACTTCTACTTTCTCATTCCTATGTGATTCCCTTCATGCTAGCTGTATATCTTTTCAAATCCTCTCTCAGGCAGCACACTGTGAGCAATTTGCCATTTTCCATTCACTGCGTTTTTCCTTTACTCTGCCTCACCAGTGTTATCTCTGCTCTTGTTCTTCTGTGTATTTGTTCCCAGTTTTGTGATGTATTTGATTTCTGTATTTTTACAGTGCAGTGGTAAACACATCTTTGGTTTTAATTCATGTGAATTCTATTTTTATGTGTTTATTTAGGTGTGTGTGTATATAAAAGTAAGTATGTAGATACCCATATATTACTGGATATATTGTTTCTATTATATGCAGTATGTGTGTATATAACTATATACAAATGTATATGCAGCCATACATATATACATATATGTGCAACCGTCTGTGTATTATTGTGTCTCTTATTTACATTTTATATATATATAAAACCATGTATACAAAATAATTTGTAGTCTTGCCAGTTGTGTGATGCTACCTGCTTACTTTTTTTTAAGTCTGCCTACATCCCTTGAAATTTCTATGTTTCTCTGTTTCATGCCATAAAGGCAAACAGCTAAAAACATCTGTCTAGAAATAAGGGTATTTTCAGTTTTATACCATGCTAGATTAAGAAATTACTAGCAAAAAAAAGATTGTTTTTATTGCAATGTTATTATTTACACTTAGTTGTTATTTTCCTAAGGACTGAATTTATGGTTCTTTAGATCTAAGAAATTTTTCTGATGTACTTTTTCTCTCAGAGCTGTAGTTAAGGGATATTTCAACTACACAGTGCTGAAAGGGAGAATCCACAGTGGCTCTGTGTGGTTGTGGTGGGGGTGGTACCACCCTTGGCTGAGCACCCACACAGCCACTTGTTACCTCGCCCCTGCACCTCACTCCACAGTGGGACAGGGGAAGACAACAGAAGGAAAGGAAGTGTGAAATCTTGTGGATTGAGGAAATGTAGCCTAACAGTATTGGTGATGTTCCAGTACTACAATGAGAGTGTGAAATTAAACCAAGGCAGTTGTCACAACTTCGGGTGTTTCTTATGGTACTTTTCCATAAGATCACTTTATCATCATTTATTGTAATACACTTCTTTACAGTTTTAAAGAGAATTCAAATTCATGGTAATGCAACCTTTTATAAATGGATACTCTTCTAAGTGTGCTCTTTTGTTAGATAGAAATCACTTACTGCAAACCACAGCCTTGTTAAAATTTGTAAATTGTTAGTTGCACATGTTGGGTATTGATTGCATGTCTGCTTAGAGCATGTTGTAAGAAATGCATTTGCTTGTTTCCTGAAAAACAACTAGGTGAAATAAACAATGGTATTCTGAAGATAGGGTCTGTGACCATGCCGATTTATAACTCAGCTGAGAAAATGAAAGTGCCAGATGTTTTATTTTATGAAAATGCACAAGTAAGTACAAATCTCTGACTTCTGAGTTACAAAACTTTGTTAAATGTGTACTAATGGGTATGCTCATATGTGTAGTAAATAATATACTAACTAAATTTTAAGGATATATTTCTGAAGTAGTTTCTTTAGTCTTAAATTTTTCTCATAGCATTTTGTGTCCTTTGGAATATTTTGCTACTGAAAGGCAACACTGATAGTGTGATCTTGTGAAATACTTTGCTTTTAGAGGACTGGTATGGGTTTTCCATACTTTCCTTTCTTAGTCATTTTTCATACCTCACTTACAATTTTGCCCCAGAAAGACTATCCTACATGGGTATCACCTCCTAAAGGTGGTGACAGGCCATGCAAGGGGAACAGATGACAGACTTCTTCATCTTCCCCTACTAACATTTCATGTGAAATTTTGTTGTGTTGCCATTTTGATAAAGCACATAATTTGTGTCTGTTGGAAATGAAATCCTGAGTTGTGCTAGCACTTAACACCTGCATTGCTTTTTCCACCTTCTTGCTTATAGCCTCAGAAAACTGTAGACAAAACTGTGTTCGGATTTTATTTAGGGAATCTCTGTTAAGAATGCTGCAGAGAATGACCTGCTCTTCTCTATCTGTCCTCGAATAGCTACAGTGCTAAGTGCTGAAGGAAACAGCAAGCAAATACCAGTCAGGATAGATGTTCCAATTTCTAAATGAATTCTGCTTTTATTTTCTGTATTGCTACTTTGGTCAGTCAAGTGTTGGAGTGATCATTTAAAAAAACCTGCTAGAGAATGAATTTGATTGGAGTTTAGTGCAGTGCTTCGTTACCTAAAAGCTACAGAAATAAACTGAAAATAGAGAAAAAGATACGTCCTCATCCCTTTGCAGTGCTGCACAGTGTAATGAAACACATCGATTTTTGCCTTTGTATGTTTGGTCTTGAAACAATTCACTTTACAGTGAAATTTAATATTGCCACAGAACGTTGCTGTTGATCCACAACAAGTGGCATAGGGATGGGAATATTTTTTTAGGTAATATGCCAAATGCCGTTTTCAGGCCAGGCGTTGGGGAACATGGATTGATAAAGGTGACACAATATGGATGTGTCTACTTACAAGTCTTTTGCGTAAATAGCTAATATTAAATGTCTGCATGCATCATAATACATTGCTAATCTAAGTCCTGGTGCAAAAAAAGAACCGTACCACAACACAAAAGAAGTATCAATACATAGTGCTCCTTGTGGGTAAGCTGCTTTGCAGGGGAACCATAATATACACATATTTGTTCAATTTAGGATAAAAAAAGTCATCAAAAGGATGCCTTAGCAATACAATTTTAAAATGTAATCAATATGTGTGGTAAACTGATTTCCTAGAATTTCTCCTGTATCTGGTCAAATTTATTCTCATCAGTTATAAATTGCTAGTGTATACACATGCCAAGAAATAGAATAATTTGGCTTGAAGTGCTCTCCTTAAATTGTGTATTGAGTATTCAGTAGTCTTTTGAAATGCCTGGTTAGGATTTCATGGTATTAAGCTGTGTTTACAAGAGTTTCTTTCCCCACCCTCAGCCTGTGTTCTAGAGAGATCTGGAAATTTAAAATATCCTTCACACAGAAAATGAGCATTTCTATGCTCAGAAATTATAGGCAAACTACTGATTTTTAATTTTTATTTTAATCAAGTACTAGAGATGAGATGATAATGTGTTTATTTAAAGACAATCATTCATTTCTCTAAGTAGGTTGACTGACCTACTTAAAGGTGACCTATTTTTACTAGATACAGTGGAGAAATAGACACGACTTTATTGTGGGTAAAGTAGTCTGCATTGCCACATTATCCTGAAATCCTTTCTATCCTTTTAAACAAATCATTTGTGAGAAGCAAGATAAGGTTAAATAATGTACTGTGTGTGTTACCTGTTAAGATATTGGATATATGTAAAAATATACCTCCAGCATTTTGGCTTCAATTAGTCACATATGAATTAATAATTAATAAAAATTAAATACTTAGGCAGATACTGCAGGACACATATAAACACTCTCAGACTTGAGCATGCATTTTCCTATCTTTGTTTTCCTTGAAAATAAAATTTGATTAGAATAGAAAAAGTGTATTTGTTATTAAGTTCAACCTGGTGTTTAATGTTTAATAAAATATAGGTGTATATTTAACATATCAACTGTCTTTTATTCTCTCTGTTTGGCTTCTGTGATGTTCTACCAGGATATTGCTGGAAAATTGGCGCAAACTAAAAAACGTTCTTACACTCTGGGTGACAAGCATTCAACTAGGCTAAAAGGAAACATACTAGAAGTGATTACAGAGAATTAAAAATATTTAGGGACATCAGGCACCCACAATCAGTTGAAGCAGAGGATGTAAATGTTTCATGTTTCTAGTCACTGGATAAATTGCCACTGCTATTATTGGCTGAGAGAATAAGTAGCTGTAAGTATAAAGCTCAGAAATGTTTGGCCCCAAATTCTTGAAGTTAAGTTCCTGTTGTACCACTGTCATTAGTGAATGCATAAACTTGAGAGCATAAAATCGAGTGAAAATTGTAATTTTGTTTCTCTAGCACATGATGGTGATGGAAGATATGCTCAAGGACTTTCTGCTGGGAGAACATCTTCTTTTAGTTGGCAACCAGGTGAGTTAAATATTTCTTGCAATGCGTGGAACAAACTCATTATTTAATAATTAAATTAAATCTCTTTTTTGCTTCTTTGAAATTGCATTCATTTCTACTACTGAGGTATTTGACCCATTTTTTAATTCCTAGTTCAACAGTGTCCAGGGGTTTTTATGGGTGCATATTTGTGGAAATGTAAATGCTGTAAATATTTTTTATATGGCTGTCAGAGTAAAACATCAAGACATTAATCACAGAATATTCTGAGTTGGAAGGAACCCACAAGGATTATCAAAGTACAACTCCTGGTCCTGCCCAGGACCATCCCCAAGAATCACACCCTGTGCCTGAGAGCGTTGACCAAATGCTTCTTAAACTCTGTTAGGCCTGAGCACTTCCCTGGGGAGCCTGTTCCAGTGCCCAAATACCCTCTGGATGAAAAACCTTTTTCTGATATCCAATCTAAACCTCCCCTGACACAGTAATAGTTATATGTAACATCATTACCATTAAAATCTTTGGTTAATGGTTTTGGTTATCCTTCTTGACTATGTATCAAACCACTCCTTTAAATCTCCAGGGGTAGGGAGGAGGTGTACACTTCAGTATTATCTGAATCTTATTGATAGCTAAATATTAGTTTTCTCTAAAAGAGTTACAGATTTGTATAGGTCTTTGGCTAGTATCTTTGCTGATCAATACTTTATTGGTGAGGTTGACTTTTCCCCCATAAAATAATCTTTTAGTTTAGCTGTCCCTTAGCAAGGAAGCAATAATTTTTTTGGCAGATGTTTCACTTTTTGTTTTGCAATAGTCTTTAGAAAATGTCTAACACAAAGCACTAATGATCTAACCAACATGGCAAGGAATATAAAATGCTAATTATTATTAATGTGCATATATTGAAGTATAGTCTCATCTGTTTAACTTCCTTGTTATCAACTTGAATTTAAAAAGATGGTGTATTTGAAACCTCTCTAGACTTTTGATGGATGATGCCAGCTTCTCCAAAAGGTTTAATCTATTCATAAATAGAAATTGATCTATTTCATAAATGAAACAAGATGTATTTATTTCATAAACAGTGCTGTTTATGCCTGCTGCCAAGCTGGTATTGAAAATGTTATATAGTACAGATTGCCTGCAGCACCTGCTCTCAAGGAATAGCAGGAGTGGGCTCAACCACAGGAAAACAGAGGCAGAGACAGAGTCCTTAATGACAACTTTTGCAGTCCCTCAGTGCCAAAGGAAGAATGTAGCAGGTCTGGGGACAACAGCACCCAAGTGCTCAGTGGCTGCCAGACAGGTCCATGGTGAATGAGGCAAGTCTGAAGTCAAGCTGGGAAGTCAAGTCAGCAGGTCCAGGCTGGGATCAGCAAGATAAAGGGCCACGCACAGCATCGCCACAGTGCTGGTTGGGAAGGGAACCAAGGAAAAGGGCCTGAGTGTAAATGCAGCTCCCAAGGCATGGGAAACGAAAACAACCCCAATGAGGCAGGAAAAACCATGTCAGAGCTGACTTTCAATACCAACAAACAAAACCCTAGGCATGGGGAAAGAATTTATGTAGCCCAGTGGTACAGTCAGAGCTCTGACACATGCCTCATTTGGCAGAAAAGTTTCAAAGACTATGCAAGTACCATTATTAGGATATAAGGTATTTTTCCAGCAGTTATATTCTCATCTCTAATAATTTAATGCATGTCACATTTTCTCCCATCTTTCGAGTCTCTAATTGAAGAGAGTATTAAAAGATTTGACTGGGTTGAAGTATTGGAACATACTGCTTTGATTCCAGACATCAGCTCGGCTGTACCATTAAGTTGGAAAATGAGTTGATTTGATGAGCTTTCTCTTTGGCAAATCAGTAATACAGGTTTTGTTTTTTAATTGCTGACATACTTCTGAGTGCTTCCAGATTTACTCTTTACGAATTTGTTCCACAGTTTTTATGTGTGACTAAGAAAAGGCCAATAGGCCTTTTCCTTTTGAAATACTGTTTTTAAGTTTGAAACACTGTATTTGCCATTCTGCAGTCTTTCATAACCACAGCAATCATTCTTGATTTCTCGGGAATGATCACTAACCATTCAGAAATTCCTTGGCTAATTCCTTAAATATATTATTGTCAATCTGTGCAGCTTGTGATGAATCATGTTCAAGTACTTTAAAAGCAACCATATTACATAAATTGTACTTTCATGCTGTATGTGCAGATACCTCCCCACTGAAGATATTAGACTTTTCATCCATTTTTTAAAAAGAAAATTATTTTAAAATAGGATTCTTTTTTATGTTCAGTTACTTTTATCAGTTCAGTCTGTTTAAGAAGCTGGGGTTTTGATTGCTTGTTACATAGATCAGTGTGTACCTGTGTTTCCCATTTGGAAGACACAGATAATGATTTTGAGGAGATACAAAGTACTGGTTTGAGTTCATTTCTGTTAAACTTCTTGTTAGTGAATGAATGAATCATGGAATTCAGTGTAATAACTAAAAATTCAAATGCTCTGAACCTGGGTATTTCAAAACATATGACTAACATCCCTTTGAATGCTTGTGTCATTTCCTAGATATTTAAATGAGTTTGCCTTAGGACATAATTTGGTCCTTCAAAATGATGACTGTGTGAGTATCTCCATTCAACTGGGATTTAATGTGCAAGCTTGACCTGCAGTCTTTCTTTTAGAGTCTGGATTTGGTTTTAGTTGGTTGACTAAATGTGGTTTTCCACCATTGCCTCTTTCATTTTCAGAATACATGTACACAGACAAAATTCCTGTTAGCTTAAGACCTCTGTCTTTTCAAAATCTGTAGATGTGCTTTCTTCTATATAGCTAAGAGCTGGCTGATGAGTCCTTTTACCAAGATTGTTTTCAAGATACAGACTTTGACAATTAGTATCAGTAAATTATAATTCAGTTATCTTGGTGGATGTTAAGGACTGGCTTTCTTAATGAAACCGAGGAGAGTTTGAAGACAAGTGTTAGATACCAGCAGATATTTTTAGAAGTGCTCAGCTTCTGAAGTAAACTACTTTACAACACTCCATTCGTGCTTGTTCCCTGGGGCTTATATGGCCCAGGATTTCACAGCATAAATGTTTTACATTTATGTTTTATGGCTTTGTCCGAATATTTGTTTACAGTGGTTGATGATTTACTTGGGGTGGTAACTGGAATGTGTTTCCATTTCATATACAAACAAACAGGTTTCTTTGAGTTCAGTGGATGGATACAATTTTTCAGCTATGAAATAGCTTTCCAGTAAAGGACATGCCAGTGCTTTAAATATGGTTTCTGATATTGCTTCCTGAATGAGCCTGTAGTCTGAGTATGAATGAGACTGTCTATGACAACCTGTAGTTTTGCAAAGCAGCTGCAAAGCAGCTTCTTCTTTGGCTGAGAGTGAGATGCTGCGTATTACTCACACCAGCAGGCAAAGAACAGGCAAGAGCCCCCACTTATTCCAAATGTTGCAGTGACTGTTTATGTACTCATTAAAGACAGTTCTTGCAGTGGCTTTGGAGCTTCATGAGACAGACTGGAGTAGTGATTCTTACTACCAAGGAGAATTTTTAGGCTGTGTTTTTGTGATATTTTTCCTGATGGACAATGTGCAGTTCATGGATTGGCCACTACTTGGTATCTTTTACTGTCTCCTTGGATTTTCTTTGGCAAATGCAAGAGGAACTATTAATAAATAGAATTTGTCTGTGTGGAAAACTTTTCACAGCCACTGTAAAAGTGGCTGAAATGGTTTTATTTTGTCTCACAATTTTAAGTGTTAAATATAACATTTCCCAGATTGTTTAATTTGGAAGTTATGTAAAGAGATGTGTTGGATGCTTTCACCTTTGTTAGTCATAGGTGAGGTCTTGGCAACAACAAGCTGTCTTTGAAGATACCAAACATAGTATTTATAGTTACGTTCGATCTGTGGCTTTCTGGATAGAGAAGGCTCACAACCATCTCACTTCTGAATTATTTTATTGCCTTGAAATTCTAAAAAACCCAACAGCATGCTAAGCAAAATTGAAGTTATTTTATTTGGCATCACTGTGTTGCCATGATTTATTGAGTGAGTTGTTCAGAAGTAGAATGAAGAATTCTATGAAGGTGCTAAATGTTGTGAATAATCTGAAAGAAACTCTGGAAGCACTTGTTAAAAGTGTTGATGTGAGCCAACAGTAAGTAGACTATCAGAAATTCATTAATTATGACTACTGTGTCCAGCGGAGGGCTATGAAGGTGATGAGTGAACTGAAGCATCTCTCTTATGAGGAAGGGTTGAGGGAGTGGGGCCTGTTTAGCTTGGAGAAGATCTTGTCAATGTATGCAAATACTTAAGGGTGGATGTCAAGACAATGGGGCCCAGTTCTTTTCACTGGTGCTCAGCAATAGGACAAGAGCAGAAGGCACAAAATGAAGCACAGGAAGTTCCATCTGAATATGAGGAGAAACTTCTGTACTGTGAAAGTGACAGGGCATTGGAACATGCTGCCCAGAGAGGCCATGGAGTCGCCTTCCCTGGAGATACTCAAAACCCTCCTGAAAGTGATCCTGTGCAACCTGCTGTAGGTGAATCTGCTTTGGCAGGGCAGTTGGACTAGATGGAGGTCCCTTCCAGCCCCAAACATTCTGTGATTAAAAGAACTTAGAAATGTAATGGCTTTCTGGTACGTTTGCTAATATATTTCCCTGATGGAAGAATGTGATTTCATGCTTTCTGCTGCCTTTCTTTAACTGAGAGATCAACTTACATGAATTCTTGGGCTTGCACTAGCAATTTATTTTATTTTTGAAGAATTTAGTAGGACAAATGATTGAGTTTTTCTTAAAGATATTTAAAATGACATGCTTGATTAGAGCTTTTCTTCTAATATAATATTTTTATTCCTAACTCATTGTGAAATTGAATTAAGTACAAACTGAGAGTGTAATAATATCGGTCATCAAAAAACTTGAAATAGCAAATTCTTGGCATTTCAACTTTTCTAGAAGTAAAGGTCTTGTTTTCCTGCTTAAACTCGTTTAAAAATAGGCAGTTTCCTCTGCAAGTCAAGAATGTACTATCCTAAACCAATTTTTTATTATTATTGTGAGCATGAAGAAACTGAGCTCCAAATGAGCTAAATTGGGCCAAATACTGCAATATTTCTTGTCTAGGGAATTAGGTATGACAGCTGTGGAAAACTCAGAAAATATTTCTCTTTGACTTGGTACAGTCGTGACAGTGTGTACACATAGGAGAATAGGCATGTTTTTTAAATGTGTCTTTGCTTACAGTATTGCTTTCTGCCTTTATACATTAAACTGAAGAACCAGAATTAAAAAAGAAACCATGAATTGATTTTTCTTTTGGATATTTCTTCTCACAGATTCTTTCCATCATAAACTTTTCATATGCTCCTCTCCATTGGACCACAGTTGTCTTATCTCACTGGAAGTATAAAGATTGTATTTAACCTGACAGGGCTCTGGGTTGAAGGGCTCTGGTTGTACTTAAAGTCAGAAAAAGGCATAAACTCTACAAGCTTATCTAGAACTACAGTCAGAGATGTATCCAAATCACTCCATTCATGATTCCTATCAGGGAATTAAGTTGATTTTTAGTATGAAATTTTCTTATTTTGCTGTCGCTATAATTTTTGTATGCCCCAGATGATAAACTCATAATAAAAAAAATGCAATACTAAACCACAGAACACTTACTGTTGTAACTGATAAATATGTAGATTGCAGCTGGGGCAAGATTTAAAATCACCACTGCTTTTGCACAACTATTTAGGTTTGTTGCTAACATTCAGGCACGGTAGCAATGATAGGATCAATTGCAGTGGTCGTCTGGTAGCAATGTCTAGTGTTTGCTGGTGGCACACCTTCTGCAGTTATTAAAATGCATTATTCACATGTGTTCCAAGCAGGGCTTCATAACACCTGGAGTGTGTGAAGTAATTCTGTGTAGGTACTGCTTGTTGCTTTGCTGATAACAGTACTTTTTTTTTAGAAAACCAGAGATACTTCCTCTGGTCTAAAAATTGCAGTCTCAGCCAAAATACATGCATTGCAAATGTCTTTGTTTGGCAGAAACAGGCAAGCTGTGGCCATGGAAGGTGGTTTGGTGCCAGACCCAGTGCTGGAAACTGTGCATTATCAAAAGTGTTCTCATTTTCTTTATTTTCATTGTTCAGCCAAAAGTTTCTGTGATAATGATAATGCAACACTTTCTATGAAGTTAGAAACGGAGGACTTTGACATGAGGGTTCTGTGTACTAAAATTTTTTGTTAAGTCAAATTTGTCTTTCATTCTCTAATAATGCAATTTTTAAATTAATTATAAAATTCAATTTCCTAAGGTGAAAAAGTGATAAACTGCTTTTTTACCAGTTTCAAAATTTGTTTCATTCTTTTGTAATGAAACAGGTGCTCTGCTCTGCACAACAGCTGTGCTCTCATATGGAGAAGGTGTGATTGCAGTGGTTTAGCTGAAGGGCAGTACTGAAGAACACAACATGGCAACCTGTTTAGCTGCTTCAAGCAAGGTCTGCAAATCATTTAGAAGAAAATAAAAATGAGGCAGCATGGTTTAGTTTGGGGTTTTTTTTGCTAAGAGGCAGACTGTTAATTTCAACAAGTTGGGTCCAGTTCCTTTGGACTATAACTTTATTGACTTTATTTGGGCTGTGCAGGGGATAAATTTGTCCCACTACTATCAGGTCTGCATCCTGAATTGCAAAATGCCTGCTGAGACTTGTAATAATCTTGTTTATATTTGAAACTGCAGTTTCTGCTAGGAGATTAGGTCATTTCATCCTTGGTATGAATGACTTACAATGTCAGTTAGAAGGATTTTTAACTAAGGGATTATTTTGACTTCTAATTGCATAATTTCTTGTTTGTTATTCATTAGTGCAGATATTTACTTCCCATTTTTCTATTTCAGTTGTCCCATATGTCTGGTGAAGTAAAAATTGTCTAATATTTGCTTTCTGAAGTATTTTTATTCCATTCAGCTGAAACACCAACACAGATGTTCTTTTCTCTCTAATTAACATATGTTTGTATTTCTCTTAAATTAAGTGACTGCAATAGTGTGTATATAAATAGCACGCAGCAAGTGTTAATGGCAAACTGGCTTGTCCTCTGAACGTTACCTTAGGCTGCAATAATTGCAAAATTATATGAAATTATGTTCTGAATCCAATCCACGTTCAACTCAGTCTTTTAGTATGTTCATATGAAAGGTAGTTCAGGTTATTCATGCTCAAATAGTTTACTGCTAGCTGTGTGGGTGTCCAAAAGGTCCAGCTTGATCCTTGGCAGTCATGGCGAAGGAGGGTGACTTTGTTGCTGTTTTTGTAATTTCTTGTTTCTGAGATGCCTGTAACTAGAGTTGGTTTGGAGGTTGTTTTTCCAAAATGTCTTAGCTTTTTCCACATTTCTTGTTTGCCTGAAGAAGACAAATACATGGATTCTTTATCTCATGGAGGTCAGGTGAATTTGGAACGAACCTGCTCTTCTTGGCCTTACACTAATGCATAGTACTTAAGGAACAAACTCATCCAAGCTCTTTTTTTTGCAGTTTCTTAGTGGTGCTAAAGAGCCTTCTGAATATCTTTGGTCTCTTCCTTCCCTTCTATTATATTGTGACTTCTCAGTGGAGTAGCTGAGACAAAGAGGAGTGGTAACTTGTCATCAAGTAGGAATGTAGAGGGATGGAATCAAAAAGCTTTGACGTGAACTTTGCTCCAGCTACTGTTGCCAGCCAAAGATTTTATGTGGTACACCACAACCTCTGTGAAGGCACACAATGTACCCTCTGAAGCAGTTCAGTCTAGAAGTTGGGCAATGTTAACTTGTTTGTAATAGCTAAAACCTGGTGGGAATGCCTTTTGGCTTTTAAATACTGCATGCACCTTTTAAAAAATGCATGATGTTCTGAAATTGAAGTATACTTAAAATTAAATAAAAGGAGATATGTGGAGAGTGTGGCAAGATGCACAGATAAAAATGAAGAAGGGGTGAGATGTGGTCATGGCACAGCTGCCATTGACTTCACTGGGTTACTTTGGTAATTGTGCTCTTTTCCTTCCTCCACAGTTGCCCTGCACCGTGCTTGTTCCTCTGAGGGTTCTCAGAAGTGAGGTGCTCTCCTCTTAATACACTTGATGATAACAAGAAATATGCAAAACCAGTTGTTTGCTCCTCTTTCTACTGGAATGGGAGAGGAAGAAAAATGCTAGCAGTGTTATTTTATAGTTGGGAAAATATTTTTTTTCAGGCAGAATTCTAAGAATCTATCATAAACATAAAAACCACATGCACTTTCAGTTAATGCACATGAAAGCCATATTTTTAAAATTACAGTAACCACTTTGTTTAATATTAAGTATGTTTTGCATTGATTCAATATGTTGATCTATTTCATCATCTTTGTACTTGCCACAGCTGGCTGGAGTCCCACTCTGCACTGAAACAGGATATGCAATCTGCTTGGGATGGGTACAGAAACTGTGTGCAGACATCTGCCCAGCCATCTTTAGCTCTCTTAGAAAAGGAAGCTGCTTTCAGCATGGGTGCTTTGTGTTTGACATTAGGAGTATTCCTGTTTATTCACCCATTTATGATTTAAGTATCTGACTGCAAGTAGCAGGAAACATACATGAATAAAACTGTCTGTGTGCACCACTAGGGGATTCTTAGCCTGTTTCTGGTTAATGTCTTTTAATGTCTTTGATAAAATTTCTGAACTTGCATATTTCCCCCCAAATGGGTATGTCCTGTAAGTTCCTGCAAGAACCTGTGAGCACAATTTCATCCCCCTTCACAACAGTAGAGAACTGTTTCAGGTGACAGTTTTCAGAAACTATTGGTGAAAAGTGTTAAGTGTGTTGCAGCTTCTTACTACACCTATGTAAAGCTGTAGATTCTTCTGAAGAGTCAGATGGAACAAGATTTGTGAGGAGGCGTGTGGCAGAGCACTAACAGAGTTGGCTCTTCTGTGTTAGAGTCAAGTCTACAGTAGAATGTAGGTAGTTCTATTTTTGTCTCCTCTGCAGTATTTTTTCCTCTGCTCTCATGGTGAGAACTCTGCTTCTGTGATTTCAACTATTATACATATGTGCCTGATTTTCCATTCTTACAAATGTAGTCAGAAGAGAGACTGTGGTCCCATTTTAAGAAGCTTAAACAGTTTGCAATTCTGCAGCTGGCAGTTACCATCACTCCGCTAGAACTTACAGTCATAAATGTCATAACTTGCAGCTCTGAAGGCTCCTCTTCTGATTCAGTGCCAAGTGAAACAGATTAGTGAATCTCAGATTGGTTTAGTCTAATCTCTTTAATCTTTCTTTGGGTTATATTTATCTTCTTTACACTGGTGTGAACTACTAGATGCATTCATGCAATCGGAGTGAGGATCTCAGCAGAGGGACTGGGTCTTGTTGAACAGCTTTTGGCTCGGCTATAACTGAGCTTTTCTTTCTGCTGTTTCTTTTCCTTTTTCTTTGCAACCTTTAGCACTCTCACTGGCATTCTGAACTTTCAGGTCTGCAGCCACATCCTTGCAGGAGGAATAAGAATTTCTGCATGTGACTGTCATCTTGGTCTGCATCTACGTTAGCATTTCAGACCCGATCTAGAATGTACTTTTGAAGGGAATCTCCTTACTGCAGTTTGATACATACTCATCTCTCTTAGGATGAGACTGAAGTGGAGTATGTTCTCCATCAGCCCACCTAATTCATGTTCTTTGATAACTTCTTCCCTGTGACCAGGTTAGACCTGGATTGATATACCAGTTCCCAAAATGCTTTTATAGGGCACCCCAGGGTGTTGGCAACACCTAATTCACTGTCATCATTTTGCACAGCTTGCTAGTGCAGACATCCTGCAATAGAGTTACAGATCAATTCTGTCTCCAGCTGAATTCTGATTCCATCTGCGTCTCTTTTGGTAACTTCAGTGGAATGGGATCAGCAACTATCACCAAGGCTGTGCCCAAATTCCGTGTGACAGTTCCAGGATGTTTCCTATGACCACCAAGAATTAACTTTTCCTCTTAAGTACAAGACAACTTCCTAGCATTGGCATTGCAATACCTTTGTGAAATAAAAAGGCTGGAAAAACTTGGGTTAGTTAAAGGATGCTCAGCATGTGTGACATAACTTTGGGGACACAGTCCTATTTCTGGTTATTTCTAGTAAGACAGGTAAGTATTTTGTGAATTATATAAAATAAAAAACATATAATCAATGTGTGTTCAGAATTTTCTGAAATAGATTGAAGTTGTATTTACCTATAAAGGTGTACGGAGAGTATTTTGACAGTTTTGGAAAGTTCGCTTTTCTGTCTTTATAACTTTTAAATATGTACATCTGTATTGTGTCTTAATATTGTATTTGTTTACTGCAGGGTGTTGGGAAAAACAAGGTTGTTGACAGATTCCTTCACCTTTTAAACAGACCCAGAGAGTATTTACAGCTGCATAGGTAAGAATGTGTTAGATTTCCGTACTTTGTGGTTTTAGTAAAACTTCTCATGTTATTAAAACTCATGTTTCTGAAGTTTAGTGTGTTCTTACTGTTTGAACAAAGACTCCCTGTTATGCTAAGTGGCACACAGACCACAGGAATGTGTCTGGAAGACGCAGTAAGCTGACAGGTTGAGGAGTGGGTACAAGAATGTGATGCAATCGCATCGATACATGAGGAAGTAGAAGTCAAAGTGTGCTGATGTTAAACTTTGTTCAAAAAACTAGTAATATTTTGCTGTCATTCTGGAGAGATTTCCCTAAGCATGAGGTATTGTGTGAGGGAAAAGTTGTTTGACTATATCACTCATCAGAAAAGAAACATTTTACATAGTAAAGGCTTTTTGGCTTTTTTCCTTTGGCACTTCTGCTCAGTGCATGTATTTCTTTCTCACCCATAAAAGTTTAGATTAGAAAATTACATCACAAGCTAAAAAACAGACTTCAAGACAATAAACCAACTGAAGACAATTCAAAAGCTGAAATAATAGGAAATCATCTGCCTACTTTTTATGACATGAACTTGAAACCAATAAACTGAAATAAGGAATAAATATGTCTAGAAGACTCATTTTCAGTTGAACTGAATCCCATTTCAGCTTCATTCCTAATCTTTATCTCTTTGTCTTCAATTTCCTAGCTTCATCACCATGTCTCTTTCCATAATCACTGTTTTGTAAATAGTGCTAATAAAAATGTTGATCTTTGGTATTTTGCCCATTAACAACATGGTGTCTGTAACACTTTCTCTCTCACTTTCTCACCCAGCTTTTTGTCTTCAAATGTCTTGTATTTGTATTCTTGATACCTGGATGACTCTATCTCATTACTTTTCTACTGCTGTTTTCCTTTTTTCTGCCTCTTCTATACTTCCATCACTTCTATGTGAAATACTGCTTTTGTGACCTCCTACTTTCAGCTTTGTGTTAACTTTCGTGCTTGCAGCAGCCACCCACTCTGTCTGGATAAAACACACTGTCATTTTTGCAATCTCAATTATGTCACAAAGTACTACAGTACTTCTGTCTTTCTGTGTGTTCTCCAGTGAGATGTGATGAAGCAGAACAGTGCTTTAATATGAATTCATATAGCTCAGTTGTATAAGCACCATGTTTGGGGTGTTCATGGGGCTGTAGAATGTACGAATTACAGCATGCTAGTTGATACATCACTAGGAAAAAAGTGTGCATTTATTGTCTTGCCAGTACAATGTTCCATAGTCTCTGTAAGGTACTAAGGGGTTTAGAGATAGGCAGAAGTAGAAAATGAAGCAGAAAATTATGAGCAATGCTATGCAGTTTTGCAAAAATAATTCGCAAATATAGAAAAATCAGAAATTTCTATTTCCTGGGTAGCATTTTGAAATATTGTGTGAAGAACTCAGTCTATATAATATTTTGGTTAAACTTTACAGGGTGTTTAAACAAGGATTACAGTATTGTTAGTGCACTCTTCTGGACTGCAAAACAAAGTAAGACCAAGTTTACAAAAAACCCAAACAGTTCTCTAGTAAGCTTTTACATACTTTGTAGGGGAAATTCAGTCACTAGCTTATGGCTTAGATGTACTTTATTAGAAAATATTCTAGAATGTGCACTACATCTTTGATAGCCCTGTGTGTTTCTTCAGATTTCCTAGCTAGCTACCATAAATACCTTTAAGCATGCCAAGGAAAATATTTCTAAATATACTGCTTTTAATGGTGCTTGTATACCTGAATTACAGATCTTGACAAATTGGTTAGGGTGAGGTTTTTTGTTGGTTTGGAGATTTTTTTACTGTATTGATGAAAGAGTATAAGGAGTTCTGCTGCTCTAACTCTACCTGTGTTCAATGACATTCAAGCAGGGAGTATTTACCTTAGTGGCAATAAACTTTTACCAGGAGTAATTTTAAAATCTCATATTTTATGTCTTGTACTTCAAGATGATGAGAGGAGATAAAAGACAGAAAATGGAGTGTGTTTTTCCTTAAACTTTCTTTCTGACATCTATATTTACTTGCTCTGCAACTGATTCACATGGGAAGGGTCAGCCTGACCTAAAGGTTTTGATTGCTTACGGAGGTTATAAATCCTTTCTCTTAACCTTTCATACCTCATCCATGCCTCATCCATACCATCAGCACCTTATTGGAAAGTTTTATATTCCTGAAGTTTGTAAGTCTTATAAATCATTTTGGTACCATAAAGCAGAATATCTTAATGGAAGGAAACTGCAATTAGATTCAGTAATGACAGAAATTAAGAAAAATGTGTGCTTAGAAATTATTCAAAATACTGGCTGGTTCCTCTTGTGTACTTCCTAATATTAGGAGCTGATCAGGAGTTGACCAGTTTTCTGATTGCATTAATTGTGGGGTTATGGAAACAGGTAATATGGCATAGGCTCAGCACAGCCTCTTCCTAGGACTGCACTTATGAAGAAGTTTGCTGCTTTTCTGTGTTAAGGAAGAACTTTCATCTGCCAGGTTTTCCCTGTCTCTTCTTTCCTACAAGAGTAAGTTTCAGCGGAGAAAACCTAAATTTTGTTTACCCTCCTGGTATGGTTGTCTCCATTTTGTTCACCCAGGACACTGTCTACATGTTACAGAATAAACAACAGCTTTACCTTGTCTAATATTAAAGAAATTCTAAGAGTTCTTTATAGAAATTAAACATGTGCTGTTTTTACAGCCAGTAACTAAGAAACTGTCTGTAAGAAAATTTGATGTTTTCCAAGTTAATGTAACAGAGTCAAGTATTTGTGTTGCTCCTAAATTAGTGAACTCATTATTTTATGAATCTTTCTGTTACTACTTTTACTATCTCTCCAATGAGTGATGTGGAAAGAAAAAACTAAAAGTTAAATTTGGTAGACTAAATTGGTATTTCATTAAATCAGGGAAATAATTTTCGTGGAAACTGATAATCATAGATTCATAGAATATCCTGAGTTGGAAGAGAACCACAAAGATCATCAAAGTCCAACTCCCAGCCCTGCACAGGACCATCCCCAGCAGTCACACCATCTGCCCAAGAGCTTTGTCAAAATTCTTTTGAGTTCAGTCACACTGTGACCACTTCCCTGGGGAGCATATTCCAGTGCCCAAACACCCTCTGGGTGAAGAACCTTTTCCTGATAGCCCATCTAAACCTCCCCTGACACAGCTTCAGGCCATTTCCTTGGGTCCTGTCACTGGGTACCACAAGGAAGGAGTTCAGTGCCTGCCCCTCTGCTTCCCCTCAAGAGGATATCTTGCTTTATCGTTCATTACTATATGTTTAAGTTTTATTAGATCTTGCTTTTTTTATTCCTCATAACAATATCTTGCTTTGAATTACAAAGTCTCTAAAACTAAGAAAATTCCACAGAAGGAAGAAAAAAAAGTAAAACTTTAGAGAAGACTCAGGCAAGAGCATACGCCCTGTTAAGACTGTAAAATTCTTCTTAGCACTGATGAGAGTAATAGATAAGTATAAAACTGTAAGCTCCCAGCTCTCCTACATAAAAATGTCAGAAGAGAGTATCATGGACTTTAAATTGTTGTCTTCTTTGATACGATCAAAGAAAGAAAAGACAAATTTTACTTCTCTTATCGTCAAATTAGTAACTAATTGCACACAAAGAATGGTTATGCTGGAGTAAGATGTTCTTTATTTGTCATTTAAACATTTAAGTTTGCATCTATTTAAAATTAAGTTTTTTAAGGCTGTTTTTTATATTTCAATTAGAATTATTTCTCCTCCTTGCAGTTACTATTTTTGTCTTGACTATATTACAGAACTACAGCATTTATCCTTTTGTTTTCAGTGCAAGCTTGATCTGTTGTTCCAGTTTGGGGATTTTGGAAGGAATTTTTGGTTTTGTTCAGGGTTTTTTTGGTTTTGTGGGGGTTCTGTGGTTTATTTTGATTGTGAAGAGACTTCTGTTAGAAAGTTTCCTAAAGCCTAGGTTCTGACTAGGAAGATGTAAACTTTAGTGGCACAATTTTTATGGTAGTTTCTGCTGGTATAAATAAGGTTCTAAATGTGTAGGCATATGGATTCATATATATACATCAAGTTTTTGGAGTCATACGTTGTTATCTCAGCATTCATCAAAATACACTACTACACTTTAATCAAAAGCATAAAAAAATGAAAAAATATTATGTGTAATTTATTCTGATATTCTAATTTAGGCAACTAAAAACAACTGGAAAAATACTGGGGAGAACACACAGTGTCACCTCAAGACCTGTGAAGGCTGCCACCTCTGTTCTGCTGGTGTTGGATTTGCTTTAAGTCACATAGATAAAAAGAGCTACTGGTAACATGAAATCTCTGAAATTATCATCTACCAGCATGAGTTGTGCTCCTAATTGCTCTGACAGCAAACAAAATCCTCTCTGTCTTGATAGTCCCTTTACAAAAAATCAATTGCAGAAAGAGCATCTGTGTTCTAAGAAACACGTTTGCTAGGTTCAGGAAGGCATGACATTCATTTTTCTGTGTCAAAACCTTTTCTTTTGGTATACATTGCACTCCTTGATTTTTTGAGATATTCAAAATCTGGACACTGGACACTATCTTGAGTACTTTGACTCTAGGTGACCCTGCTTTAGCAGGCGAGTTGGACTAGATGACCTCTGGAGGTGCCTTCCAACCTCAACCACTCTGATTCTGTGATTTAGCAACAATTTCTGCAAGGTAGCAGCTGGATGACCCCAGCTAGCTTTTGCTCTCGGGATGTCATAGTAATGTGTCTTCCAAAAAGAAAAAAGTTAAAATGAGTTTATCTTATCTTCATAAAATTATGTAATCCAGCAGTGGTTGTTGCATGTGGGGAGACCATTTGCACTGTCCTTAGCTGATGCTCAAATGTGTCAGTAGGAACGGTAGTTAAAGTTGTGGAAATTAGGAAACAGCTTCAGACTCAGCATTGTTTTCAGAAAACAGTGTGTAATGAGATTAAATTTGATAACTTCTAGATCATTTATTTATTTATTGTTATGATATGCATGTAAATAATGAGTGGTTGTTAAGCAGAAGTTTCTCAGATATGTTTCCAGCTTCATGCTGTGTTGGCCACAGATTAGCCAGAAAACAGAAAATTTGGAGCCCGCAATCTCCTCTGCAGACTATCACAGGCATTCCTCTATACAATTGAAAATGTCCAGGAATAAAGAGTACTGATCCTTTTCTGTGGAATTTGGGTACTCTTAGCTAGTGAGAGAACTGGATCCCTCCCCTGAGCTGCTACAGATGTGGCCACTGAAGTCATGATAAGTAAAGCTAGTCAACTTCAAGTCTAATGCATTATTTTCAGTATGTAGATCTGCATAAGAACATCACCATCACTTACAGAAATAGAAGCTTTTGATGAGTAGACTGCAGTGTAATCTTCATCAGTAATTTATTGATGGCTATGAGTGGATTTTCTGCTGCTCAAAACCCCAGTGAATCTGCAGTTGTGAAATTATTAGTTCTGTCCCATTGTTCTCCTTCTGTGTATCAAGAAAATAATCTTCTACGAAATTAGTTTATCGTGAAAAAAGATAATATGAATCCTTATAGAGTCATATGACAAAAAGGGGGAATATTTTTTAGTGTATGAGGGTTGCTCTCTATGAAGTCAAAAAAGAACAGCTTGTAAATGTCATGTGATGCCTTTTCATGAAAATAGAGAAAATAGGAAGTTTTCTTCCTTAGCTTCTGATAAAACAGGTATGACCCCTAAATTAGCCATGTTAAGTCTTATTTCTCCATTTGATATCTTTTCTTACAAGTTGAGATAACTCATTTTTCTGAGCATTGACATATACACTAAAGCAATTTGTCTTTGTTGTAAATGTGATGTTTGACACTGTCAAGGGAATACTAACTGCTGTAGAAATTCTATTTTGTATCTGATGATCTTACAAGATACCACACTACCTTGTTCTGTGTGTCCCAATACATTTCATTTCAAAGAATTTGCTTATCACATCTTGATTTGATATCACGTCTTCCTGTCAGAGTTACTATATTTATTCTAGTGACTGATGATTGGAAAATGTGATACAGGGTTCATTTAAAAAATCTACTACATTTTGTGTTGTGCCTTTTCCAGTTCCCTAATAAATTATAGTAATCTGATGATTTTTTTTCCAAAACTTACCTGAGTTTGCATATGTTATCCTTTTCAAAAGAAACGTAATTTTGCTGTGATCTTTAACAATCAAATTAATGGGAAGTTTGGGGTAGGAAAATGAGCTTATGGTGTCCCTACAAGCAATACTTACTGCAGACTGTCCATTAATCTTTAGATCTTAATTTTCTTTCCCTCTTTTTCAGCACATGTAATCAGTATAAAATCTAATTATCTGTTTCCCCTATTGAGATAATTTAAAACTACCCTTTCAGCTTTATTGACTTCGGATTTTTTAAATTCTAATTTTAAAAGTTTTTTTCAGAAGAAATAGCTTCCTTTGCCAAAGACACAGGTGGATATTAGAATTGTGGTGTACTTGTTCTCAAAATTGCATTTGATATCATCTCTTGAAAGAATGTAGGACCACCTGAAATAATTTAAATGCTGATATAGCTCTTCAGGTCTGTTTTTAAAAACTAACAATATAGAAAAGCCCTCTGTAGTGGGCTATTGAAGGAAGTGTTCTATAGCTGCACTGGTTTATTTCAGTTGAACATAGCAAACAGGTGGGGGTGTGTTGTGTTTTTGTTTGTTGGCAGCCACAAAATGGAAGTCAAGGTAGTTTATCCTCATGATTCATGAGTCATGAATGTTTAGATTATTTTCTTTTAATGTTGTACTTTATTGTGTGTGCTTTATTCTTTATGTAGCTCATGTTTGGAAAGAAGTGATGACACATTTTTGTCATGAAGATTTATGTTGTAAAGCACTGAGTGTATTGACTATATAATAGGTGTCTTTATGGTTTTTTACTTGTTTTTTAGTTGTTTTCTTAAATACATTTTCAGTCAATACAGTGTTGCAATGCAGAGCTTCCAAGATTTCATGCCAGCCGATGGTCCCTGTTTCCAACGTTAGCTTTTCATAAGGTGGCTGACTTGCTCTGCTATTGTCAGATTCTAGGTGTTAGAAAGCTACTTCATTTGTCTTTTTTGTAGGAATTGAATTCAGCTTTAATATCCTGCTGCATGGCTGTTATGGAGAAATAGCTCAGGTAGAAGACGCTGTTTTTTCATTTTCCTCTAAACCTGAAGTAAGAGTTTCTCACTGTTTACTCAATCAAATGTATTCTAACAAACAATAAGGGAGGCTGCAGGGTCTCATGTTCCCCATTTATGGATTTTCCAATTAGGGTGAGTGAATTTTGCATCTTGTTTTGGCAGATGGATCACATGTAAGTAATTGTGTAACTTCAGATTTAAGCATATAACATGAATTAAACATAATTCCCTTTGGCCTTTTTTCTGCCACCTGCAGTCATACTGAGTAATGAGTACTTTTGTAGTCCAAATAATTTCTTGCATTTTAAACAAGCTTGTGTCCTGCTGACTAGATGCCACAGCCTAGCAGGAAAAAAAACCCGGTGGATTTAATTATCAGTGCATACAGATAAGTCAGAAAGGCTTTGCTGGGTCATTTTTAACAGAGCAATGAGACATCTGGATGGCTTTTCAGATATTTCAGAATTTCCTAAACATAGCAGTCAGATCATGCAGTGCAATGGCTCTGTGATGGGTTGGCTAAAGAAATTAATTTGTAAATGTCAAAAGCATGCAGATTGATTCTTTGTGTTGAGATTGCCTGCTCTTCATCAGGATAATCCATCAGTGGATTAACTAACCAATTAACAGCTTCAAATGGCCTTTGGACTAATTATTTTTCAAATACTCTTTAAAATTAGGTCACAGCAGATGGGTATATTCAGGTCTGATTGACATGCAATTGCGGAGTAATATATATCTATGTACATAGGTATTTAGATAATAGATGCCTTACAGAAATGAAGAACAATTTCTAGAACATACATTCTACATCTCTTCTTTTTCTTTTCAACTACCATAAAGTTTCATTTGGTGAATGAGAAGAAGGCCAAACCTGAGCTTGGTTTATGTAACCTTGTTACCAAGAGCAGAGACCCCTAAAACACAAGGTTGCCTTGCACAGATAATCTCTTACCCTTTTAGCCTCAGAGTAAGTACATGCAGAAGCCAGGACTGTATTCTTCTGCACTTGTCAAGATGGAGTAATTCCAGGGAATGTGAGTGTTTGTGATGTTAGCTGGGGCCCTGACACTGTATCCTGTATTTGAGCATAAGCCTTCCTGGGGACTCAAATCTTAAAATAAAGCATTGGAGCACCTTTTGTTAAACTAGAGGATAACATCTAACTCTCGGCAATTGATGGAAATTTCTCCTGACTCAGTTCATAGTTCTCCTCCAGAAGGAAGGCATTGCTGTCAGTGAAACAGAAACTGTCACAGTACTATGTTTGAGTCAGTCTGCAGACCTCAGAAATAGCTGCCTTTAGCATAAATAATGCAGCAGTGGCAAAAAATAAATAAAAGACAGTGATACGGGCTAATAAAAAACATGAGAAGAATTCTTAGAAGTCCTACTATGAATTGAGTGGTACTGTCAGAGGAGTTGCTGTATTTCAGTAATGAATTATTTTTTCTTTTTTTTACTTCCTTTTTTTTTTAAATTGAGCACTTGTGAGATGGCTTCCTCGATAAAAATAAAAGTACAATCTTAAGAAAGACATTAGTGAGCTTTTCTTATTTTTATTTTACAATCAGGCGAAGACAAAATTGAGCAGTGGTTCAGTTGAGTAAGATGACAGTATGTCAGACAGCTTTTCTCACTCACTTCTACAGTCCTACAGTCTTGCTTCTTTGTGTCAGACCTATTTTTATCTTGGGTGCTAAATGTGATTAAATTAGAAGGTTTTGGTATTCATGTCTTTGTTAGAGCCTGTTAGTTAATATTAAGGTGCTATTATTACTAAGTGAAAGTGAATTGGAGTTTTTAGTTCCTTTCCTGTGGGAATTTTGAGTGACAGACATATTTTACATTTAGGAAATTCTGCTTGCCATGTTGTTCAAAAATATTTCAGACTTAGTCTATTTTTATCTTTCTATGTTTCAGTGTCTTTACATTTACATAATTCATTACAAAGTGTAAATTTAAGAAAAAGCCCTAAGGAGACAATTTATTTTTAGCCATTCTTTACTGTGTTTGGGTCATGTTAGGTTTCTGAAGAACAGAAATTAATGATGTGTAAGTGTACAGCATATGAGTCTAAAAGGAAAATAGCATTAATCTGTAATAACCCTTGTAAAATCATTCTTACATACGTCTGAATGTAATAGCCTAAGCAAATACGGGAGATTTGCGTACACTTAAGTTATCAAGCCAATGGAATTAATATTTGACTTATATTTAACTTCTGTAATACAGTGCAACTCCCCCAATATATTTCCTTAAATATTAAGGTCAAATATCAACAAAGTAGAAGAAAGATAAAACAAGAAAAAAATGAGAAGACAGATTCAGGATGTCAATTTTTATTTTAGTTTGATACCTTCTGTATTTTTTCTGATTATGCTACTTTTGTAATAGCATTTAAACAAACTGTAAACTCTTTTAATGTTTATTTTCCCCAAAAATCTGTCAATTCTCTCTTCTCTGAAGAATGAGATTGTCCTAAGGATTTGTGTGGGCTGCTGGTTATTACAGAATACTAAGCACAATTTAGTATTCCATATTAGGGGGTTATAAGTAATCTCTGCAGAGCCAGAGGATTAAGTCATTAGCTCAGCAGAAGTAAAATAAACTGTTTCATGTTACAGTAAAACATCATTTGACATTTTTGTCTTTTCTTGCATCATCACCTGTGACCATCCACAGCACCACTAGAGATCTTAATTTCCTGATGTGTTCTGTTCAGTTTATTGTTTTTCCTGCATTATCTCCTAAGTGCAGATTTATGATCTGTAAGGCATCCTGTAATGCATCTTCCTTTACATTGTTCTTGGTCTATGCTTTCCTTGGATCCTCTCATTTTCTCACCTTCCTATTACTTTAAAGAGATCACAGTTCAAATTTGACAAATTTTTCCCCTTTTTACCTTGTATTAATTCCTCAGAACATTTTTTCCATGAGTTATTTCTGACTAATTAGTACCTGTGACTGTGACCTTCATATACTCTAGCATTTGGTTTACACATTTTAAAATTCTTCTGCATCTGCAACTGTATAGGCTTGAACCAGAAATGTTAACTGATAAGGAAGGTAGGCTGATACATACAATATGAGCATTTAGTCCCTAAATAGCAGGTGTTCAAGAAACAAAAATCACTGGTTTATTGCTTTTTTTTGATCCATTATTTATTTCTCTGCCCAGCATATAAATTGGTTAGACAAACAGGATGACAGTAGCAGCTTTGTTTTTGTGTCCATGCTAAGATTTCTAAGATAATAGATTAGTGCTACTGCTTATTTTAGTGGTTTAAAAAAATTATATGTTGCAAGTGAATACGATGTTAATATAACTATTTGGGGCAGGGTTGCCTACTTGTGACAGGCAACGTTTGATGGGGTTAAATGAAGTGAAGGTGGTCCCAGCTTTGTAACCTTTCTATTCCTGGATTAAAGTTCAGATCAAGTAGCTAAACATTAGAAGTCTTCTTTCTGCCCTCTGCTTTATCCCCACACATGGAAACTGTGAGATAAATCAGTTGTGGGCTTAAAGCTATGTAAGAAAATATTAGTTATTAGGGACAGAAATCCTGCTGACAGCAGTTTTAAATAAAGGAAGTGTGCAAGTTATGCTCTCAGTTTAAAACTGTAATATGAAGCTGGCCACTTAATAGTGTGCTGCAAACAGTACTGTTTGATTTCCTGTACCCATGGAGCTTATCAGAATTGTTGGTTTTTTACAAAGTGTTGCAAAATTAAAGATAGAATTAAGTAGATATTTGGAAGAGTGAGTCAGCTAGGCTTAAGCAAACAGTTTTGTTACAGCACGGCTGTGAAAGGTAAGAGATTTTTGTTGCATCAAATGTTACATACAGTGCAGAGGTTACCAACCTTACCGATGGACCAGTATGTGGATCTCAAGCAGCGTTAAGTGAGGCTCTCCTGATGGCTTTTGTCCTGTGATCTGCCCATCATTCTTTTGACACATACTAATCCAAATTTTGAAATACTGAAGGAAAGGGATGGTATAGCCTAATTGCCCTAAGACTGAATTTCCTGTTGCCCATGAAACTGTTGGAGTCTTGGAGACCTTCTGTAATGACCCACCTCTGGATTATTCGCTAGCTCCTTGGTCCCTGTGAACCCAAAGTAAATGGGGTTGGTTAAACAGATCTTGACAAAGGTCTGGGCAAGTATTTTATACAATCAGGAGGGGCTTTCCCTAGGTTATGGACATCATTTATGTAGGTGAATCTATTGTGGTGATGTCTGTTGCTTCACCTTTCTGAATTGCAACTGTTTTTTATTTATCTGTACATTCAGTGGTGGTTTAAATAGATGAAAATAGAGAAGATTAAGGAATATTCTCATGACAGGTTCTAATTAGCACTATTTTAAATTTGAAAAAAAAGTCAATTGAGCAAGTCAAACACAAAATTTCAAAAAGAGACTGTGAAGCCTCTGTCCCATCTAAGAACTTACACTGTTCATGATATAAAATGTAGCAAGCCAGTAGGGCTTAGATCAAACTAAAAATAATTGATTTTTAGAATTCCACGATTGGTAGTTGGATTTGTCTGTTTGTTTGTTTGTAGGTTTTTTGCTTGATTATATGTGGAAAAGAACAGCTAAAACAGTAACAATTCCTGTTTGTCACATAAATGACAGTTTTGGCATACTTAACTAGAAATGGTAACATCAATAATGTGCTTACATACAAAAGATACTGATTCTCTTCTCAGTGATTTTTTTTACAGGGTTTATTAGAAATGGAGAACTACTGTGAAAGTCCTGGCAGAAACAGGAATACTCACATTTGACCACTAAGCTGGCACACTGTTGTTCCCAGTTATTCAAGTGTTCTAAAAAACATATTTTTTTCCTTTTAGAAAAAGAGAGTATTCAGCTTTTCATTTATTCATTTTCCATTTTATTGTAACTAAAATTCCTGTGTATTTTTAATTAATACTCTCTGCTTTTCCACATTTCAGGGATACCACTGTACAAAGCCTTACCCTACAACCTTCTGTAAAGGATGGTCTTATTATATATGAGGATTCACCGCTGGTCAGTAGTAGCATTTGGATTTTATATTTGGAAATATTTTTGATGTAAAATTTAAAATGTTCGTGATTTGATTTTTCATGGCATAGTGAGGGAGCATGGTAACAAACATTTGATTAACTTTTATTTGGTCACATTTGTCACATTTGTTGTGCCAAATATGAATAAGATGATAATCTTGGGAGTCTCCACACACAAAATGAGTATGGAAAGTAATTTAGTATTAACCTGACACATTCTAACAGATAGAGTGGTATTTTCCTCCTTCTCCTTTGTAACACCTCACACCTACATGCTAAGTTGGGCTCCAAAAAGCTATTGCTGGCATTCTTTAGTTCTTTCAGCTGCATGTTGACAGTCTAGATGCAAACTGGTTTTGCACTTCTCTGTCTGCACTTCAAGTCATTCACAGTCAGGCTACTCACTTCCCTCTGTAGCACACCCCTTTCCCTCCCTATCCAGAAGAAAAGGAAACACCCACCTTTCTTGTCTCACCTGCCTCCTCTTCTTGTACTGTGGTTTGGTCACAGCTTACCCCTGTCCTGAGTCCCTTTCTTGTCTCAGTGCCACCGAAGTGTCACTGCTGCTCACTGAGAAATCAGTAACGCAGCTCCTTGTAGGGTTTTTGGGTGATAGTGATGTTATGATTTTTTTCCTCTTCCAGGTGAAAGCAGTGAAGTTTGGACATATTTTGGTAATTGATGAGGCAGACAAAGCACCAACAAATGTCACCTGTATCTTAAAAACTTTAGTAGAAAGTGGGGAAATGGTTTTGTCAGATGGAAGGCGAATTATTGCCAGTAAGTAGAATGAAAGAGTTTTATCATTTATAGTAAAATGTGACGTGTTGCTGGTTTTCAGCAATTACATTGCTCAGCAGAGACACAAAACAGTCCACATGGATAAATTGTTGCTAAAAAGTTAACAATAAAAGAAATTACAGTAATTTTCTTTACTACTTTTGCAATAACCACAAATGTTTTCTTAAATTAGCTTTCTTGTGAATTTTACTGAAAAATTAAAAAAAAAAAAACCTAAACCAAACTAAGTGTAACTTGACCTCTGCTTCTCATTCACCATAAGAAATAAAGATCTAGTTGACAAAATTATGATCTTGGTTATGCCCATCTAGAGAGTTGGGGTATCATCAGGTCTAGAAGGAAGATCTGAGTATACCTAGGCTCAAATTGTTACGGGTTTTATCTAATCAAGTATTGCATATGCTTACTTGATTATATGCTGACTTCATTATTTAAATATATGCTGCAGGATGAGATTATCTGTAATTTGATGGAATTTAATTCATCATCAAATTTATTTCAGGAAATAGATATTTTTCATTGTGTTTTGAAAAAAGACCATGTTTGAAATGCTCTCTTGATGCTTCTAGACACTATACTTTATGCAATTAGTTTCATTTTAAAAATATTGGGAATAATGTTTGAGTGTAGCAATCATTCAACACTCACATGGCACACCAGAGTTTTACTTGTCATTATAAATTCTAGGTGGACTTATTCTAAAACATTTTGCTAGCCATTCCTAATTATTACTGTCATTTTTTAGGGGCACTTAAAGGATTCCCAAAAACCATGTGCCGCTGGAACCATGCTGAGAGGGAACAAGGTTCTGAATGGGGCCAGTCTGAGTAGTTTTGGAGAACCAGGGTCTTCACATGTGTTAAATAATGTATCTCTGGCATCTCACAAATTTTTGTAGTAACCAGGAGGAATTTCAGTCCTGTCTTCCCAGATTAGATGATGTCAGACCTATATAAAAATACATTTTATTCACCATTGGCTTCACTGTTTTAGTGAAATTAAATATAAAGGGGACAGGTAGTCCACACCCCAAGAACAGTGAATGCATTTTTATGTTTTTTCAATTAAACACTTCAGTTAAATTTTTGTGAAACAAACTATGGAACTTTAAAATGAAACCTAGAAAACTCAGTTGAACGACATGTAAGAAGCTATTGAGCCTTTTTTTGTAACTGTTCTTCTAATTCTAAGAAAAACATAATCAAATTAGAAGAATTTTTCTTCTGATTCTTAGAAGTCTTCATCTATTCTAATTATGTTCATTCATTCAGTATTGCAAATCTTAAATATGCAAGTAATACATTTTATTTCTTTTCCAGATCATGCTCATGTAGAGGGGAGAGAAAATGTAATAGTTATTCATCCTGATTTTAGAATGATAGTTCTGGCAAATAGGCCTGGATTTCCTTTCTTGGGTAATGACTTTTTTGGCACATTAGGTAAGTGATTCATATTAAATTATGATCTTTAATAGACTTGATGAATAGAATATCTGTCTTTATTCATTAGGTTTCATGAGGAGAAGGGGCCCTTATGCATATTGATACTTTGTTTCACGTAAGACACTAAGAGTATCATGTAAATTTACATATCTTAATAAAAGTGCTCGAACTTGCCCTGAAGGGCAAAGCTTTATGTATGTGATCTGAGTTAAAACTATTTTGTTTTATGGGATCTGGACACACATTGCAGACACAAGGTTATGGGAAATCTTCGTTAATGAGTGTATGTAGTATACAAATACAGCAAACAAATAAACTATAAGCTTGACACCTGACATCTCTTTCAACTGCTCACTATTTTTTTCCCCATATCAAACAAGGCACAGCTCAGGTGCTGTCCTGTTTGATATAAGAGATGGTAGCTTGATAGATGGCTCTTTTCTTTCCTTTCAGCAGTAAAGGCTACTGTATTTTCTACTGCTAGCACTCTGCTACCTGCTTCTTAATCCTTATTTGCCTCTCCATGCATGTGGCCAGCTATGATAGCCTTAGTAAAATACATATATTTGTCAAGATACTGAATTCATCTCAGTGTCAGGTAAGGCTGTCCAAATTTCACATCATCAATTTTCATAACAACAGAAGCCTTACTTTGGAAAGCTCCTGGTAGGTCCCAGAAATTCTTTGTGTCAATAAAGATCCCCTAGAGCTTAATCGCACAGCAAAACCAAGAATTTAAGTTGCATAAGGGCAAGTGGTGAAGAATCCATTGGCCTGTATAGTCCAGTGTTAGTCTAAGTGAGCCTCTAGCAAGGTTTTGGCAGTGTTGTTACACAATGGCTGTGAACTGAATACCCTCCAGATTCCACTGACTGTATTATCTATGTTAGCTTGGCCATTTATGTGCAGGAACCTTAATTTTTGTGATTTTACCTGTTAACTTTGGCCATAATGCTTGTTCTGCAGCAAATAACATACTCAAAAAAGCAGGTGCAAACCAACTTCGGTATTGCCTAGTAGTTCTTTGTTTTTCAGGTGAGGTTCCCACTGAATGGACATTCCAGGTCTGAAACTCATTGGCTCTGAGTTTCACCAAGCTATGTTGCCCCAAGAGAATTTATTGTAGTGTTATTTCTTTTTCATACCCTGATTTCCTTCCTTACATGGACACTTTAAACAAAACTGATCAGTGTTACTGCTTTTGACACACATGGCAGAGATGTGGTTGAGACCTTGGGGTTCTTCGTTGATACTGTTTTTCCAGCTTAGGGTCTCTTCTGCTTTTTAATTCAAGTCCTTTTTCTGCAGGATCTGATCAAGCTCCTGCAAAGTTTTGTACAACTGTTCAGAGACTTTCTATGAATAAACTCAACTTGTAGATTGTATTATTGGGATGAATATCATGCCAATGTATGGAAAGGATGTCTTGCCAAATTTCTTACCATACTTCAAGACAGGCAGGGAGAAAAGATAAATTCAGTATTTCCTCTAGACCTCTTAACTGGGTTTGCATTAGGGCCTTCCTGCATTTCAAAATTTCCCTGCATTCTATGGTGTCTTGAGGGGGTTCACAAATAGGTTCCATTCAACATTATGTGTTCTTAAAATCTTTTCTCTCTTATTTTTTTCTGCATTCATTTGACATGTGTTTATTCTTGAAGTTAATTTCTCCCTCATGATACCAGCTTCTTTAAAATGATGGGAGAGATATCTGTGTTTCCAGAAACCTTGATGTTCTTCATAGCTTGTACTTCACATTTTTCACAGTTTTAACAACTGGGTACTCAGCATTCTTTTGAGTCATACCTTTTCTATTAAAGGTGCAGTATTAAACTTAAAGGGGCTGTTGTGATGCTACTTCTTTAGAAATTACTTAACTTCATGCTGGTATTTTTTCTTTGTAGGGGACATTTTTAGTTGCCATGCTGTTGATAATCCCAAACCACAGTCAGAACTGTCGATGCTTAAACAATACGGTCCCAATGTTCCGGAGCCGATTCTACAGAAACTGGTAGCTGCATTTGGAGAGCTCAGGAGCTTAGCTGACCAAGGAATTATTAACTATCCCTATTCAACTAGAGAAGTTGTGAACATTGTAAAACATTTACAGGTACAGTACATCAGATTTAATTGGAAACTTGAGTTCATCAATACTAATTTTTTAATACCTGAAAAAAGATGCCATTATTGTTCATGCATTTTTATTTAATTCTTATGAAACATTTCACATTTTGAAAGAAGCACAATATTCAGATGTTCAGATAGTCAGAGGGTAAGGATCACTGATGTACATGGGCAGATATTTTTTCTGCGTATTTATTTTTAGATAGAAAAGACCCTGTGAGCCTGTTTTTCTACTGTGTGAGAAAAAATCACGTACTGTGAATACAGTGTGCAATGTTCATGCTGGCCCTCATTATAAAATTCCTTATTCAACATACAATACTTACAGGACAGTGCAACTGTTCATTTTATTCTGCTACAGACTGTGTGGGTTTAATCCTTTCCTGTGAAAAAACAAGTTCCTGCCACATAACTTGTTCATCACTGCATCACTGGTGGACTTTTTTCCTAAGGAAAATGCTAGATGGATAACAACTCATCAAGGGAATATGTAGGATTCATGATTACTTCCTACACACATTTAACTATAAAATTGTGAATTCTGATTTAATGATGATCAGGTTTCTTAAATATTACAGTAAAGTCTGACTTCTGTCTTTATAAATTGAAGAATGGTTTTTGCCTAAAGTATTTGAAATACAAAGTGTCTTAATGCTCTTTAAAATAGCAGTGCTTTTATTTTTTTCTGTTTATAACTATAGAATTTGTAATTTGTTAATTTATAGGCCGTTTCTTGAATTATTGAATCCTAGATTTTAAAAAAAAATAGTGGAAATCAATGTAATGAATACAATTAGAATGTAATTTCTCACAAATTTTGACCTACTGCTCCTATGTTTTATACTGCATAGTATAGCAGGGTTGCATGATAGTTTTGTGTTTGTGGTCATGAACATATTCACAAACATTCAACCATATACACAGACATTCAGATCCTGCAGGTTGGAATTACTCCTTTTAAAAATCTTCATCCAGATTTCTGGGGATGATAGATTTTTGTGCTCTGGGGTCTCTTAGAGTGCAAGAAGGTCTCAAGACAAACTGGTGCTACTATGGTATCAATGATATAAAGAAAAAATAATGCTCTGTAACTTTGTACTAAGGGTTAGATTCACACCCAAAGGCTGAGGAATCCGGATAAACACATAAGCAAAGCAGTCTGTTAGGATCCATTGCCAGCTGATAGGTATTTGTTTACCAAGCTGATAGAACATGTACCTGCTGCCCTCTAAACACACAGTTACATTCAAAATGGCAGTGGAAAAATTACAGACTTGAGGAACAGCTGCTGTGCTGCTGAAAGGTTAATGTTTTAGAGTGTTTGTTAAATGAACTCCTTTTTGTCTTCATACTTTTCTGCTGTTCCTACCTTCCTTCCTAGCTTCTTTCCTTCATCATCTATCTCCAAGTAACCTAAGGTGAACTGTCTTCTGTTGGTAACTGGTGCGGAAACATAGGACTTATTTCCTCTTTTATTTGAGTGTGAACAGCGTCCAATTTGAAGATTGAAAGAGCTGCATTGCTAATTGTCTTACTCTCTGCTTCTGTCTCCTTCACTTAATCAGATTAGTACGGTCACTTCAACCTGGACACTGGGTGCAGATCAGTGGGGAAGTTTCCCATCTGCTAAGCTTTCACCTCTTTCAAAGTGTAAATATCCAAATACATCTCCAATATGCAGCTTTGACTTGTATTGTAACATTTATTCTAGAAAGAATGCAACATTTTGTTTACTGTAACTTGTTTTTCAGTCTGAATAATAAAAAGACTGGGAGTAGCCAAATGTAAACAATGAATAGAAACATAATGGTTATTCCAAAGTAAGAAACTTTTAGGTCTTCAGGTAGAGAAGAAAGAGGAAGGAGGGAAATGAGTCAGTAAAATTGCTGGTCCTTAGGAAGGAAGGAGGGAAGTTAGTCATGTTGTTAAACTATTTCCCTTACAGCAGTTCCATGGCCCTGCTCTCTTTGTACTATTGTGTTGATTTCTTTCACATAATTTTGGAATTTTTTGCCTCTGTAAAAAAAGGTTGGATGTTTTGGAGGAAAAAATTGCTTTTGATTACTGCTGTCTGAGAGCACATCTGAGCATCAGGACTAGTCAGTTAAAAATATGCTGATTGCTATGGTATTAGCATATTGTTTATCTTCTCTGACTAATTGTGTTCTTCAGCATATAGGATATGCATAGGGAGTGCAGTTACAAGAGTATCCTCCACTAAAGATTATGCAAGTAGAGAACATAGTAATTTTGTCGTAGCTTAGACTCTGTGCTCAGAGCTAGGTTGTCTCTATACTAACTTTTTCTTAGGAAAAGGTTTTTTTGGTGAAGCTTGAGATACCAAACTCTTTTGAAGACCCAAAACTGCAGGCATAGGAAGAGTTGTCGAATGCAGGTACCTACCTTGATTACTGCAACTTTTTCTCCTCACATACTGTATGGGGAATTTGGGTCTTGCAGCTCTAGTTGGCAGGTGACGTGGCCTTTTTGTCTTGCTCACCTCCAGTTTTCAAACTGTCAGATGTCAAAAGTCTTTAGTAGCTTATGGACAAGCTCAGAAGCTGTGCTCTTGCTCTGTTGGGTTACCATAAGCTGCCTCTCGCCAGCATGTGCTATGACTGCTTCTCTGCAATCTAATATGCTGTTTGTCATGAGACCTTGATAGATGTTTTCAAGCAGTAAATGTCTAAGAAACCTTTTGGACCTGAAGTCTACTCATCATTAGGTTTTAAGGCCTATTCAGCAAGCTTTTGTGGTAAGATAATGCCTTTTTTTTTTTTTTTTTTTTTTTTTTTTTTTTTTACTTTTCAGCCTAATCTTAAAAGGAAACTAGGCTTATCAAATAACAGTTTGTATCCCCTTCTCGCTTTGCTGCCAAACACACATCAATAATAACCTTTTACCCTTTTGGCCAGCCACAATGGATCTCAGTTATCAATTTTCAAAGATAATTAGGTTTCTACTGGTTTAATCAAAATCAGTGGCTCTGTGACAAAGAGGAACTGATTGAAATTGCAGGAGGAGAATTCAGCTGTTTTGCTTGGCAGCAGATGATGCCCACTAAAGATGCAAGTACTGGTTAATCCATTAGTATCTCTGTCACTCAGGATGAGCCATAGACATGGTGCTTCTGGCCCTGTTGAAGGACAGCTGAGGAGGCACAGAGAGAGCTGGCAACATTCAGTAAAAGGGCATCAGGGGTGGGTGCAGGTGGAAACCAAGAGCACAGGAGAATGAACAGGTAGGCAGAGATCTGTTATAGGTGGGCCGTTGAGATGGTGCTGGCAGGATGGAAAATAGTCAGATAACTGAAGGCACCAGGATACATAGGGAAGTGAATGTTAGTGAGAAAACAAGGTAGAAGTCAAAAAAAAAAGTCTGGATTCATTACAGACTGAATACCAGATAATTTATCACTTTCCTTTCAAGGCAGTGTTAGAAGTACAGTAGACCTCAATGGGTACAGCATATTTGAATTAAGATTCTCGATTTCTACTAGAAAATTACAATTTTGCTCATAGATTTTACACAGACTGTCAGAATACATATCCTCATGGAATGTTAGATCCATAAAACTACAGAGTTTTCACTAAGTCAAATTCTGTATCAAATAAAGCACACAATATAAATAAAAATATAAAATTGTTGAAAGCAAAAAACTGTGTTACTTACTTTTTTAAAGAATAGCCAAGAATCTAAGCTATGAAAATAATCTAAGGTACACACAGAGGTGTTACGTGTAAGGGGAAGAATCAGTGAATGAGAACCAGACAGACTGATAAGAGATCAATATTTCCTCTAGTAATCTCATTTTAAAAATCAATAGAAACCAAATGATTTTTTTAGTGTTCAATTCAACTCCCAAACATTTAACCTTTTTGGATTTTTTTGTCTTTTTCTTTTTTTCCCTTAAAGTGAACTGTCATTTCCTTTCTTTAGGAAGCAGTTGTCCAAGCAGTTATTAAAAAGAGATTGGATTTGTTCTGGTTGAAACAGGAAAGTTGATTTTTTTTTAGTTACTGAATTTTTTAAATTACTTTTGACAAGTGGCTTGTGTTCCCAGAAGCCATCAGTTGTACCTCAGGAAATTTTTTATGCTGTCCTGCTGATACAAGAGACATGGAACTATTGAGGCAATTCATTGCAGAAAAGGGTATCAATGTCAGAAGTTATGCAATGATTCAGAAAACTGTGGGAATAGTTGGAGACGTCTAGGGAAGACCAGATATTATCTGAAGTACTTGACCAAGGTTTCTGCAGTACCTAGTGCAGGGCAGGTGAATGCATAGTTGATGAGTGAATTAGACAGCTTGCTGCCAGTGTGTTGGTTGTGCTTTGCACTGAGAACAGAGAAAATGTGGCATTCAGCATGTAACTGTTGTTTCAGAATGATGCTTACTTTTGACTCCAAGTGCAATTAACAATATAGAAGTTAGCACTTTCACTACTAAACATTGTCATGAACTTTTCAATTCACCTTACGTGTGAAAGCTTTATACAGTGTTTAGGGACAAGGGGTTTAGTACCTGTTTCATTCAGTAGGAACTGGACATTGTAACAAGGATGGCACAGGCTGTAGAGCAATTTTATATGATCCCACAATAACTTGTACTTTGCTAAGCTGTAATGATGCAGAACTTCTAATAGGTTCCCCACAGACAGGTTTAAAAAGCAGAACATAGTTTAACATGCTTTTATAGCAACACTAGTACTAAAATACTCTGTGCCATGTACACCACAGATAAAAAAAGGTTTGTACAAGCTTAATTTAGCAGCGGTATTCTAGTCTATCACAGTAAATAGCTAATTTTAGTATTGCTTATGTCACAGGTATTTTATTATCTAGATCAGATATTTATAAAGTTGGGAAAGTATTAAACTCCTAAGGCTGATACTTGATTAAGAGTATAGGTCAAAACATTTCTGAAAATTTTCTGTTTTCTTCTGTTTTAGTTTTTAATCAGGACTCAAATATCTGTATTTTTAATACTTTTATAAACTTCTCTGACACTTAAGTCTGTTTTTCAAGTTCTTTGTACCAGTCTAGCTCACTAATGGGGAAAAAACCAATTAAGACTACAACTTCCTAAGATACCTCTTCACAAGTTTATGTTCATCACTGTAAATGTGGCATACTGAGATGGAAGCATCCAGGTCCTTATCTGAAAGATCTAGTATTTGAATGAAAGGCCTGTGAAGAAAAAATGAGACATTTTTAAACCAAAAGATTCTCACTCCCATCTCTTGCCAAAAAAAAAGATAAAATAAATCAGTTAGGCAGTAGAGTTCTAGGATATACAGCAATAATAATTATTTTTTTAAATTCTTTTTATTTGGCTTGTTCCATTTACATCTGTGGTGGGCTAACCCTGGCTGGATGCCAGGTGCCCACCAAAGCCGTTCTGTCACTCCCCTGCTCAGCTGGGAAGAGAAAATATAATGAAAGGCCTGTAGATCAAGATAAGGGCAGGGAGAGATCACTCACCAATTGCTGTCACAGGCAAAACAGACTTGACTTGAAGAAATTAGTTTAATTTATTGCCAATCAAATCAGAGTAGGAAGATGAGAAAGTAACACAGATCTTAAAACACCTTCCCCATACTCCACCCTTATTCCCAAGCTCAACTTCACTCCTGCCTTTCTCTGCCTTCTCCCCTTCAGCAGCACAAGAGAATGGGGAGAGGGGGCTGTGGTCAGTTCTTCACATGTTGTCTCAGCCGCCACTTTCTCCTCAGGGGGAGAACTCCTCACTCTCTGCTCCAGCGTGGCGTCCCTCCCATGGGAGACAGTCCTCCATGAACTTCTCCGTTGTGAGTCCTTCCCACTGGCTGCAGTTCTGCAGGAACTGCTCCAGCCTGGGCCCCTTCCACAGGGTCATGAGTCCTGCCAGCAAACCTGCTCCAGTGTGGGCTCCTCTCCCCATAGGGCCACAAATCCTTCCAGGAGCCTGCTCCAGTGTGGGCTTCCCACAGCCAGAGATCACAGCCTCCTTTCAGCATATACCTACTCCAGCTTGGGGTCCTCCACCTCAATTGCTTTCTTAATCAATGGCATCAGTTTCTCTGAGCGGTTTTGTGACATTAAAAAGTCTTCATTTCTCTAATTTTAACTCATAGAATCATAGAATAATTTTGGCTGGAAGGCACCTAAAAGAAATTCTAGTTCTAATCCTGCTGCTGTGGGCAGGGACACCTTCCACCAGACTAGGTTGCTCGAAGCCTCATCCAGCCTGTCCTTGAGAGCTTCAGGTATGGGGGGCATTCAGAACTTTTCTGGGCAGCCTATGCCAGTGACTCACCACCCTCATAGTAATGAATTTCTTCCTAATACCTGATCTAAATCTGCCCTTTTTCTGTTTAAAGCCATTCCCCTTTTTCCTATCACTACATGTCCTTCCAGTCCCTTTCCATCCCTCCTGTAACCCCTTTTAGGTACTGGAAGGTGTTATAAGGTCTCCTTAGAGAATTCTCCAGGCTGAATAACTCTCTCCGTCTGTCTTCACTGATGCCTTTTCCTGGTCTTAAAATCAAGAGTCAAACACAGTTAGAAGGGAAAGGATCCTTAGGTGCACCACATCCAGGTCGAATGCACCTTAATGCACACTGCAATGCACCTCACAAAAGATTTGGTATAACAGTATAGGTCTTACTAATTAGCATATCTATCAAAAATTCCCCAATGAGAGGCTCGAATGAGCCTCCCTCCCCAAGGAACCTTCCCCTGGATGGTTCTATCTTAATTTACAGAATGTGTTCTGGAGAGGACCTTAGTGTCTGGGGCCTTCTGATCCCTAACTATGAAGCTTCTAAAATGTTTAGTCTCCTAGCTTGACAAACAAGTCCAAGAATGTAGGCAAAAAGCACTAAGAATACAGAAGTTGTAGAAAGGTATAACAGGGGTATAAAAGAAAAGGCAAAAAATCGTCATGGCATCATCACAGGAGAGGAGCTCCAGCCCTCTGATCATCTTTGAGGCCCTCCTCTGGACTCACTCCAACATGTCCATGTCCTTCCTATGTGGAGAACCCCAGAGCAGGATGCAGCACTGCAGGTGGGGTCTCACCAGCGCAGAGTAGAGAAGCAGAATTCCCTCCCTCGCCCTGCACTGCTTTGAATGCAGCCCAGGACACATTTGGCTTTCTGGGCTGCAAATGCACATTGCCAGGTCATATCCAACTTCTCAACCTCCAGCACCCCCGAGTCCTTGTCAGAGCTGCTCTTGATCTGTTCATTCCCCAGCCTGTGCTGATACCAGTGGTTACCCCAACCCAGGTGCAGGACCATGCACACAGCCTTGTTGATCCTCATGAAATCCCTGTGGCCCCACTTCTCCACCTGTCCAGGTCCCTCTGGATAGCATTCCATCCCACAGGCATGTTAGGTGTACCACTCAGCTTGGTATCGTTTGCAAATTTTCTGAGAGCGTACTCAGTCCCACTATGTCACTGATGAATATCATAAACAGTCCTGGTCACAGTACAGCCCCCCGAGGAACACCATTAGTCACCCATCTCCATCAGGACCTTGAGCCATTGCCCACTACCCTCTGGATGCAACCATCCAACCATTTAATTCCTCATCCAGAATAACCAGTCCAGCACAGTAACGAAACTTTCATTTCTCTTGAAGGTCCTAATGAAAGTCTGATAAATATTTGGGGTTTTTAAATGTACATAGCACATTTCAACTAGTATTTTTCCCTAAGAAAAAAAAGTTTGTGAATCTTAAGTGGATTTCTGTTTCTACTAAAATCCATCATGACCTAAAATATTTTTTGTTAGCCAAGGAGTGTATTATCTGCTTCTCTATATCCTGCATTAAGAGTCAGAATTCTTAAATTGATTGTATGGGTGAATTATATGAATATGTGTATTTGTGTCAGATCTTCACGGTTTACAGAAACCAAATTTTAAAAATACAGGCTAGTATTAATTATATTCTCCAATGACTACACCATCTTGTTAGGTATATAATGAAAACAATTCTTTAAACCATTAATGGTGTTTAGTATTAAATAATTGCCACATGCTTTTTTGTTTAAGTCAAGTTTAGTGTCAGTGACTTCATTCTAACTTGAAACGATGTTCTGGAAATAAAAAGTAAAGATTACTTGAGCACTTGTCAAGCAAAGTTAACGTTATAATTGTTCATTTTAGAAGTACATAATGATATGCTGTAAGTTAATAGTCACTAAAAGATATCTGGGGGTCTGTTTCTTTACAGAAATTTCCATCTGAAGGGCTCGCAAATGTGGTTCGAAACGTATTTGACTTTGACTCCTACAACAATGAAATGCGTGAAATTTTATACAAGACTTTGCACAAATATGGGATACCTATTGGAGCAAAACCGACCAATGTACAGCTGGCCAAGGAGTAAGAATAACATAAGATATATATTAAGAAGACATGTTTCTCATGATCACTTTTTTTAGTGTGTTATCTTGCTGCTAATTGATCTAAAAACATCCTGGAATTCTTGGAAGTCAGTCCTCCACTGGTTCAAATTTATAATCTTCCAAATAAGTTACAACAATATAAATTACTTCATGATCGAGTATTTGCTTATTATTAATGTTTAATCTTTAATGTGCATGTACATATTAGTAGCTTGTAAGGTAAACAGGTATATCTTAATAAAGGGAAATACTTGTTTCTTTTCCTGTGTTTTTAATTGAATTGCAATACTCTTCTGTCTGGTTAGTTACCACCTAAGTCTGCAGATAAAAATGTTGTCTTCAGTGGTAGTTGGTTTTTGTCTTTGATGCTCACAGAGGGCTCTACAAAAATATTTCTCCTGAATGGGGCAATGCACATAAGCTCTAAGGCCCATTTTTGTATGTGTCTGTAAATCACTGTTATTTTTTAACTGTATTACCAGTTGACATGTTACACCATATACTTCTTTTCCAGAGGTTAGAATCAAAACAGCTACATTACATAGTAATGCCCTCCCATCTTCAAGCCACCCCCCACTCCCTGAAGGGGCCTTATGAAAAAAACTGCAGACAGACCTTTTACAAAGTCCTTTAGTGGTAGGACAAGGGGGAATGGCTTTAAACTGAAAGATGGTATGTTTAGATCAGGTATTAGGAAGAAACTATTTACTGTGAGGGTGGTGAGACACTGGAACAGGTTGCTCAGAGAAGTTATGGATGTTCCCTCCCTGCAAGTGTTCAAGGCCACGTCGGACAGGGCTTTGTGCAACCTGGAAAGTGTCCCTGCCCATGGCAGGGAGGTTGAAACCAGATGATTTTTAAGGTCCCTTACAACCCAAACTATTCTATGATTCTGTGAAACAAATGTAATGCATTCTTCTGAAATTCACAGAAAACAGGCTTAAGTAGATCATATTAAAAAGTGATTAGAAAACTTTCTCTGTCTTGAGCTCTAATACATAATTTATTTATGAAGAAACAAATATTTCCCTTTCATGGAAAAAGCTTTATGGATATATGGAAAATTGAGTTTGCCACATGACATATATACTTTATATTTGCTAAGGAGGGACTTATTTTTATGGCATGATGAATTGATAGTGATTCTGGTGTGGGTGACTGAACAGTGGAATTGCCTAGGAGTTGTGGAGTGTCCCTCACTGGAGATATACAGCAACCTTTGGATGCAACCTTGTGCAATGTGCTCTAAGATGACCCTGCTTGAGCAGGGAGGTTGGAGCAAATGACCATTGTGGTCCCTTCCAGCTTTACCCATTCTTTGGTGTTAAGTGTCCATGTGTAAGTTTCCTGTGCTGCAGCACCACTGTTATCATAATTAACATCCTACATATATTATTTAAAAAGCTTGGCAGTGTAGTGCCTGTGGTGTACCTTTAATTTTGATGACAGGACTATTACATGCCTGGGGAACCAGTACCTGAGCAACTACAATGTCTGTCAAATTGACAGAACACACTTGAAACTCTTGCTGTAGTTTCTTTGCTGAATGTTACTTGGTAATTTCTATTTTAAAGAATTACAATGCTTGTCATAGTTTTTGAGAAATTTGCTCTTTGTGTAATTTTAGAAGTATTAGATATGGGAGAGGACTCTTTAGTGATGAGACAATCAGAGGTTTAGGAAACAGAAATGTTTCTGTAATTGGGGACTGCTCAGTGTAGAAGTGAGAACATAGAAGAAAGATGTAATTATTTTGAATTAAAGATAATCACCTGATCATTTTGAATTCTTCACTGAGGTTTTATAGGACAGGTTACACCAAGGATGACAGACTTACAAGATACCCACAAGATGCTCATCAAAAACTTCACTAGACAGGCAGCTGTGAGCATGCTTTGTACACTGAAGGCCCAGGGGAGGAGAAACTACAGGAGCAGTTCACCCACAGCTGATAAAAGCAACTTTTTGTTACATCTCACCTTGCTGGGCTGAGCACCTGGCTCTGATGATGTAGCTGTCTTGGTCTCAATCCCTCATTCACATCCACAACAGCTGGCATTTCAGGTTCTTACTCCTCCATTGCAAGACAACCTTGATTTTGGTCATGAGATTTAATCCTATGGAGTTTGTAAGCCACAGGTAGATCACCTTGAATTACAGCCACAACTTTCAGATTTAGGCACAGTTGATTCTGCCTTGAGGTTAAAGAACACTGAGATAATTTCTCCAAATCTGTTCCAGCCCATATTGCAAGCTCCCATGATGGACAGACACATTGAGGTAATTGGGTATATGGTGTTTGGACTACTGCAGAAAAGGTACTAGAGTACTGACGTCTCTATTTTTTTTCCATGAATCTGAGAATAGGATAATGGTGTTCATCTAATCCAGCCCACTTCCTTCAGAAAAGATGCAGGTTATTCTAAAACCTTATCTCATTTCTTTCATGATTTATGCCTGAAAACCTTCAGAGGAGGAATTCTATAACCTCCTAGGGCAAGTCAGTCTTGTTTCTTAGTAGCCTCACCACTAGAAAGTCACCTCTTGATCTGCCGTGTTTTTAAGGCCTCTGTTTACAGGTTTTATTTTTCTTTTATGATCCTTGTCTTCACTCGATTTGTGTCCATCGATAAGTATTGGGTGTGAAACTGGTCTAGTTCATTTTTCCTGGAGCCAAGTAGATAGTAAGAGAGTACAGATTAGAAATGTATTGACTTTTTAAAACCCCAGTATGTTTGCATTTTGTGCAATATTTAACTCATCTCTGGTTTTCTAAGCATAAATTTTCACATCCTTTTTGCAAAACCCTCCATAGCTCTTACCCCGTCTTTGCTCTATGTGAGCAGCTTTCTTCACACTTACATTTTTCTTATTGTATTGGATTTTTTCAGATTGGTTCTATGACATGTCAAGATCACTTTCTGTTTTAAGCTTGTTTTCCTACCTGCTTCTATGCTCTCACAAGCTGGCAATCTGAAGGTGTGATTTCTAGGTGTGATTTCTATGTTCTAGCGACAGCAGCATATCTCCACAGATGACTTCTGTGCCCCAGTCTTTTTTTGGTAGACTTTAAAGACTTAGTAGCTCTCATAATAAATTGCTCAGTGATTCTACTAAGTAATAATGAAAACTGGGATAATAGTCCAAACCAATTCTGCCTGAGGGTGTTAGTCATACCAACAGCAAAATCATTGTATAAGAACACAAATCCTGTACAGTTAAATTTTGCAATAGGGAAGCATTTCCAGGAGATTCTGGGAGAGGAAAATCATTACAGTGAAATGCTGACACCTTTATGCAGGTACTCTCTAAGCATGTCTTGGACCAAACTATCATGAATTTTTATTTTAATAAGCTTTGGAGAAGTCTGTCACCTATTACTTAATTGAAAAGAAAACTTGTGTAAGTCAGAATTATTTAAAGTGCTGCTGCAACATAACTGCTGTAAATATAGGAAAAAACCCATGAGACACACAAGCAAAATGCTACAATACGGGGTTTCAATAGAAGAAGTATTTAGGGATATATCCAGCTGAAATTGCTGAAATCCAGGGGAAATGGAACAGATGCTAGCAGTGACCCTTATGAGTATTTTAGATTAGATTCTGGAATTAATATACCTAATCTTGGAAGGGAAGATTACATGGTGTGTAATGACCATTTACAAAATGATTCTTGCAGTAGTTTTTTCAAGAGAGAAATTTTTTTGTTGTTACTAATTTATTTATTAGCAAAATTAGTATCGTATATTAGACCTGTAAAGGAATGCTTTACTTGGTCTTTTTGCTTTCTTCAGTTGTGATTTTTTCCCAGGTAGGATAACCATTCTTCAAGGCACTGACATGTTCAGTATTGTCAGGTGTTAAAATACTGTCTGTCTCTCCTGGTACCACCTGTCCACTAGTTTATAATTTTTATCAGTACCCTGTATAAAGCAGATGTCTATGATGGTTTGCCAAGACATAGTAGGTAAAATGAATTATTCATGGTACTAACTTACTATCTTTCTTTATGTACAATTACGTTTTGTTTTTCCTGTTGACATCTGTTAAATATTTGTCTAAATTCATGTTAATCTGCCGTTTTGGTGCACAGTTCAGACCATCTGCAATTTCTAGGTAAAACAGCATTTAATCCTAATTCTGACATATATCCTTGATGAAATTGCCATTTTTCCTCCTGTCACTATTCACTTCCAGGTGCTTGCTATAACTTCAATATTTGTTTTATATGAACTGAGTTTTTTATATGTAATGTAAATATGTAAATGTTAACAGCTTTGTTTTTCTCTTGAGACTGTTCTTTTGTGTTGCTTCCCCCATCCCAGGTAATGTAATTACTGGATATGGCTCATATCATACGTATCTCTTGTCATCCCGCTGTGTCATGGGGCCAGCTGAGGAAGGGGAATTGCCAGGGAACAGGAGTTTTAACATACAACTCTTCTGAATGTCTACTGCTTATAATTCAAATCAAAATATGTTTGGATAAATTATGGACAATGATTGGCAAGGAATTTTCCTGATTTCAAGCTGTATCTTGCTTAAGTCCAAAAAGGTTACGTGGGGTGGAAGTCTTTTCAGCTAGATGGAGCACAGGCTGTTACTGGAGACCTTGAATAATACCTTCTGTGCCAGCACTGAGCTGGTTTACAAGATCATATATTAAGCAGCTTTGTTGTCTTTCATAGTTCATGTCCTCAGCCGTGCTAATACGATGTCTGGCAGTGAAGAATTTGCTTTCAGTGGAACTTCAGTTTTACAAGATTCATGCGCATCTTTCAGTATGTTCTCTGAAAGCTAAATAAATAACTTTATAAAGCAGGCTCTGTTGACTTTTTGAACACAGTTGTTTGATGATTTAAGTTTTTTGTTGTTTGATCATTTTTTTAAATATCCTAAAATGAATTTTGTTTCTTAAATCAAAAATATAAAAATGGAAAGAAATTGTGTTCTATAGGTGTCACTTTGAAAAGTTTTCTAGCAGCACAAGAGAATTATCTTTTGACAGATCATTTCCCCTTCGACGGCTGTGCATGGAGAAATTCAGGTTAAACAGGTTAAATAGTAATTTTTTGTAGAATTGGCCCATCAGCTGTAGGTGTTGTGCAATCACTTTTCTGATCAAAATACAAAATGCTTATATATACATTTCATGGACAGCAGTAATCTGGTAGAAAACCGGGATCTAAAATTAAGGGTTGAATAAACATAAAAACAATTTTGAATTTTCTTTAAGCAATGGGCTTTGACGGATGCGTAATCAAAAAACTGATCAGGAATAATTCCTTAGAACTTGCTCTTAAATCTTGTATTTCTTACAAGATTAATGCAGTCTACCTGTAGTTTTTCTCTTCTAGAAACCCTTTCCGGCTTTTGAGGAAGGCAAAAATCATGGATTGCTCTGTACACCCCAGCTGGAGAGACCAGTGGAGTTTTAGTACCATTCTTACCCAACCACTGCACTTTTTATACCTATCAGATCTCTTTGCATTGCAGATTTTTGCCAGTGTTGACATTTCCATTGTATTCTATCTGCCTTTTATGTAAATGCTATTTGGTTAATTCATTTGAAATACAGCAGCGTGGCAGGAGCATCTAGTGAAGTTTTTACTAATCCTGTCAGTTCAAGTTATTTTTAAAATTTGCTTGTTATAAGTGCTGGGAAAAGAAAGTAATTTCCTTACTTCAATGTGTTTCATATATATTCACTGGAGGAAGGCTGTTAAGATGTATGCACATTTTCAGTGTGGACATGTTCTTCCAGTCCTTCTGCACCCTCACTCCCTCCTGAAAGTCATTCAGGAAGCAGACTGATTGTAAGATCTTAATGCCACCAGCTTCTTCAATACTAGTCTTTCTTAGACCAGATTTACATGAGAGAGCAGTGAGACAGAAAAAAAGAATTGTCAGGCCCTGGAAGAATGAGATCCCTATAACTCTTGACAAAGAGCTTCGTATTATGAACTCTGCTTTCTGTTTTATTCTGAAATTCTGATCTACTTTCCCTCCTCTTTGCTGTTTATGATGACTTGCTCTACTGCCTGAGAGAAACTAAATCATTCAGAAACAGGGAAGAGAAGAAAACCTCAAAAATCTAGGAGAAAGGAGAAATCAGTTTTCCTGAGGGAGGAGAGGAACTATTAGCAAAGAAAATCTCTAGAAGGCTGAAACAGAGTGGAAATGTTTATTTGGGAATGCAATCTGTAATTCTGTTGCTATAAAAAGATGGGTATTTGGTTAGAGCTTGTTATTAACATATGTTTTGTTTTAAATTTTAATAGCTATTCATGATCATTAGTAAAGTTGTTGATTTCTAGGATGTTGTCCATGGGAGTAATGTGTAAGGAATTAAAACCAAAGTCCAAATCCTTGTGAGAGCTGATGTTCCACTGAGCTAACGGGAAATAACTATTGCTGATTATAGACATATCAGAGATTATGCTACTCAAGAGTCATAGAGCAAAAAGAAGTCTCCAGGGTTTCTTTGCACACAAGACAGCTTGTGGCTCAAGACATAACTAGCTCTTTGCCAGCAAATCATTTAGAAACCCAAATGGAAGCCTGAAGTAACACAGACGTCTAAACTGACATTTAGTCTAGTGATTTGACTGATTGCCTGTTTTTGTAGCTGCGTGAATAAATTTATCTAAGAATTTTTGTATATGTTGAAATACTGCATCATGAATGTTTTTTCCTAATGGTGTTGAATGTTGTTATTTGCCATGTATTGTACTTGGGATTTTTTTTTTATTTATTTTTTTTTTTTTTATTTTAATCTGGCTTAATTACTCTTCTTCATTTGGGAAGAATTTTGACTGTACTAGCTAGGTGTAAAGAATGGAAAAATGCAAAATGAAGTGAGGAAAAATACAAAATTAATCACTCTGCAAACATTGGTGTCTATTGATATTTTTAGTCAGGCAACAAACAGGCAGTGAAGATTCTCACAGTTCTTTGACTAACAGAGGGAATTAATGAGATGTGCTTTCCTCATTACATGCCCCACTGGCGCATTGCTGGCAGCTGGCAATTTATTTATCTGTGAGCACCAATGATCTATAGCATTCAAACCATTTTCTGTTTGCAAAACAGTGTCTTTGGCTGTCTGACTGCCTTGGCAGATGTCCAAACACAGAATGGTGATGGAGGCTGAGTGACTGCCTGCGATTTCTGGCCTGTTGTTGCTTGAGGTTTGGTGTCAATATACCATTAAGAAATGTTAACACATCTTTCCTGAATGAGTAGCAAAGATTAAGGGATATCTGTATTAATTCCCTGCCTTTTTCTTTAAGTTCTTAGGGGGAAAATAAAATAAAACTAAAATTTCCTAAGTTTCATATAAAGTCCAACTGACTTTAATTTTTTTTTTTTTTATTTGGGATCCCTTCTTATTCTGAAAACAATATAGAGATGATATAAAACAAACCTCTAATATCTAAAAGTGTCAGGCTGGTTGGTGAGGAGAGGAAAAATAATTGTAGCAGTAGGAACGAGCGAGCATCATCAGATGGTACAGAAGAGACCAAGTAGATACTTTTAACAAACAGTCTAAGAGAACTTCCTTAAAATAGACTTTGAAGATATTTATAGAAACTGGGAGAAGGAATGTCTTCTATTCTCTTGCCAAGTCCTGTAGCTGTACAATAATGTGCAGCAGCATGTCACACAGAATGCTGTTTTGATAGGAGGCCTCTTTAGGAGTGACTGGTCCCAAATAAAAGAAGCCAGAAGTTATGAGATCGTTAGTTTGAAGGTATTCATGCCAATTAATGAAGTCAAGCTGCTTTCAGTGGCTGTAAATCACTTCAGAGGGAAGAAGGAAAAATCGCACTGTCTCTATTTTGCTGTGATGCTACATTGTCACATATCAGCTTTTTCTTTCCCTGTAAAAATGAGCTTTGTTGTGGTCTACATATTTCTTCCTTAGATAAAAGGTACAGGAATGAGGAAATAAGACCAAGGCAAGCAAATGTGGGTTTTGAAGATGTCCCTGTCCGCTCTGTAGATTGTACTGGCCAGAGGGCAATGGGATACTCTCATGTCTGTATTCCTTTGCCTTTGTTCATGTGAGCCGTAGTACAATAAACAGAAATAATTTGCAGAACTTTCATTGCATGGTTAACAAGCCTCAGTGTTTACTGTGCTTATCCTGCTGGTCTTTTAGAAGAATGAGCTACTGACAGGAGTTCCTTTAAGGGGTGCTGTCCCACCCTGCCTGATCTGAATAAAGCAAAGCAAGAGATGGTTCGGATCTATTTTGCTGCCTGTCTCACATAATTCAGACTGGAAAACTTTTCCTTTTGAAGCCATATTATATGCATTGCTTCTTCTTCTATGATACTGCTTAGGTTGTGTCTGTATTAGTAGTCCAGAAGGCTAAATTTTTTGTGATTTAAAATGTAAAAACGAATGAAATATTTCAGCAAGGAAACATTTTCTGCAAGAGAATCTTCAGATATATTTTGTTGGAAAAATGCAGTTGTGTAAATGATTTATTCCATATCACTTACTGGTTAATAAATGTAAATATTCATTTGTTCCTACATTATTTGACAGACTGCCACTACCAGAACATAAATTTATGGGCTACTGGAAAGTCGATTGGCCAGGAAATGCACAACAGAAAATGCTGTGTCCATCAGAAACTCAAAAAATAGATGTAAAGGTTTGTCTTTTAAAGTATTTTTTAATTCATATAATACTGGTTTTATGTATTGGGATGTGAAGAATCTAAAATGTGATTAATTTCTTCAGGAAAAAGAGTGTATACAAGGCATGGTCCTTGTCACTTGTTCTTGGAGTTTTTACACTGACTAGGAAAATTACCATTTTTGTATGCCTCACAACGTAAGATGTGCTTGAAAATCAGTAAGCTTGGCCAGAAGTTCTTGAAAAAATACTGAAAATACCTTGTCTGAAAGAACTTTGTAGCTGTTTTGGATGATTGGGGGTGGCCAGTTACAGGCCCCAGATCTCAATTTTTGGCTAAGATCAGAGACTGAAAAGAAAACTGTTTTCTGTTTCTATCTTGCATGCAGCTGAATTCGTACAGGTCTTTAGCTTGAATCTGAACCTTTGGTACAATTTGATCTGCAGCCAAAGTTTCTAAGTCATTTTCAGCTCTTGAGTTCTTGGCTTAACTTCAGTAATTATTACTCCAGCGAGTAAGGAGAAACCTGTACTTCTGATGTGGTGTATGGGTGAGATTTAAACTTTATATAATAAGAAATTGTCATTTAATTTCTTTGAAACAGAAATATTCTTGCATTTTTCTTGTATGAACTGTGTTTTATCAGTACATGATACCTCCCTCCTTCGTGCTACTAAGTGATAATGGCTCCAAACCATTGAAAGACTAAAGAAGAGAGTCACGAGGTTTCTATACTGTAAAGGAAATGGTAGTATGGACGTTCAGAGAATTCATAGAAAAGGCATTTCCTTTTCCCTTTAATTTGTTTAATATTAAATTTAAAAATTATTTAGTAGTTTTTTGTTGTTAGTAGCATTACAGCATGAAGAAGGCTTTTATATTTTCATAAAGAATGGGGAGTGGAATATTTTAGGAAGCCTTCATTGTTATTATTTGTTCTAGGGCCCTGTGTACTTAAATATTCAAGGCTTTCCACTGGAACGACATGAAGCCAGGTCCATCAGTTTCACAGAAGAACTTGCTTATTGGACACTGCCTTTAGATGAAATTAACTTAATTTGTGATGTCACAGTAACAAAAGGTACAGTAAGAAAAGCTGCTGACTTCTGTAATGATCTGCAATGTTACAAATAGGTGAGATGTCCTGGAGATGAGGAGTGACTGGGCTGTTGATTTCGTAAGTGCTTGCCAATAGCTACTGGCAGAATATACAAGGGCAGTATGAGGAATTTCAAGTGTAGTAACAATACTTCAGTGCATTTATAGTAGTGTGTATTTCTAGGTATGCTTGCAATAGAGCATAGGAATAATACTAGGAATTGTAATATGGGAATTAAAAATATGGAGTATGGGAGTGGACTATAGGAATAATAACTTTTTTATTTTTTTTTAAATTGTAGGTGAAATGCAAAAATAATCCCCTGAAGTCAGATCATAATTTCACTGAGTCATTGTGGTCATTGTAAGGATGTGCATCTTTCTCAAACTGAGAGAAAGATGTGTAATTAAAGTAGAACACAGCCACAAAATTGCAAGTTTGTTAAATTTGTGTGTTCAACATGGCATGACTTGACAAAAGCGATTCTTTGACTTTTCCTCTCTCAATTCAATTTTAATATAAATCTTTTAACTTGGAGAGTGTTGTGTTGTGCTTTTTTCCTCTGTGCTCATACTGATTCTTTCTTCCTGGACCAAACATGCCTTGGTTACCTCTACAGCATATGTCCCAGAGTGTATTGCACCATTGGGAGTATTCATAAATGTTTTTAGGGTTCATCATTAAGCATGTCTAAACATTATTATGTATTATAAAGAGATCATTAATGATCAAACCTGGAATGCTGCTTTTTCTACTTGCAGTCCGATTTATAAATACATTAGCAGAATTTCATGGCAATGAAACAGAAATTAGGTAGCTTTGTATTGATTTCAAGAATTGTCTGAAATTATTCAGGAATTGGTTTATGTGAAAAGTTCTGTACAGTGTTTGCATTCAACCCATGTTTAATTAATAAATACATGAATTTAAAGGGAGGATGGGATAGAGAAAGAAGAAGAACCAAGATTATACACAAACAAAATCAGATGAACGTGCTAGCAGCTGGCAGACACTGCAGTCATGCCTACACAAGTATGTGTTGGACTGCTTGTTTAGAGTTAATAGTGTTGTGGTGAGATTCTGGCTGTTAACATTTAGTTGATATCAAGAGATTATTTCTCTTTATCTCCCTTGTCAGAAGTGGTAATTTTTTAGTACTTTTTGCTGTATCATCTGCCAAGTTTATGACATACCTAGTTCCAGAAGAGAAATGGACAATGTCAGTAGCCTTTCACTATTTTGTTTTCTTATTTCAGAAGAGGAACATGAAAATATTCTTTATGTTACTACATGCAATCCTGTTTCCTTGTACTTCATGAACATTTCTAGTAAGAGTGGATACTTTGTGGATCTTTATGACCTCTTCCCAAGAACAGTTGGAAGTGTCTGGCAACCTTTTGTGACTGCAGCACCACTGGGAAATCCACTTAAAGGTCAAGTGGTTCTACATGAAGAGGAGGTAAAAAAAATTAAATTCTAGCTAAATGTTTAGTCATGAGCAAAGTAGTATCATGAGGGTAAATCACTGGAGACTCTATCTCTATAGACTGAAATAGTCCAGACAACGCTATCGCCTGCTGAATGTTCTCTCTTTTACTGTACTTGTAGCTTGGGAGTTGCCTTCAGCGTTAGGTTTATATGGAGATTTTCCTCTTGCACTCTTTAGCTGGACAATGTCCTCTTCTATTATTGAAGCTGAGTTCTACCTGCTTGTCTTCTCTTACTGATAGAGGAAGATTGGCCTTTATGGGAGAAAGGGGGAGAGTAGATAAAGTTCAGGAGTCTCAGTCAAACAGCATATGTTTGTAAAGTGCAGAGTAAAGTGTTTTATGTGAACTTAAGTTCTGCTCCAATCTTGTCCCCCTTTTACTTTTCAAATAGTGTATAAAAGAGATGTTTTCTGAGTCACAAAGTAAAATGTTGCTTGTGTTTGCTCCATGCCACTATTTGTGATTTGTTTTGTGAATCCTTATATTTCTTGTTCTGTAACGTGAAGTGTCGAGACTAGAAGGGAGACTAGGTAAGCCTTGACATCAGCAATGCAAACTGAGAACCACTGACAATTTCAGTGTTGGTTTGACTCAAATGCTTTTTTTAAAGACAACTATTGTATACTTTGCACTTTCTCTTACTATCTGTGAACTGACTGTAAAATTTCCAATTCAAAACCTCTTTGCCCAGGAGTGGGAAGACACAACAGTGTATACTGGGCTGCTGCTGTTCATTATTTAATATTAATAATAGTTTATTATGCTACCAGTCACTATGGTTTGATACAGGCATTAAATCTGGTCATTATTGTTGTCTGGTTTTTCCTTTCTTTGAATTTCTTCTGTCGATTTTTCAGTAGGTGAAATACTTCAGTCTGGGAGAACCTTTCCTACATTGAGTTGGGATGTTAATAGTTTTCAGTCATTTCTAGTGTATCTGCAATACTGTTGTTCCAGGAACACATGTTGGGTGTTGATGCCACTTTCTGGTATCAAATGCTACAGTTAAGCTCAGTGCCTTATGAGAAACACAATCCTTCTGCCTTTTGTAGAACTGCCTATGCAGGTGCAGCTGCCTGTTGGATACTTTCCAAGGCAAACTGGAAAAAATATGGTTCTGAGGTTACCTGCTTGTTGAACAGCTATAGAAATACCATTTGGGCTATTTTGAGATGCACATAGCACATTTGTTTGGTTCTAAATAATTCTTGGCTCTCTTTGGCACAGTTCATGCAGGAAACTAAAACAGATGGCAGTCTGTCTTGTATCTAAGAATGTTTAGAACGTCTCACACTTTTTAATATAAAGCCAGCAATATTCTTTGCTTTCTAAGTCTCCAAAATTCCTACCATTTTGTTTTTAACCGAATCACAGTAGCATTTGGTGTCCGAAATTAAGGTTCTTCTGTGAAGCTTTAGGTAGTTATCTCAGAGTCTCGTTTTGGCTGTCCTCATGGAATATATCTTTTAGTGATAGTATGAGAGAGATACTTTTCTGACTCTGAAGTAAAATTTGTTCTGTGGAGAGACTGTGGCAGTTCATTTCCCTTTCCAGATGACTTCAGTCATGCTGTAACCTCATGTTTTTCTCTGACAGAGCTAAATATTGCCAGTTTCAGACTTGCCTTTCTTGGCAAGTGCTACAGGTGAATACATCCTGTCTGGAAATAAGCCTGTTTTAGACTGGAAAATAATACAAAATTTAAATATTCAGAATGTTTTCATTACCTTAGGGCTTTTTTACATATTTTTACCATTAAGGCAGACCTTACTCACTGTTTGTGAAAATATGTTTCATTTAATTACAAACTGGGTTGCAAAAAGTCCTATACTTAGAACACCATTCAAAAGTAATTTTAGATTTCTTGAGAACTTAAGTAAGCAGCTTGAACAGAAAACAAAAAAAGAAGAATAATTATTCTCTTGTATATTGTATGCTTGTATCCACGGACTACATTGGTAATTTGTTTGGGATTGGTTTTTAAGTGAGGCACTGGAGCACAGGTTAGACAAGTACTGCTGTTACAGTCTTCACAGCCACTGCTTTCATTCCTTATGTTGTGTTTCAAGTGTTAGAATCTCTAGTTCCCACTGAATCACAAGAGGGATTCTCAAGCAGTGTAATTTTTTCACATGGAGCTTAGGTTTTATTCCTAACTCTTCCTGCAATGGAGCCATGGAAAAATCATGTGCTCTGTGCACCTGTGAAATGAGGTGAATGTTGCTGTGTATGAAATTTAATCCATTATTATTGATGTTAGCAGGTAAGCATATGATCTAAGATAATAATCCAAGTACCTTCTGTATTTGCTGGGAGAATAAAGGTGACCTGAAGAGCATTTCATCTCAGCTAAAGTAGAATATGTTTAATTGCCCTCTGGATGTGTCTCTCTCTTTCCACTGACTACAGAAGGATGCTTGACATATAGTCAAGATGCCTACATTTGGGTGTACTAAGATCACTGGCAGGCATAAACTCAGAACCTGCAGCATTCATATGTTAAGAAAAGTAGATTAGTGGCACATCTGCATTTTGAGCAATGCTACAAGAGTTAGCTCATTGTACCAGGGGTGCATCAAACAAAACAAGAAGAACAAGTAATATAAAAAATGTATTTGATGCTTTAGAGATTCATCTGTGTTTAGTTGCAAGAAGACTAAGAAGTATTAACAATATTTGTAGAAATAAGAACTTGCATTTATTAAATAAAAGGGCCATTTGACAGCTGCTATTTCATAAATAATATAATCCATTAATTAGACAATACCAAAAGCAGGTTTTTTCATTTTTTTCTTTTAATAGAGATCTTTGGAGATGAATGTTTCTGACTAAGTTATGAAAAAGAACAATTTAAAATGGATGATAACCTTATTGGAAAAGATGAGATGATGATGTTGTGGCTCTTCAAATAAGCTTGTATGTTTTATCTTGTTCCCAGATGACATCCATCTAGATTCAGTAGAGCCCTCCAGTGAAATAAAATGAAAAATCATCATTCCTTCCTGTCCTTCTAAATAAATTTTTACTGAAAGTAAACTCCTCAAAGCTCTAACTTAATGGCACAAGTGGGAGATTTATCTGATTTTAAGCCACATTTACATCTTCTTGGAAGAAAGGATAGATGATTTTATTCCTCACGGTGGCCATTGGTCTCAATGAGTGCAAGCTGGTTTGACTCTATCTTTTTGTTCAGACTAAACTCATAGACTTTGCAAGGAGTCTTCAGAAATCTCAAGTAACTTCTTTGTAAGATGGGAATTGCATTCATCTTTTCAAAGCAGAAATGCCTCTGCCATCTGTCCTCCCCACAAGTACTTCAAGGCCTACTCTTATTTTCTGCTAAATCTTTGTGCCCGCCATATGCACTTTCCTTTTTCTTTCTGCATCTATCACTTCTACTGCTCAGAAGGAGAGCAAGTACAAACCAAAAAGAATTCTGATAACCTTCATGCATGATTTTATGTGGGATTGTAGGAGCAAACTGCACATGGAGAATTGATTTGCTAATTGTTACAATTTGTTAATTGTAAATTAACAGCACACTTCCAGGTTTTTTTACAAGCACTTCACTGTGTTGAAAGGCTACAACTGGACAAACAGAGTAACCTACAGTCTACCTTAGGGAGCACAACAAGCTTTGTTCAGGCAGTGTCCTGCCAGCATGCTTTGACTCTGCTTTTATCTTTCTTGGTCAGGAAGCGGGGTGGGGAGGGAGGGAAATGCTTTTCCCTGTCCCATGTGCTCCTGCAGGTCTGTCAAAGCTCTCTGATAACAAGGGAGTGAGGGAGTCTGTGGCACAGGAAGTGACACAGAGATCCACCTCACTCACCATGTGTAGAAGATGGCAACCATTCTTTAAAAGAAGACTTCTTTTAACAGTTTGTGATCTGGCCTGAAGCACAAGTGAGGACCTGAATATGGAAGGACCAGTAACATAGTAGTAGTAACTTCTGTAACCTCTAGTCCCCATAATATTCTGACGTTTGTCTTCAGAACAAAAGGTGTATTTTCTTATTTTCTTCAAAAACTAGTTCCCTTTTTTTTTAATATTATATTATATTATATTATATTATATGTTCCTTTTCTATGAGTACACCTTATAGTAAAGGTCTGCTTAAATAGAAATGTGTGCACCTTCTGTAGAATGGAAGAAGGCTCATTTTCCATAAGCACAAAGCTTATACTACTACTTGTTGCTCTGAGTTCTCTGAAATCTCAAGTACAATAAAGTCTCCCAAATCATCTGAAAGATACCACTTGCCAGTAATCTACTTGCATACATTTCTCTACCTCTGAAGATGTGATGGTTTGAGCCCCAAACCATAAATTCTTGCACAGACTTTTTCCAACTGAACCTGCTGGACAGTGTGTTAATGTTTGTATGTGTGCCTAATATTTACAGTGTCAGTATTGTTATGTTTCTATCACTCAAGGGATCCTTGAGTGAGAAAAGGTGGGACAGGACGCAAGTGGATGTATGTTTACCCTGCCTAGCTAAGGATCAGCCTCAGTCTGAAGCTGACAGCTAAGAAGAATCTGTGTTTGCAACTTGCTTGCTCAGGACATGAGCATCGAGGGCAGAGAGATCAAAACTGAGAGTGAATTTGCAGAGAAGAATACAAGAATGTTAAACTGAGTTATTTGCACTGTCCCACTCTGAAACTTCCGCAAGCTCTCCCCTCTTTCTGCAAAACCATAAGGAACAACTTCCCACACCAGCAAAATGAAGTCACAGCCCTGTTTGGTTTAAGAACTTCTTAGAGGAAATGCCGGTTAAAATAAAATCAGCAGTAAGTAAAGGGAAACTTTGCAGTAACTAAAAATAAAGGCACATCACTTCACAAGATTGGTTATTGCATCTGTCCAGAGCTTGGAATTCCAGACATTGGGGTCGGGAGGTCGCCCAAAGGTTACTTTTCTCCCAGTCAAGAACAAACACAGTGGAATTGCACACCAGTGTCTTTTCCCAGCCCACTTGAAGAGCTGCCAGAGCTGCTCTTGGATGCGTTCACAAATGACGCAAAAATCTATTCTTAAACACAGACAGAATATACATCAGTCACTTAGCACAGAAGGAAACCATTAACATCAAAAGGGGTGGAGTAGAGAAGCTTTTTATACTACCAACTGCTCTCATAAATTTAACACTAAGTGGAAGAATGTAATTGATTTGTATGTGTTCTTTATCTCATGTGGAAGGCTAATGCTGTTTCAGGATTGTATAAATGAAATATGGCAGAAAACCAAAATCCAAAGCAAATGTCCTATTTTTTTTTTCCTGAACCACATTTCTATAATTTTGGTTTGTAATACATAAGCAAGCTTCTTTTTTTAGAAATATTGAACTTGAACTGAAATTCCCAAATGCTCCAAATAACATGATAATATTTTAAATACTTTACCATATTTAGCTTCAAATTACTGTTATTATTAAAGTGAACTCTCACAAGTATTTCTAGTGAAAGTATGAAGAGTACCCAAAAGAACAAAACTGCTGTGACTCAGATTGTTTGTATTTGTTTTATTTAGGGGAATTCGTGGGAATTTATGTTTTACTTCCTTAACGTCTATTGTGCGTTATTGCACATGTTGTACGTAGGCAGTTTACTTTTAGTACATCCTTGCAGAACCTAATGTCCTTGCAGAGCTGAATGTTTCCTTGAATGGCAAACAAAAAATTGAACCCAAGGCTTAATTAACTTATTCCTTTGTACCTTTTAAATTTCATTTGATGCAGTTAAGGTTGGCCCTGAATGACAATTGTCTTGAATTCTTAGTTAAAAACATTAGGAGCAGCTGTAGTACTTTGCAAAAAGAAATGCTTAAAAAGCCCCCATCATTTGACAGCATGTGTTGACCCTTGGGCATTGAGGAACAAATGAGAAATCTGACGAAATTCAAAATTTAGCAGACTATATTTTCATGTGATACATGGAGATTTGTGTCTGCTTCTGGTCTTCATCCTCTTCAGTCATCCTGCTGTCCTCCAACAACTGTCCTATCTTGGACACTATAAGCTATCAAGAGTGTGCAGGTCACAGAAGGATTGTCACACTCTGGAATATTTAATAGGCTCCACAGTATCAGAAATATGAACTTGGAGAGAAAGTACTGAGCCATTTTTTCTTTCACCAGTTTTTCACCTTCAGTGGGACTTAAGCAATGGGTACAGTAGAAAAATGGTAAGCAAACATAAAAACTGAAGTGAAATATTTTAGTGACTTGACAGAACTAATATCTCTTACCTGTAGCTGCATCTTAGACATGTAAATGATACTAGTCCTGTTCCTAGAAATTATGCAGAGATTAATATGAGATGTATAGATAAAATGCTATGGAAAAACTGTAATATCATTCCAGCCCTTGCATGTACTTAACCTCTTCAATTCAATTTCTCTATGAAGTTTGAAATGAACCAAGAAAATCCAGCTTATGTTTTGCAACAAAATCTAGATGATCTTTTCGAAATGTCCTAAGTGGCTCGAGTTGTGAAAGTGGTTCAGATAGTTTTGTTGTAGTCTCTTAAATGGGCTTGAGATGTACATCGATCTGCTTTTCATTTACAGAGCAATGTTGTGTTGTTGCTGGATACAAGCAGTGGTGCTCTTCGCCGACTTTTGCTCTCACCAGATGCTCAAGACTCTCCTAAGAGAACATCTTGGTGGAGCAACAAAGAAGAGATGGTGAGGAATAGCACCTACCGCTATTATACTAAGTTTTTTTAAAAGCAAATGTCAGTATTGGAAAAACTACCCCAGGATCATTAGGGTTTTCCTGGTTTTACAGCCCAAGCATTTAGTTGTTTACTCTTATGTTTAAATGTCTTATGCATAAAATAGCATTGTTATGGAATATTGATAGAAGAAATATAAATAAGTTGTCTGAAGATATGTATCTTTAAAATATCCCTTTTTAGGCCTAGAACTGGAAATAACGGAACATTTTGTTACAATGAATTATGTCCAAAATAATGAACTCAGTTATGATGCAATTTATGAGTAGGAATAAGGCAAGCTAGATAGCATTTTGAGAGGCAATTAAAGCTATGGATTCTTCTAAATAAAGGAAAAAAACTAGTACACTTTCAGAGGAGTCAGGGAAACTCACTGGGACAAATCTAACAAACACTAATTGCCCTATGATGTATTTTTATACAGAGCAACTACAAAATGTGCCGCGAGTTTTCACACAAAAACTGGCTGGTGTTCTACAAAGAAACAGGGTGAGAGTAAATTATATCCTTGTATTAAATTGATTTATATCGGATCTCCTTGTGTATATCCCTATCTGATTATTCTTTTCTTGCCTTCCAATTTTATAGAAACCATCTTATTGTACTGGATGTATTGGAGGGTCAAACTCACACCATCTCACTTCCGATCAGTCTGAAATCTGTTTTCCTGGTGGCTGAAGACCGGTGGCTCTTGGTGGAAAACAAAACAAATAAGTTAGTTCAGCCTAGTTGTCTCGACGGCATTATGTCTTGTTTGTGTCTCATTTGTGTTCAGAGTTTCACTCCTGGTCTCATACTTAGTTTTTTCTGTTTGTGAGACTGGCTGGACTTGAAAAGTGGGTGTTTAAGATGCAAATTTGCTGAGGTGAATTTGCAGGTAGGCTTTTAGAGTAGGAAATGAAGAGGATATGCCAGCCTCTGAAAGTCTAGACTAACTTTGATTGTATGCATGTTAATATTAATTCTACTGAGGTGGTGTTGAACTTTAGAAATGAGAATGTTGGTGGACCTATCCCTGGAAATACAGACACATTATCCAGAGTTAGAGCCTGCTTCCTTTACTTTCACGGTCATATGAAAGAAATGTTATTCTGCTGTCTTATTTTCATGAACGCACAGCAAATGAAAGTGTGTAAATAAGAAGACAAATCTGCCACTTGCTGGCCTACCCTTTCCTATCTCACAGATGTTTGGGAAATTATATTTAGTTTTAGCAAAAGGTGTTGATAACCTTGTTTATATAAATGTAGAATGTTTTCACTGTTTCCGAAGATAAAAGTCATTGTTTAAAGTTACAAGTTTAGTTGGGAATTATTATAAATGTGTATCCTTTACAGGAAATTTCTTTTAACCAAGCGTGCCCATATGGAAGCTCAAGACAGTGAGGTTTGCCAGCTGCATGCATTGAGTGAAGAGCCAGCTGACATGGGATTTGGCTTAACAACAGGTAATGAATGCAAATTTGGCTAGTTCCTTTTTTCTTTTTTCTTTTTATCATTTCTGTTTGCAGCTGCACAAACAAGGCTCTTTAAAGGTCTGAGTAACCATCTCTCTGATTCTGTTTTTGCCCCCCTTATCATGTTTGGTTAATAATAACAGCTTTTGTCAAGGCATGGCACATTCCATGATCAAACTTCAAGTTGTTTGAATAAAGAATTTTTGTTTCATTGTAGCATTCAAGACCCTACAGACAAGCATGTAGAATGGAAAAGGAAGAAAAATGACGAGGCAGGAATTAGAACAGGAATAGAAGGGAACAAATATATTAATGAGTCCAGGCTGTAGACTGTTGCAGGTCTGCTACTCACACTCAGATGAGCTGGAAAAGATTTCCCAACCCTTAGAAAAATGCAAGCCACCTACTGTTAGAACAGAAGTCACAGTTTCTGTAGTTCTGTTGATAGTGTGCAGGAGGCCATTGAGGCCATCACACCTGTGTTAAAAGATGGGGGAATTTGAGCAGTAAAATTCCCAGATGGTGCTAGGCATTGAGGCATGTCTTAGTTACAGAGTAAGGCAGAAATCTCCAATGGTCATCATTCTGCCTGGTAAGATGTCTGTCTTCAAATCTCATAGCCTTTTCAATCTGGAGCATTTGATCTCGGTGCACAGAATCTTTAGTTTACTTGGTTTAAGAAGACTGGAAGTACATGTGCATCCCACCTAACAGTTCATAGGTTTTGGCCATTATGTATCAGAGAGACAGAGGAAACAAGCAGAGAAACCACTTTAATATCTCTTAAAGGAGGAACAAGTTTTGTTCTGGTTCTTGTGGCTAGCATAAGTAAGAAAAATGAGATTAACACAGTGTAAACATGGTACAAACAAATGTTATTGACAAATAATAGGGCTTATTTTACATAAATAGCAACCAGGTGGATACCAAAAACTAACCACAGTCTAAATATCCAGAATCCTTTTTAACTCTTGTGCAGTTTACTCTACCAACTTATCAAGTGCTATCAGAGCACAGTAGTTTCCTTCCTCTTACTACCTTATTTAGAAACCATTCTGGAGTATCATTCCTCAGATGGATAGAAATGTTATTATAATTTCCAGTCCCAAAGTGTTTGTGGGCAGTTCATTGCTGCATGCTTTCTGTCCTATTTTTCTCCTTTGTTATCTCGTTTCATCTCTTCCAATCTAAAATGTTATCATATCATACCCTGTCCACCTTTTTCCAAATCCTCCAGCAAACCCCAACTGTAACATCTTCAGCCTGTTCTTGTTCTTTGAGGAAGAAGCTGTGGCAGGAGAACTAAAAGAAAGGTAGACCAGTGTGGCTTTACTGCTGACCCAGACCTTTTATCCTTTGAGGGAGGAAAGATTTTCTCCCACTGACATATGAACAAGGTAGTCTGCTCATCAAAGTGGAACTAGTGCAGAACTAAAGATAGCAGGTTCTGACTCTGTTGGTAATTTGAGGCAAGGTAAAGGGCTCTTACAGATGCACAGAATAAAGTTCAGTTTTCATTAGCTTAAAGACAAAACCAAAGCAGCATTTATAACAGAAATGCATTACAAACAACATTATTTAAATTGCAAAGACAGCAAGAGTGTCACTGAGAAATGTCACATTGACACCTATGCAAACCTGTGTTTTGCCTTTTGGTGCATTTGCATTATAACAATTTTCAATGAGATCACGTGCTGTTCTATTCCACAGGCTTCCTGCCTCATCTGTACAGTAGAGGGCAAAATTAAGTGGTATAAGCAACTACAAAACTAGTATTTCCTGATTTTAAGTACTTAACTTTACAAAAATAAGATTACTTCCTTCTCCTCTGTGTTATGGTATAGTATAATCAGATCTTCTGCTTTTTAGTAATTTTATGCTCAAAGTAATAGCAATGTTCAGTGCTCAGTGCTCTTACAGTTAATATCGTTTCCTATTGCACATCTGGATTTAATGACTAATTTTGTTTAATTTCCCTGTTTAGTGTCAGAACTGTGTGTGCCTCATGCAGTTTCAATTGACCAGCTATCTTCAGAAAACCTCAGTGCAGCTGTGGGACAAAAGATCAGCTCCCCCAACAGGATCTTCTCAGATGAACATAATTATGCTACTATTGTTATTGGTTTCCCAGACCTCTTGGTAAATTCTCAGCATTATTATACAATGAAATAGTATGGTCTCATTTATTCTGTAACCTGTTAAGTACCTGTTTACCAAATGATTTGGAAAAAGAAGGGAATGACAGTAAGGGACAAATTAATGTAGTGTACACTGTTTGTTAGGGTAGTCTAATCTAGAGGGGTGCTTGTGGTTTTTTAAGTAATAATAAATGGCACAACACAATGTCTAGCACAGACAAAATTCTTTTTTGGTAAGATCTGAACAGTGCTGGCTAGAGTAATTTTTTAAATGATGTGTTTTACCATTTTTTAATCAAGCCTAACCACTGAGAAAAAGAATATCAGTATAATTTTGAACTGTTCGGTGTGAACTTTTTGCCCAGTGTGCAGCAGGTAGCAGGACTAGATTTAGGAAAAAGAAAAAAAGATACAGAAAACAATAGCAAAACTATAAAGCCCCATCACTACTGAAAAAAGTAGCTAAGTGTAAATAGTCCATGTAAGTGTGCTTACTGCCATGACACAGTTAGAAAAGCACCAGAAAAAAAAGGGAAACTTAGCAGTGTAACAACTAGGGCTGTTGCAAGGAGTGAAGGCAAACACAGGGAAAATACAAGCAGAATGTTTAATTCTTTGGACTTTTTTTATATTTGCCCCCAATGGTACATAAAAAGAGTAGTGATTATGGAATAAATAATTGCATTTCATGTTTGTTTAATAAATTGGGGCAAATTAGAAAATGTAAGTGTTAACAGACATGAATTTTGGGAAAGCTAAATGACAGAAGAAAATTCTTTGAAATCCAAAATGATTCAAAAATATGTTTTTGTCAATAAGACAGTCTTTGCAGTTAGCTTTTGAGTTTTCCTTGGTTTGGTTTTATATTACCATATAGTTATTATAGCTTTTCATATTGCTTACAATAGATGTGAATTTATTGCTGAAAAAGAGAGGTGGTCTAGAGGAGGGAGTACTAAAGGAGCTGCACACTTCAGTACTAACACACTAATGTGGGTGATGAAGCATTTTTGGCTCTGCCTGATTTAGACTGAGGCACCGTCTTTCCTCATACATAGTTTTAGAAGTCCGTGTGAATGTCAAAGAAGGAGTGCTAAGGGTGAATGTTAGAGTGATGGGGCAAAACTTCAGATTCAGTGTTCAGTGCTGGTGGTGTAGGTGTTTAGTATGAACAAGCTATCTGAGGTCTTATCTGTAACAGCAGTGCTCAGTTTAGCAAACACTAAGACCTTCAAGATGATTTTTCCTCCAGCCTCTTTTGACCATACTGGAAGATGGAGCCACTGGCTTTGATGTGGAGACCTACACTTAAATCTCCGAACCTGGAACTAAGTCCCAGCCTTATTGATTACCTTTGAATTTATTACTGAAATACCTGTTTACATTTATCTTTATTAGTGGAAACCTAACAGTTTTTTACATAGTTTGGTTCCAAATTAGGTTATTTCAATGCCTTCTGTTCCTGGTTCAATTAAAAAAGAAGTTGATTCAACTTCAGATTTTCAGAGCATCTTCATGCCTAAAACTCATGTAGATGGTTTGTTGGTTTTTACCCCTATAGGGGTTTTTGATGACAAAATAATCCAGGTCATTCCTTGTCATATGGTAGCATAAGAAGTAACCATAATAGCCACATTTGATCTGAAATTAAATAAGAAGTGGAACTTATCAAGAAATATTTGTTCTTGGACTTAACAATAGTAATGTTTTCTTCAGTAGACACCTTCTCTTTTGCAGTCTCCCAGTGAAGTGTATAGCTGGAAAAGAAACTCCTCTCTGAGTCACAAACGTGCTTCTCCTTCTGATCCATTTTATTATGGAGCCCAGAGGAAAACAGGAGCTGCAAAACAAACCAATTGTGTAACTTTATTGGCTTCTAATCAAATAGTCAGAATTTTAGCACCTGGAGATGTACCTTTGAAAGACATCTACCCAAAAGGTAAGAGGTTCATATATTTGTGCTGCAACACACTTGGGTTTTGTTTTGTCATCTGCTATCACTCATTTATTTTTCCAGAATGTTCTTAAATAGTCACAGAGCAAGTATTTGAGAAGGAATGAGTGTAGCTGCACTTAGTTTTAAAATTAATTTGGATCTTATTAGCATGCTGAATTATACTTCTGAGAAATTAACAGGGTATCTGCACTGTGAATATCTCAGTGGATGGGATTTCTCTCTGTCTGCACAGGAAACCCACTAATGGAATATGATTATTCCAGTTCAGCAATTGGCCTTCACCAGTATTTCCAGCTTCTGCTCAGAGTCACACAGAGACGCAGTGATAAACCTGTTGTCTGACTAACTCAGAATTCTATCCCCAGCAGGGGCAATAGGAGAGGTTATTTTGGGAATGCATGTGACCCTGTCCACTTCTTTGTTTTTCTCTTCATACTGTCTCAATATTTGCACTTGTTTTGCTGGGGATATTGCAGAAGACATCCCTGCCTCAGGCTTTAAATCTCCTCTTATGGACCTGTTGTCCTCAAGTTTATCTGGTCCCTCTTTGAACCTGTGTATCTCCACAGCAAACTCACAAGTTCATGATTTTTTTGTGATCAACTCATCTCTTACCGGGTTTATCAGGTGCCCCTTATTCTAGCATTTCAGGCTTAGATGAGTACTTAGATGAGTTCTGCATTCACCTTAACCATCACCTTCATGACTTAGCAAACTTCAGTCACTCCTGCCTTCTCTCCAAACTGAAGAGACCCAGACTTTTTAGCTCTTCTCCTGTCCAAGACAATGTTGCATGAACAACATTCACATGCAGCAAAACCATCCTCCTTTCTGACACTAATAAAGCAGGTGTAGGCTACAGATCTTCAGACATTTTTGTGCTGCCATGCCAAGCTTTCTGTTATCATTATAACTTTAGCTTCTTTAGCCAATAACTAAAAATACACCAATTAGTGCTAAATAACAGCATTTGTGAGTTTTGCATTAATTACCTCTAGGAATCTCCAAAGTTTACTATCCAAAGAAAAAATGCCCACACAATTTGTACATGGTAGAATGGCTTGATTTCATCAGCACAAGAAGCTATTCCTGATTTAGTCTGTGTGTGAACTGTCTGTCCCCGAATAAACATTTTATTCCAAATTAACTCAAACAGAATGAATGATCTAATCTGCCTGTCCTCATTTAATGCAGATCAACCTCCCTGTGTAGAGAAACCCTTTTATTTATTACCAAGAGAATAAAACATTTACTTGACTAAGGAAGCCAAGTCAAGGATATCAACAGGGTAGAAAACTTCAGTTACCTCCTTTTGTAACTGAAGGAAAGATTACCTCTTAAAAAGATTAAACTTAATAAAATCAGTTGGAGTTAGAATCTTGGAACTAATTATACAACTTCAGGCTGCAATCTTCTCTTACTTTATAAACTACTGAAGGGTCAGACTGTGTCACTTTTTTTCAGGCTTTCACAGAAAAAAAAAGGATCTGAATCTGAAGTAGATGTTTTAGAAGGTAAATCTGAGCTTTTGTTAAAACCAGTTTACTGATTTGGGAGTGAGGGAGGTATCTTCCCTCAGTGCTTCCAAATGATACCTGAACTGAGATCTTAACTGCTATTCCTAAAAGCCTTTTAAGTTGCTGTGATATGTAACACCTTGTATTGCTAGGTTATTATAATTAAAACCCAGGGGACATTCTTCATGACTCCACAATACCAATAACCTGAGCATATTATCAGTCTGAGAATTGGCTTCTGTCTGACCAAGCAGTTTAATTTTTTTATCTCAGCTGTGGTGAAATATATTCATGAATAGGGATTGATAGCTTTAAATGTATAGAAAATTGTATGAGGGTTTTTACAGTGCTTTATGGCCATTTAAGTTGAAAGATTTCATGCCTTGAAGATCATTATCATTGATATTTATTTTCTGAATGAGGTTTTAATTTATGAATGACAAAGTCTGATTTTAACTGAATCATGTTTAATATGACCTTACCAATTCAATTAAATGGGACCTGAGCAAGACTCTAGGTTTTCTGTTCTATAGCTTTTTTCAGGACTTTTTCAAGACATTTCCATTTATCAGTGAATGGCTGGATTTTCTAGCAGAGGAGGAGCTATGAGGGAAATACTACAGTGGCCTGTGCTACTCAGCATGTCATGAAAAAAACTGAAAAATTAATTAACACTGAGGTAACAGTGCTGATGATAGTGGTTATTATTCATGGTAGGAATTATAGTTATTACCATGAAGAATTATGATAAGGACTACAATTCTGAATGCAATAGAAATAACAGGTGAAGTTCAGTATAGATAAATATGTGGAGGAAGACAAAATCCTAATTCTACATCAAAAAAGATAGGGATGATGAGAAATCTGATTCAATCTCCCTGCTCAGCAGGGTCCTCTAGAGTATGTTACTCAGGATTGTGTCCAAACAGTTCTTCTCCAGGGAAGGAAACTCCACAACCTCTCTGGGCATGCAGTTCCAGTGCTTAGTCACCATCACAGTGAAGAATTATTTTCTCATGTTCAGGTGGAACATCAGTTTCTGTCTGTTGCCTCTTGTCCTATTGCTTGGCACCACAGAGCAGAGCCTGGTCCATCCTCTAACACCCTCTCTTTCGATACTCATAGACACTGATGAGGTCTCCTCTCAGCTGTCTTTTCTTGAGGCTGAGCAAGCCATGGTCCCTCAGCCTTTCCTCATAAGAGAGTTGTTCCAATCTCCTCATCATCTTCATAGCCCTCCGCTGGACCTGCTCCGGGAGCTCCATGTCTCCCTTGCACTGAGGAGCCCAGAACTGAACATTGTGTCTGCTTTCCTTAAAGTTTGATGTCTAGAGCTGTGCATAGCTGTTCTTCTCCATCAGGCTTTGGCAAAATAAGAACAAACTGCACATGTCTGATATTCATGTTTCATTGTCAAGATTCTTGGTTGCAGTTCTGGGGCCTAGCCAGCTCTTCTTGTGTATTTAAACATTTGATTGTCTTTTCATCCGCTCCCTACTCTGCAGCCCTTTGTCTTTTTATTGTCTTTAATTTGTTTGATTTGAGTTCTTTCTCTAATTTATTAACTTAATTTTTAATTCTTATCCCACAGTTCTACCCTTTCTAGTTCAGTATCTGCCCTTGTTCTAGATCTTCATCAGAATTTTTAAAGTGTATCTTATTCTTCATTACTAACAAAAGAGAGCACATTTTGAAACAGTAACAAAATCTAGGGAAAACAAAAAGTGGCCTTTGGCCCACAAACCTGCATATTTCCAGACTTTTTCCAGCATATTTCCAGACTTTTTCCAGCTGTTTCTGATGTGTTTGATATTCCCCTTTTTCTGAAGATGAGTAAAGTCAATAGACGTGCTACTGTAGGCATGAATACTATAGATACGTAGATACAGTAGGTATGCATAAAGTGCTGCTGTGGGTTATTCTGTGTGCTCATTTGAGTATTAGATCTCCTTATGCTGCTGATCTTACTGGTCTTTTCTGTGTGTGCTCTATGCAAGCATCAACACTTCTGCAGGTAAGGTCAGACTCCTGCATTTCAAGGAGGTGAAAGATGCGTTGTTTCAGAAGAAAATCTAGACTTGATTTCAAGGAGGTGAAAGATGCGTTGTTTCAGAACATCTTTCATCTTGTGCCAATGACATTTTTTTACCCATACTGGGCAGTGTGGTTCAGTCTTCTGGTTTCTTTTCTGAAAAACTGCCTCAATTTGCTCCAGGCAGATGAAAGTCAGCTCCTAACTGGGAGCCACTTCTGAGCCCAGGCACAGTGTACTCACAAGCTGGCAAAAGCCAGTGTAGGCACACAAACACAAATTTACTTCAGCGGAAAGACCGTATATTAGCTGTATTCATTAAACTGTCCATAAACAGAATATTTAATGCTTGATAGTCTAGGGCAGTTTAATATAAAGTTATAAAATCTTTGCATACTGAGAATTTACCTCCAAAAAGAGAGGTTCAATTCAAGGGAACAGTGTTTAGGTTAGTATTATTGAGAAGTTTTCAAGTGGAAGTCATAAACACAATGTTTTGAAATATTCCTCAATATGCTTTTAAAGTCAGATACACAACTGACATTATCTTCAGTGACAGATAAAAGCACCAAGTTAGGGATTGCAGTAATGCTTGAATAGTGCTTTTGTGAGCAGAGCTGTATTTGTGTGCAACTTTGACATTTGCCATACAAATACGTTGTTCTTTTGTAACTGTAACTGTCTGATTACTCATTGTTGTAATAATAAAACAATTCCTTATTTGCAAGTTCTATTTCTGTATTGCATATGAAAGCTTATCATTTTCTGACAGGTGCTGTATAATAAAATGTTTAAATTTAATCTGCTAAATGCAAATGCAATAACCAGTTAATCATGCAGCAGGAAAATGACATGTTTGTTTATTTTCAGATGTCACTCCTCCACCAGCTGCTGGATACTTGGAAGTAACAGATCTTAACTCAAAGAAAATCAAATACATTACAATTCCTAGGTAACTGACTTTATTGATTAGAGCACTGTCATCTTAGAGGAAGAGCAAAGAGAATTTAGTGTCTATTATTACTTCAGGACAAGCAAATATTTCTTTTGATGTGGGAAGTAAGACTAATTCATACCTAGTGTAAAATTCTGCAAACATTGCAGTGTGTTTTTGTCAACATTATTTATCTGTTTTTACTAGATAGGGCCAGTGAAAATGTAGCAATTAATTAGTAAATATGAAAGGTAGCATTATCTTCTGATTTTCATTCCCTTTGTTCCTTCCCCCTCTTCCATCCACTTTATTCTCAAGCTGTTTCATTATGGTTTGCTGTCTTTATTTTCTTTTCCTTTTTCACTGTCTTTAGGATCTGAGAAAGACAGGCAAAATGATCCAGTGTTAGGTGCTAGGAAATCAAGAATCAAATTCTGGTCTAATATAAAGCTCACTTTGAAAATACCTTGAGCTTCTCTGTGGTTCTCCCTTTGGAAAGTATCTTGTATGGTAAATTAAAATAGCCAGATTCTATGGCTTCTGTTACGTTTTAACATCTGTCTCTCTGTCACAACTGTAGAGAGTATTTGCAAATGTTTTATCATATAAAGATACATTTTGGTCCCAAATTGTCATTTTCTACTGCAATAATAATAATAAACATTTTTGTTTTAAATGGCAGTGTCTCAACTTTGCATATTTAAATATCATGTGTATGAAACTCACACATTAAGAATTTTATACTTTTTTTTTATTCTATCCATTCGATGTTGATTTTGACAGTATTTATTCTCATTTAAATTAATTCTGGTTCATTAATAATCTGGGGAACATTTTAATTAACAGAGAATTATTTTTGCACTGTTCACCATTTTATAATTGGTCCATTGGCTTACATCTTACACAGTCATTCAAAAATGAAAGACATTACCATAAAAATAGTAAGGAATCACTTTTTTTTTCACTAGGATTTTATAGGAAGTAACAGAAATTACAAAGCCATATTTTAACATTATGACCCTTAAACTAGCATTAGGATTTAAGATGTGAATGGCAGATCTGAGCAGAAGTCCAGATTTAAAAGTGTACTCCAGTAAGAACTGATGAGTAAAGTGAGTTTTCATCATATATATATGAATAGTTCTCTGTTAAAATCTAACAATCTTTCTTCCTTCTGGCAAAGTTAGCCCAGTCAAATGTTAAGATAACTCTTTTTCAGTTTGAGTTAGTACATGGTGGTTTCAGTCATAGATAGAAGCATGTGTTGCTTCTTCTTACAGTTTTGAAAATTACTAATTTTGCCATTAGTGCAGGTTGCCAAGTCATTTATGCATATAGTTAACAGTACTGAAAAATGCATAGATTCTTCCCTACATTATCTAAATTTCCCTTCATATTATGTACCTTTAAGGCACTCTCAGCAGTAAATTTTTGTCAGCAAGTTGTCTGTTTAAAAAAGTGCTATGATTTTCTGTACCTAAAGCTATGCCATTGTTAAATGAGCATGTAAATTTAATATTTTATTAAAGCACTAGAGAAAGGTGTTACTCTAATTTGATGGAAATATATTTTCCTCAGTGCTTGGATCATGTTCTCTCTACTTCTTTTTTAGTTTTTTATTTTTCTGTAGCATCTTCTTACATTTTTTATATTCTTAATAGGTTTTTTTCTAAAGATGGACTATTTTTAGATAGATTAGATACAGCAGTGTATTTAAACTACAGCAATGGTTTTGGCAACATATTGCCTTTCACCCTGATCTTTTATACTGCTTCTTATACAGTCAGGTATCTTGGTTATATCCAGTTTCAGTAGCTGGACAGTTTCAGATAAAATAGTGGGTCTGCAGGGCTTAGTTATAGTCTGTCATGAAATGAGGATGTAACTTCATTTAATTGTCGCCTTAACTGCAGAAATAATCATCCCCGTTTTAATTGCAGCTGCAAGAAAAATCACATTAATTCTTGTTTTTCAGGTCACAGTCTCTCTCTCCATACACATCTTGGCTCTCTCAGATCTCAGATGCTGATGCCCTGCTGGCGCCGCTGGGCAAAGTGGGGTTGGTTACTGTGGACATGGGAGGAGGTGTGAGGCTCTGGGAGACTGGGCTGGAGAGCCTCCAGCGGTCACTGCAGGATTGGAGGAACATGATTGGCCAAGAGGATGGGCGTCCTGTGCAGGTAGGACTTCACGAAGCTGAACTGAAAAACATGTAACACAAAGAGCTATGGATGAGTTTTCAGCTGGGAAAGGAGTTGATGGGGAGAGCTGTGAAGTAGAAGTGCACCTGTGACAAAAATTTAATAGACTTCTTCCCTGAATAAGAGGCACAGTAGCTTAATTTAAAAACATTTTGTAACCCCTGTAATTATGGTTACTGACAGGCTCTTTGTCTTACACTGTTTGTATTTTTGCCAAATTCCAGTGCAATTAAATGCAAGTAAATTCTTTATCTCCTGCTGATTTTTAACTGTAACTTTCAGAATGTAGAATAATGAAATTAATTTTTAAGAAAAGGATATAATTTTCCAGAGCTCAAATTCTTGGAAAAAAAATTGAGGGTTTACTTTGAAAAAGAAACTTTAAACCTAGGTGAAAGATGCCTTGAGTTCACAGTAGAGCCTTTGCTAATCTTGATAATTTTCCCAGCTGAGCAGAGTTGCAAGGATCCCCATAGAGCCATGTTCTCATGTGGAATGTTTAGGTAGCTGCAGAAAATACACAGCATTTACATATATGGTGTGTGTGCATGTATGTATGTATGTATGTATGTATATACGAGTGTTAATGTACTGGCTAATACGTCTGATCACCATTGCAACACAGAGGCAGCATTCAGGACTGTTCAATTGCATCTTTCATTAGAAGGGGAAAACAGAATTAGATCTCTCTCTGGTTTTGGTTGGGGTTTTTTGTCTTTTACTTTCTTTTCCCACTCTTAGCTCCCTTTCTAGAAGATGTTCTGTGGTTACAGAGACTTGGGCAAGAACTGACGTGTTCTTGTTACTGGACCTCAGCAAATGCCATTCATAAAAGTCGTGAGAAAAGGAAACTCTTACCCAGTAGCACCTTTGTTCTTGACACTTGTGGCTTTGCCAGTGCCATGTTCATTGCCAGTGCAGGAGCACTAGCACCATCTTATGGTCAGATACAGTTGGTTTACACCAGCCCAGAGAGTTTGACTAGTTTAAATAGGTTTGGTTTTTTTCCTTTTTGCTTTTTTTTTTTTAAATAACTTGTAATTTTATTCAACAATATTATTTTATTGTCAGTAACAGCCAACAAATTATTAGACAATACTGGCTTGGAAAGTACACGGCATAAGAAAATTCAAGTCATTTAACTAGTAATCTCAAGTAGCCATTTTAAAGAAGGCTAAGAATTTTTCCCACAGTCACAAAGCAGTTTTCAAGATCTGCTGTAGAATTTCTCTCCACTGACAGCCTGCCTCCCTACTAGGCACGTTCCAGGATAAAGTCTCCTTAGAATATCTTTCTTTTTTTCCTGTGTCAAACCAGTGGTTTGTCAAAACTGAAATAACATGCTCTTTGATTTGTGCTGAAGGGCTGGAACAAAGCCTCCTATGTGATCTTCTGACTTACATGATTATCACTAACTTCTGTTTCCCTACTTTACTTTTTTGCTCTGATTTAAATGGAAAGATGAGACCTAAGAAGCCAATGCCTTGTTTATAAAAGCATTGCAGAGCAATAAAAAGCGAATTAGGTCTTTTATTTTATGTAATCTCCAGTAAGATAATAGATATGTAGTTGCTGTGTAAACTCTGTACTTTGCTAATTGGATATGAAGGCTTTCACCTTTCCTACTTAATTTTTCAATGGGTCTAGATGTAAAAGCAGTACTGTCTTAAGGCATTTATTTCTGGAAATGAAAGGATCCTATTAGCTTAAAAACATATTCATGTAGCTTCCCTGTGTAGTTGAGCATATCAAGAACTTGTCTCTTGATCTAGGGATAATTACTTTGCTAAGAATGCTGCAACTAAATACTTCCTGATACCTGTTTTTGCAAAATTGGACACATTTTGCAGCCATGTATTGATCTGTTCATTCAAGCGTATGAAAATCACCTCCTTTTGTGTAATGTTTCGTGTACATGCTTATGTTAAGTAACTTGGAGTCTGATGAGGTTTCTCTAATTCTTTGACTTAACCCATCATTCCCAATCATCTCAGAAACTCACTTTAAGAGAATTGTCAGTGTTCTACATATCACCCACGACCTCCAATTTCCCCTTCCCTAAAAACTGCCATTGTTGCATCCCACAAAGCTGCCACAGGCTTAGCAAAGCTCAATATCCCTTCATGGTGATGTTCTTAGACCAAGCCGAGACCTGTCTAGGTGGTTGGGAACCACTGATCTGCAGAAACACACGCAAACTCTTTGAGTCTTCCTGATCTTTTAGAGAAAAAAGAATTACAGTTCTTTCAATATAAATACAGTTTCAAAGAATTGGAATCAAATCTTCAACCAGGCTTCAGTTGGAGCTATTGGTACTGTCTTCTAGGGCTGCATTTTTGCTTTCACAAACACGTTAGCTCTGAGAAGGAGGCTGGATATACATAAGCAATGAAATGGAGGAAAACAAACAGCTGTTCCACTTACAATCAGTAATTAGGTTCCCTTGATATAATTTGTGGCAATCTTCAAAATAGTCAACATTTGTTTTGTATTGTTGACATACTCAGCAGAGTTCAAACTGCTGAAGTCTTGAGGCTACCAAATTAGTTTCTCAAAATACGCTATGCATTTACATAAGACTGCATTTATACAGGCAGGTCAGAATTTTTCGTCATTTATTGAAGTTTTAAATGCAAAATAATACTACAGTGCTCTGAAATTATTAAATTGGAGTGTCTAAAATACAAAATCTAAACAAAATACTGTATTTTCTAAAGTTGTTAACTCTACTCCAAAAACTGTTGAGCTTTTTCACTGTTTTTCCTTGTCTCTGACAAGGTCAGTTCATTATCAAATACCTGAAGAGAATTTGAAAGACAATTTTTATTTTTAGAATCTTGCTCTAAAAGTTTCATGGCAATAGGCAGACATTGATAAGCTTGTGTTACTTTTTTTCATCAAAGGGTTATTGATGGAAATTAACAGCACTGATTACATTCTGATATAGTTCAGATATTGTCTTTCTGTAAGCATTATTTAGTGATATGTCTCATTTAGATAAGGTACAATGCTTAGATAAGGTACAGTGCTTAGATAAAAATAATTAAAAGGTGCATCATTTAGAGGTATTTCAATAGATGGTAAGGCATTTTTCTGTGACTATTTGCAAAAACATTTATTTCTGTATTCATTCCACTTAATGTTCTCCTGCTGTAGACTGTTGTCCAAAATGTTTTATGCTGTGTACTCAGAATGCCATTGCTTTCAGAAGCCTCAGGACATATCCAAACCTGTAGAGTGCATAAAAATGTAGTTAGCAAAAGATTGCTTAAGCTTTGTCATCTAGTTTATGCTAATATATATATGAACTCAAAATTGAATTCACAACATTTTTTTAAATCCAGGTGTAGTCTTGATCTAATCACCATGCAAAGTGACATCCTGAAGTTGAGGGTAGTCTCCTGTCATTTCAGTACCAAGATTGCCCAAAGAAGTGATCTGATTGATTAAAAAAAATAATAATTCTTGTAAACTAAGATGTTTTTAGGGCTTTATTTGGGAGGGGGATTTTTTTTGTGTCTGTCATTCGATGTATTTGTGGAACCTGCAGTAGTTTTATCATCTGCTGCATGCATGAGATGGGTTTTTGAAATTGCAGCAGTGCCCTCTGTTTGTGGCTATATGTAAGGACCTAATGAGTTAAGTAGTTGTGACTGTAACCATTTTGATTTCCTATGGAATGTTCTCTGTCATTTTCAGTATTGGAAGCCTTCCTCATAAACATTCAGGTACTTAGTTGGAAATTAATTCATATTTACACCTAAGTGAATAGTTAGCAAGAAGAAGAAAAAAAAAAAAGATACTTCTTTCAATTTTCCTATCTTTCTGCTGTCCTAAAACAAGGTCACAATTTCCTGGTACACCCCAGATCTTAAAGGTCAAGGCCTGGTTGTTCTACAGTACACTTCTTCAAGGATGGATATTGCTTATTTTTCTTTGGCCAGTGACAAAGCCCCACTCTACATAAGTGTTCTGTATAATGTGTGGTTTTCTTCAGAACTTAAAAAGCTGAAACTTTGGCTCAGTTTTTATTTCCTATAAGAGCTCAGGTGGGCTTCCTAGATGATTCAGGTTCAGCCAATGTGATATCAAGATGACATAGTGTAGGACAGAGCAGAGCAAAGATACAGCACATGTGAATTGAGTGGGCACCAGCTTTGATAATACCAGCTGTTTAAAAATAGATAAAGTACATTTACCCATGAGCAAGTGCACGTGCTGCGTAGAACCTGAATAATACAACACCTACATCATCCCAGCTCTTTAGTCTTTAGACTGATGGGCAACACTCAGCTTAAAAAAATCACATACTTCTTTGTAGGTGTGTCAGTCCAAAAGAAGTGTGTAAGAGAGACCCTGACACCTTAGTATGAAACCAGGCCCTTCCGAAAACAAGGATCAGCCTGGAAATGTTTTCTCCCATTTTTTCCTCACTTTGCTTTTGTAACTTAGCCTGACCTGGAGTCAAAGTTGAGTACATTCCTGAAGTATTCATAATGCCAAAAATCTCACATTTAGTGTTGGAGTTAAAAGAAGCCTAGTCACATTAAGTTAGGTGGGGGGTGTGCATGTGTAGTTGAGTGTGTGTATCTATGTATTCACACACAGGTACATGTATATATTTGCACACACACACATGATCATTTTTTTCCCCCAGTTGTCATACTTGGACATTGGTTCTCTTGAATTAGAATTACCTGAAGAGATCATCATAACTTTGCAGGTAGCCAGTCCCTCAGGGACTGTATTTCATAAAGAGCAAGAATTGGAAGTCAGTTTGGGTAAGGATTGCCTTATTCCCTTCCTTGAATAGTCTCATTTATTCCATTTGTATTCCATGCAACTAATCATGTAGAACTCTACTTGAAATATTCACCCCTTAAGTGAATTAATATTTTTTATTTTAGTGAATGCATCTTTTGTTTCTTTTTATTTTCTGAAGCTGTGCTTTAAAGTTCAGGGTAATGCGAGTTCACCTGATGAAATTTAATTGTTTAGGTTGGATGTTTATCTAAAGAATAATTGATTCAGGAGTTTCAGTGATTCCAGCTTGGTTATATTACTGCTCAGAATCTACTTTAATCTATACTGATAGTTCGGGGGTTTTTGCCCTTTTAAAAAAGTGACATTGTACTTTATAACATAACGAAAATCCAGCCTTTTCCTGATGTTGAGACTGAACTGGGCAAAGCTGCAGTTCTTGAATTGAGACAAAAGTATGACCCTTAGCAAGAGCGGCCAGTCCTTCTTCCCACCACCCCCGTCCTCTGTTTTTCCCTTTGCACCAAGCAGTCTTTCTGACCACATGAGGGCATCAGTGGGCTAATAACAATGATTTCCCTCAGCTTTTAAATACTGTCAGTGCAAACCTCATAAATTACGAGAAATACATGCAGTGGAGAGTTTCTGTAAATTTGGAATAATCATATGATGGCATTCTGCAGACCCACACGGGCTCCTGAAAATCTTGAAATACTGCAGATTGCAGAGTTATGTGGTCAATAGGTGGATTGCAAGGTATGGTTTGATATCATTTCCAGTTCTGAGATCCATGAGCCCCAAATCCACAGTTTAGGTCTGTGACCTCTTCCCAGACCATATAATTTATTCAGCTGAGGACTAGCAGCTGTGTACTAGCCCTTGAATGAAGGCATCTGAGTATGGGGAAGCATGAGACTGGAAAGCCACGAATTCACAGAGCTAAATAAATTCATATCTCTAAAAGTATTTATGGGATAAGGCAGCTCAGATAAAGATCACTGGTTCTCTGTCAGATACCTTTTCTAATATAAATTTCCTCAGCTTGAGTGGGGCCCTTGTTGGAAGCACTGTACAAACATGTCTGAAATACATTCTCTTTCCTAAAGAGATCTTCCAGTGTAATTAGAGCAGAGAGACAAAGAGCAGGAGGGAAATAACCTTATCCAGCACAAAGTTCCCTTTTCTTCCTTGACCTTCCTGTGAAAGCCCAAAATTCTTATGGGAGAAAATATTATTACTTCAACACACCGTCTTGAAGATCTCAAAAAGTCTGCAGCAGTGCACATTGCTGACGTAAAGGTCAGAGCTCCTAAGACCAGTGAAATTCTGCTGTCCCAGCAAGACAAATGCATACTAATAACTTTGCCTTTATGAAAGTGGTTCCCTGATTAGTGAAAGGACAAACATAGGGAAAATTTAAATAATTTATTATATATTACAGTAATGCCAAAAATCTCACATTTAATGTTGAAGTTAAAAGAAGCCCAGTCACGTTAAGTTGGGGGGAGTGTGCATATGTAGTTGAGTGTGTGTATCCATGTATTCACACACAGGTACATGTATATATTTGTACACACACACACACACATGCTCATTTTTTTTCCCCCAGTTGTCATACTTGCAGATATATTACAGTAATGCCAAATATGAGAGGCCTTCCTTTAGAAAAGAAAACAATGTAGTAGATATTAAGTAACGTCTGCCTCTGCTTCTTAAGGACAGAGTTGGCAAGGTCCTAGGTATACAGAAAATCAGGTTTTCTCCTTCCACATGTAATTTTTTTCAATTTTCTTTTTACCCTGTGGTCTTCAGTCTGGGCCATTCCAAGCTGACATACTGTGTTCTCTTATCCCATATTTCTAGCTGTTGATTATTCACAGTTCTCCAGAAGAAATCAAATTCAGTGTTTTCTGAGTTCATTGATGTTAGGAGGTGTGTAGTAGTCATGATAAATAACAAAGCTAGACATTATCTATCTGCTCTGATAATATTTCATAGTGGATCAGAATACTAAAAAGATGATGACCTCACATCTTATAGTTGAATAGAATTGACTAGGGAATTTTAAATAATGAATGAGGAAAATGGACTTTACACAGGTGTTTACATAGCAGAAGATATCCATTACATGAAAGAAATGTATTGTATTCTCTTATTACTTTATTTAGTTTTCCAGCTTTTAAGCCACACAGTGTATATTTGTGGGCAAAATATTCTAATGCATCTACTGTGCAGAGTTTCTGAGTTTGTTCTTAGAGTGTATGCATTTCGTTCAAAAAAGAGCCCACAGCAGCATTTTGTACAGTGGTTTGGTTTTTCTAGCTGGTGTATATAAACTTCATTTGCAAGCCAGATCACCTTTTTATAAGTTTCACTCCAAATCTCTGCCTCTTCCCCATCCAGATTCACTTTTCTAAAGTGCCATCAAGGTTATGATGGTTTCAACAATTTTTGTATTCAAGACAGAAGCTTAATGCCTGCATGATTTTTAAATGCTACTTTTAGAATTAAATGTTCACAGGAGTCAGGTGATGTATGAAGCTTCATTAGTTCATCATGAAGTCTTGCAAAGTTTTACGGGCAAGATCGAAAATCAAAATGAAGTCAAAAGAATAAAGAAAATATATTAAAAGTTTTATACTTTTTTTTTTCTTCTTTTAGGTCTGTTAATAAACTTCTTTATATTCTTTCAAGTTTGGTGCCTGCTTTGCATTTCTCCTAATTCTTATCTCACAGCAGATAAACAGTAATGAGTATTTTGGACCAAACCACTACAGTAGTTGAGTGTGTGTATCCATGTATTCACACACAGGTACATGTATATATTTGTACACACACACACACACATGCTCATTTTTTTTCCCCCAGTTGTCATACTTGCAGATATATTACAGTAATGCCAAATATGAGAGGCCTTCCTTTAGAAAAGAAAACAATGTAGTAGATATTAAGTAACGTCTGCCTCTGCTTCTTAAGGACAGAGTTGGCAAGGTCCTAGGTATACAGAAAATCAGGTTTTCTCCTTCCACATGTAATTTTTTTCAATTTTCTTTTTACCCTGTGGTCTTCAGTCTGGGCCATTCCAAGCTGACATACTGTGTTCTCTTATCCCATATTTCTAGCTGTTGATTATTCACAGTTCTCCAGAAGAAATCAAATTCAGTGTTTTCTGAGTTCATTGATGTTAGGAGGTGTGTAGTAGTCATGATAAATAACAAAGCTAGACATTATCTATCTGCTCTGATAATATTTCATAGTGGATCAGAATACTAAAAAGATGATGACCTCACATCTTATAGTTGAATAGAATTGACTAGGGAATTTTAAATAATGAATGAGGAAAATGGACTTTACACAGGTGTTTACATAGCAGAAGATATCCATTACATGAAAGAAATGTATTGTATTCTCTTATTACTTTATTTAGTTTTCCAGCTTTTAAGCCACACAGTGTATATTTGTGGGCAAAATATTCTAATGCATCTACTGTGCAGAGTTTCTGAGTTGGTTCTTAGAGTGAAAGCATTTCGTTCAAAAAAGAGCCCACAGCAGCATTTTGTACAGTGGTTTGGTTTTTCTAGCTGGTGTATATAAACTTCATTTGCAAGCCAGATCACCTTTTTATAAGTTTCACTCCAAATCTCTGCCTCTTCCCCATCCAGATTCACTTTTCTAAAGTGCCATCAAGGTTATGATGGTTTCAACAATTTTTGTATTCAAGACAGAAGCTTAATGCCTGCATGATTTTTAAATGCTACTTTTAGAATTAAATGTTCACAGGAGTCAGGTGATGTATGAAGCTTCATTAGTTCATCATGAAGTCTTGCAAAGTTTTACGGGCAAGATCGAAAATCAAAATGAAGTCAAAAGAATAAAGAAAATATATTAAAAGTTTTATACTGCAGTGCGATAAATTTTTTTTTCATTTTGGGATACAATTAAAGAAACAGAATGCATTTCACACATTTGTATTGTCTTGCCTAAGACTGAATATCTTTTCTGTGGAAAAATTACCTGCGGACTCAATTTTGTGCTGTTGTTGTGAACAGAAATTATACTATTAATTTTTAGTACATAGAAAAAAGCTGTACATGATACAGTACAAGTGAGCATAATAGAAGCCATTAGAGGGTTTTTTGCATGTTTATGCCTTTCTCTTATTAGTTTTTATATGTAGATTATAAAAAGTTTTCTTTTTCTCTTTAGTAGAATCAGTGTTATGGTAGAGTGTAAAACCACCATGGAACTGGCAGATTAGCTTTTGATCTGCCTGATGTGGAACTTCTGTATGCTCTTTGGGAATGTAATGCATATATTTGTGCTGCTGATAAAGAATGTGTTGGAGGAAGGTATGTTCCTGTGACCTATTAAATGCATCCTAGGATAATACTAAGAGGTTTAAGGTTGGAGAAGTTCAGGAATAAAAGAAAACAATTATATTGTTTCAGGGAAAAATCAGTCTTTTGCACATCTGCAGAAATCCATTCTGCATTCCTTGGAATACATTTCCTAATCTTTTGTGCCGCTGTGGGATGGATTACTTAATGCATTTTTCACATGGAATACAGTCATGTTTTGTTACAGTCAAAGTCAATCTTTTTTCAGAATAATGTGTGAGAGTGAAAGCAGGTTTTGCACTTATTTTGATGAAGAAATTACCATCTCCTAAATCACCCATAAGGCAAAAATCTACAAGGTTTTCCCTTCTTTTCCTGCAATATTCTTCTGATACCTGCTCAATCTTTGTCTGCAGCAGTAATGAAGAAAGCAAGTTAAGATATTTTAACTTTATAATGTTTCTAGTGGGTTTATATTCATATAACTAATATTTTTCAGCAATAATTTAGTGCCTGCTATGGAAAGTAACCCATATTTTTCACTGACTGTAAACAGCCCTGTTTAATATGTTTTATACTAATGAAAAGGAAAAATATCAGATTAACTCTTTCCTTCAGCATCTCAGATATGTTATAACAAGAGTGGATATCTTCTAATTTGGATCTTGGAAGAGTTCTTTCCTTTATGATAAAAAGAGTAAATGAAGAATGGGATCTTGGCAGCCTATATCTGCCTACTTTCTGGGACTGTCTAATCATGCAACTAATTAAGCTAATGCACACCTTCTTAATTTACATTGAACCAAGCACCTGCATTGTACAAATTGTATTCTACCTCAAATCTTAGTGCACACATTCTTTTCCCTGTTTTCTTCTGATCAACAGTAAGAAACAACCAATAATGCAGTATTATTACTAATAGTAGAATGAGTGCTTATGAAAACAGTATTTGGGCACCTTAAAATTTTCTTTTTAAATATTTTCCTACATAAATATTCTTTACAGCTGCAAATACTGCAGCTGTGTCCCTGTTTGCTTGTATAATTTGTATGCATTTATTAAGTTGTGACACATGAAATCATGCTGGTTGCAGCTTTAGGAAATGTGTTCTATGTGGAATCGTCCACTGAATGCTTAAAAGGGCTTAGTAGAGAGGTTGGTTCCTTGTCACCACATACAACTAGGAGGAATTCCATTTATTTCTATTATGAAGATGTAAAAGCTTGTAAGGAATGCCTAGCTCTGCTTAAACGTTCCCAAAAGGATAAGAAATACTGATTTGGGGAGGTTTGAAGAATGGAAATACAGACTATTTTTAAAGTAAAATTTTCACCCCTTTACATCTGCGGGATGTAAACCTGGAATTAGAGTGGGGTTTTTTCCCTCTTTATGTACCTGGAGTATTAAAATAAGCATTGTGTTTTATGTAAGAGGATGCAATATGGGCTTGTCCTATCAGGGCCAGAGATAATTAAAACTAAGAGGTGAAAGGTCTGTTCCCTGTACATGAGGCGGCTCACCCCCGTTGGAAACCAGAGTTTCTTTGCCAGTCCTGAGGCAGAAACTTGCTTTTGTTGCTGTGAGCCCCACAAAGGAGCTTTTCTGACAAGCAGTCCTGAATGGGAGGTACTGACACCTCCTGCGCCCTTCAGGAATTTTAATGAAGTTAACCCTGTCGGGATACAAAAGTAAGCTGCTGTGTTAAAAGACCATCCACTCTCTAGCCAATTTGCAATGTTGCAGTGTCAGTTACAGGGCAGGATGGCAGGAATATGTGCAACCAAAAAAAATTATCTACATGTCAGTTGCATCCCAGTCAGCATTAAGGAAAAAGTCCTTCACATTTTACTGGAAACTGTCACTCATTGATTACATTTCTATTCAAAGCTAGAAATATTTTCAAGCTTGTCTGACTTCTGCTTACAAGATCGAGAAGATGTTTCCTAACCTGTAAGCACGAGTTCTCTTTCTGCCAGCAGTTAAGTCTGAGTACATGTTCTGCCCCTTGTTTTAGAGAGTCAGCTTCTTACACAACTGTGATGGAGGTTTGGACAGTGAGAGCTATTGGCTCAATCTCTTGCATGAAGCTCCCAGGAATAAATAAAATTTCAAGTGGGACAAGACAGGAGGAGATGAAAAATACAGTTTGAGGAATTTTAGTCTTTAGTTAGTTGTAACAGACTTGAAGAATGAGGAGCTGATGTATGTCTTAAAATGCTTGGGGGAATGTTGTCAATACTCTGAAACATGAATGACTGAATAATAGATCTACTGAAATGTTCATTTCAGTTGACTTTGCTAAGTGTCTTTTACTCATTACATTGGATACAATTATAAACATGTTAATAATAGAGCTATTAATATATATTCAATCCAGATGTACTTTGAGTAGTACTTGCTAAGATACAGAACTGCACAGTTGTACTGCTTGGGACTGCCTTTGAGTGGTGAATCTTCTTTTTAAAGATTTTTTTTTTCTTCTCAGTTTTGCAATGTAGGATTAAGATTACTGGATGCTAAAATGTCATTAAGGTCACTTGTACAAAATCAGCTGAAGCAAAATTTGATAATGCTTTTGGTCAGTTTTATTCAGAGAGACAGATCTTTTTGCAATACACTAGAAGAAAACTAATTCTGAACTCAAAAGGTAAGTACTGTACTGTGAAAATAATTCATATGTTAGAATGAAATATAGATATGTGTGGGACATAAATAATTTTAATAATAGAGTACAACATCTGTCTCCATAGTTCCCTAGCTTTTATTGTGGGGTATTTTCTAATGGGTTCATGCGAGCTCTTTTCGTCCCATGGCTGTGACAGTGTCTTGTGTGGGCAATGCACAGTGTATCTGGGTCAGCTGTGTGATCCTCAACAAATACAGCTTCTCTCTCTTACTGAGGGATTGTAAAAGTGTCAAAAGTATGCCAGTGCTTCCTTACTCTCCAGTGGTTAATGTTATTAAGTTAGATGATTTCACATCAGTATTCACTTAACTGGCATTATTGTGGTTCTAGATCCACTTCCAAAATAGTTAACATTTGTTTAGTACACAATATACCATAGTTTGTCTGACCAGCTGAAGTCTGGACAAAACTACCAGCTTCTGACTCATCTTCACAATGGCCTCTATTACAGATTGGTATGTATTTAATGGCTGTTTGGCATAAATATGGCACAGATGTGAAACACCTGGTTTCACTGTGTTGTTGAGTGCAGTAAATCGTGTAACTGACTTTTTTGAGCCTCTTTATCTTCTTCATGAAGGATGATAAGATCACTTAGCTTCCAAACTGAATGTGTTTGTATCAGTTTTCCCTATGCAGTTTGCTCTTAGAATCCCAGTGTTGTCAGAAAAAAAAAAAAATTTAAAAAGTGTAGCCATGTAAAATCATTTTGGCGTACGTTCATGTTTTTCAGAAGGAACTGATCTAGAGCAAGTTGTTCAGACACCATGTATCTCTCACTGAATGTAAAATGCATGTTTAGTTCTATTCCTGCCTGGCTACCCTTACTGTCAGGAGATAATAGATGTGTAAGAGGCAGGACCAGAAAATTAAGTCAAAGCATTAACAAGTTGTGGTATTTGTTATTGTTTCTTAATTTCCCTTTTTCTTAAGTACTCCTTTCATGCCATTGCCCCTTAAGAAAAGCACGTTCCTTTGTCGTCTTTCTGACCTGAAGTATTCATATTCTTCTCACACAAAATTTTTGTTTGCTTCATTGACTTTGGAAGACCTACAGAGCCTGCATCACAAAGTCCTTCTGAATATGCCCATTACCTATTGCTGTAAGTGCCTGAGAATATAGTGTAGTCAAAGAAAATGAGAGAACAAAAATATTTGAAACCAGAGACTAAGATCATTGATGACTACTTGCCAGTAATGTTTTAACTCTACAGAGAGTAAAATAAGAGTTGTGTATTCCAGGAGAGTATGACAGTTGTGCTTCTTGTGTGATGAAGACTTTGAGGAAAAACTTGCCCAAACAGGGAGGGGAAAAGTGCTTTCACACTCTGATTGTGAATCACCAATATGTATAACCAAATTTAGATAATATACAATTGAAAAGTGTGCCCTGAATGTTTTGGAAACAGTGGTTATTTTGGAAATCAAAAGGAACTTTCAGAAGGGAAAATTCAGTTTTTCCAGCTATTCTACTCTGACCCGCGCCTCATAGCTGGAGCTCAAGGCTGCTAGGCTGAATTCATGTGTTGTTTCACAAAGCCATAATATGCACACCAGGCAGCATGGAATCTGCACAATGATGCAGTAATGAATAGTGCCTTTCAGTGCATGTATAGCTAGGAAGAGCACAGATTTCTCTCAAGAAAGGGTGATTAGTCAAAACTCTTGTTGAAAGAAACAAAGTTCATAGAAGTCTTGCAATTAGATTTAAACAGAAAATATTCAGGATGGGACAGGTCAGCTTTTGAGCAAGGAAATTATTTATATATTTGAAAAATACCCATCATAACAGTAATAGAAAACTTATTTTAGAAATTACAATCAGACAAGCTTGGCAAAGCTACTGTGGATTTTAGGGGTGCTTGAGTCCTTTCTCCACTTTTAGTACTTGTTTTTCTTGTCTTCCTTCTCACTCCAGACAAACTAGATTAATCCATGCAGTTTTGGATCCTGCCCCTTAAATCTACCTTTCCAATAGTTTCTAATGTCAAGAATTCCTCCAGTCCTCAGAGGGGTGACTTACCTATGGTTCTTCCATCTCTTTATATTTGTCACACTGAAGAATGTATCGCTGTCCAAAGGTTTTTCACTTCAGTTTTTCCTCATCCTCCCCCTGATTTCATGTCAAGGCTCATTGATTTACTGTTTATTTATTTATAAAGTATATCTTCAATTCTAATATAGATCCTTGGTAGTCTAACCTCTAGTTTATAGAAGAGTTTCAGAGTAGAGACAAGTTGTTGGTTGTAAAATTACCTTGAAACCTGTAAAATTACCTTCCGTAGATATGGGAATGGGAAGGAGAAAAGCCTGACAAGTCACTAAGGGAATTTCCTAAGAGCTCGAAGAAAAACCGGGAAAGTACATCCAGAAGATTTTCGTTAGAGGGTTCTACAGTGTGCTAATATAATGCAGTTTCTACATATATGGTAAATTTGAAAAATAATTACCCCAGCAAACCAGTGCTAATAAAACTTGGTTGTTAAAGTATTCAGAGTGAGCAAAATTCTAATACCTTTTTTCTGCATAGATGGTACTTAAAAGAAAAGGAAATGAAACTGCTGCAATTCACTGGCATGACATTTACACATCTGCTGGTGGTGTTCCATTCTAGTATCATTGAATTTTCAATTATTTTATCCATTCAGCTATTAACTATACATAAACAAAAAATAGTGAATTCTTAAGCTATGAAAGATTGTACTCCTTGTTTCTTTTCTTTTTTCTCAATTTTCTTCAAAGTTTTAACAGAAATTAAATGTTGGATGTTTGGTGTCCTTTTAAGAATAGAAAGCAAGAACATCATTATCAGATAGAAGGTTTTCTGTTAATCACATGCCATTTCAAAGTTACAAATACCTACTTTAATCAGATAATACTATTGTAAAATAAATTTATGTTAGAAACTTGTCTAGTGCATGTGTACTAGAAACACTATTTATGAACAACTTATACTTGAGAAGGATATATGAGCAACAAAGCTCCTTTGTCTACAGACCTTTTCACTTAAGATTTAAACAATGCTTGTATTTCAAAATGTTTCATGGAATTTTTCAATGGAAAAACTTGACAAAAATAGAATATGACATTTGCATCCCTGGTTATAGTTACATTTGTTTCATAGATCTTCCTTTTGCAGAAAGAATGTTTTTCTCTAAAGAATACAGAAGCATGAACATGTAAAACTTTTGCATAATTTCATGTTTCTCATTACAGAATAATATTTTCTTTTGATTCATGAGGCTGACACTATGATTTTGGGTGTATAATTTTGTTTTAAATTAAATTCAGCAATTTTTGTTATCCAGTATTTCTGATAGTTTTTAAATCTACAAGTTATGCAAAAAAGAATGATTTATTTTGGAGAAAAATTCTTAAACCAGAAAAGTATCTAACCCTAAGGGTGACGTGCTGTTGTGGTTACATGTTTCTCCCTATACAAATGTTAAATGAATGTAATTTATCTGATTAGATCTTGATTTTACACTAATGACATGGTTCACAGAGGATGTATTGTATCTCTTTGAATTGATATAAATTCTGTAAAGGGAAAGAAAATGATGTTTTGAATAGCTGCCAGAACAGCGTTGTTAGAGCACATGTTTTCAGTTCAAAAACATGTGTGGAATTCATGTCAGCATGAAGTTGAGTCTGCAAGACAGTGAATTCAAGGATTAAGCTGCTCTACAGTGAAAACCCTTATAATGCCAGTGAACTTCTGAGAAGGCAATAAATCATAGTTATTGGGACACATAAATTCATTGGATAATTAGATGCATTATCGTAGATAAGAAGAAAGTTAATTTCAAGTGGTTAGAGACATTAATTTTCCATCTCAGTCACTGGGTTTCATTTAAAAAAAATAAAGTGGCACTAAATTATAGAAGATTAGTAAGGGGCCGTTTACACATGAATCATTTATTTACCACATGACTCAGAGTTCATAACGGGAAGAAGTATTTTTGCCTTCAGTCACCCACTTAAATCCAGCCCCAGCCTAAAGTGAGTCAGCCCTGACCATCTGGCAGCTGTTGGGTGTTCAGCTGTGCTATGAATCCGTGGGGAAAGTGTTGTCAGCAAACAGGTCTAGAAAACCCAGCACGGTGGAACTTCTGTGGTCAAGGCAGGGACATTGAGGATTGCATGAGCCTGTCATTTGAACTGGTCATTTTTGCTGATGAGTCTCATCTCTTTAGTCCCTGTTCATGAAAGGAACATCAATCTACCCACCACTAAGGAATGGGGGACTGCAGTTGGGTGCACATGAAATGTGTAAATGGATGTGCAGTGCTGTGGATATGCAGTACTCTGAGAAGTGTCACTCTGTCTACAGGGGGATTTTGAATTATGTTGGGCAGTTATCAGGAAGCAAATTCTAGTGTGGATATGAACAGAATGCAGAGTGGTTTGGATGTGGCAGTAGTCTTAGTTTGGGTGTGGGTCTAATGTGCAACTCGGGAGCCCTGTTTTACTCTGCTCTATTCTGAGGTGGCATGTTGCATTTATTGCACTAATGCTGGTCCTACAGCTACTCAGCACACCTGCTATGTTATTATTAGGCTATTAGAGTGTTTAGTATAAGGGAGATTTATATCTCTCTTTCTCTCTTTTACAGATAACCATTGAGAGGGAGAGTGGTTTGGATGTCAGTTCCCCCAAACATGGAAAAGTGGATCCAGACAACATGCCACATGTTGGTGGAAATATGTGGGCTGGTGGAACAGGTTTTTCATAGTTTTATATATTTTAATGCATCATTGACAGATATCCAAGGGAGATGCTGTGCCAGTCAAAAAATGGTTTTATACAAAGCTATCCTCTGCCTAGAGCTATTTTACCCAATACAGGGTTGCTTTCTTGACAGTAAAAGAAAAGAAAAGAAGTATTTGCAATGTCAAACTGTATGTAACAGATCTCTTCTTCAATTATATTTTGTTGTTTCATTTTACTGGCCATACGGAGAGCAAGAAGCTTGCAGCCACAGAAACTAGGCTGAGTCATTTGCCATTCTCTTAGATGTTCCTGTAGCTGCAGAAACTTAGGTAGTGTAGGCAAGAGGTACACAGAACAGGCAAAGTGCCTCCTAATTCTAATAGGTCATGATAGTGATCACCAGCTAAAGTGATTTGGAAGCAGTGTAAACCAACAAATTTTAGGGAGAAGACAGAGTCTGGGACCAGGAGCTTTCAGGAGATGTACAAGATTTAAATGTTCTATGGTCCCCGTTGTACAGGGCAGAAACCATTATGAATCTGGTCTCAAGGAACTATAAACTCAAGTATTCCATGGGAGTTCTTCTTTACTATGATACCTGTTTGGTTTTGAAAACCTTTGTCAAAAAATATTTCAAATAGGGATTGTTAGCAACAGTTTTTGAATATCTGTAAATGACAATGGAAGCTTTAAAGAAAATGTGTTCTTATTTTTTATCAAATGTATATTCTTAATGGTTTTTATCTCAACCATCTTAGGTGGGAGAGACACTGCTGGGTTAGGAGGCAAAGGTGGGCCGTATCGACTGGACGCTGGCCACAGGGTTTACCAAGTATCTCAAGCTGAAAAGGACGCTGTTCCTGAGGAAGTTAAGAGAGCTGCTCGAGAGATGGGCGAAAAGGCCTTTAAACAGAGGTAATGGGAAAGTCTTTCTTTTCTTTTCCACTTCCCAGAAGAATTTGAAAAAGATGGCTGAAAAGAATTTTATTTCTTAGCTGCATTTATCAGCTACATTACCCTACCCTGTTCATTATCACTTAACAGAGATTACCAGCATATGTTTAGCTGTTCTGGACGAGATGTATAGAATGTTTTATTGAATTAAGCCACAATGTTAAAATGACTGTTTGATTTGGTAGAGTAAAACATAGCTAGATGGAGAAGGAGATTGGTGTGAATATTTCTCTTTTTAAAAAGGAATAAATTATATGAAAATTTATTTGAATTATGATGAATCCAGATTGTATGTTGTTAGGAATTCATCACTTAACAAGTGTATTTCAAAATGGACCACTGCAAGCAAATGGCTTCTGTTTGAAAGATCTGTAGACAGATGGTTAGGGCATAGTGCTAATAATGCCAGGGTTGTGTGTTTGATCCCTGTATGGGCCATGCACTTAAGAGTTCGACTTGATGATACTTGTGGGTCCCTTCCACCTCAGAATATTCTATGATTCTGTAATTTGAACTATTAAGCCTCAGCAGGTAATTAACAGGAGCAACAGGTCTTCCCAGCATGAGTGTAATGTGTGATTACTGATCAACTCTTCCCCAGAATGTGCACAGAGATCAGATTTCTTCCACCAGCTGAACTCTCAAGTCAACCTCTGTATTTAGTATGAAAATAAGCATCCCCCCTCTTCAAAATTGCTTCTGATCTGCTTCGTAATAGAAACAATTGCTAAATATGGTCTTGGATACTGTACATCTCTCTGTGCATATGTCCATATACACACCTGGCATGCTTTGATGAATTTCTACTGCCTGTGTGGTGATTTACTAAATCAGTGCTATGGGAAATTCCTGGCTACTGCTACATGCTGGGAGAACAGTGCAGCTATGCCCTGTAAAATCTGGGTATCTGTACATGAGGTAACAGTTCCTGTGCTGCAAAACCCAAGTAGGCTGGCATGTACCAGCTGGAAATGTAGCCTATTATGAAACCACATTTGACTTGGATCGTTATTCTGTACCACTTGGATAGTTGTGGGATCTAACAGATAAGAATAGGGAGGTTGAAGTCCTAAGGCTGACCAAAAAAAAAAAAAAGGAAACTTCAGATTTCACTGCTTTGTTTATACAGGATTATCTAGAAGGGAGAAATTTCATATAAAAGTTATTGATGCTCTCCTGGCTAGATAGTATTTCTAGTGGTAAACATTTTAAATTGCCCTATTTCACTACTCTAGAATAGATGCAGTATTTTTCATGGTATTTTTCTGAACTACCTTCCAATGTGAATTGATGTAGACTGCCACAAAGTAGAACAGCACATGGGGTTTTTTTGTTTGAAACAAAATGGTTCTTTTATAGATCCGAAGATACTGAACTCTGTTGGCAGGATTCATGAAATTAAATGTGCAGCACTGAAAGTTACTTTTTCCTACCTCTAATGAATAGTGGTTGGCAAAACTTTAAATTGCAAAAGACATTATCATGATAGAGGCAACAGATTTGATGTTTGATTTTAATATTATCCTTAAAGGGCTAGTCTAAACAGCAGTTCTCAGGCATACTTTATGATCCAGGCAATTAACTTATGATAGTGTTATAAAAACTTGCCATTAGAAATAAAATTAGCCTACACATACTTTACTGTCCATTTATGGTTCAGTTAAAAACTCAGTATTTTTGAAACACTGTGAGTGAGATTATGCTGTCATGTAGTGCTTGTTTGAAAGGGGCTGGGCACAGATAGGCCAATATGTTTTAGCTCAGGAGTGGACCCAGCCACGTGGTAGGGTGGGCAGGTACACAACTGCTGCCTCTCTACATGACGTTGCATCATGGCAAATACTGAACAGTGCACACTGCTAGCATATCTGCCTGTCCCCTAGCTCATTCCTCACTGTTGAACCTCTGTAATTACATTCCAATGGTGAATTTCACCTGTTCTGCTAAGCTATGTTGTTTAAAAGAGTGATACAGGACTTGAAATGGACACATCTTTGCTTATAAAGCAAGCATGTATTTGTTTTCATGATGCAGGTGTGCTCTCTGTTACAGGCCTCTGGACAGGATAGTGTTCACTGACATGAGTCATTTTCTATGGGGGAGCACACTTTTGTTAATGTTCATTTAAAACTTCTTTGTTTCAGAGTTTCTTCATTTAATGAAGCACAAAGATAAGTATTTGAGACAGTTACTATTTGTAGGTCTTCAAGGACAGATTTTATAGTGTGTCTTTACTTAACCTTTGTGTTAAAGCATGAATCAGGATGTGTTTAAAATACTCCGACGGTGAAGTAATGAATAGACACTCGTGATCCTTTTATGTACGGATAGCAACACCTGAGCCAACAAAACCTTTCAAATTTGATCACATTTTTCAGAACCTCCGATTTACTTCTCAAACTTGAAAGCAGATTACAAGAGAGTCATAGGATTAGTAACTTTAATAACTTTTAATGTGATGCAGTCCCTGTAGACATTGGTGAACATCTGCTGTGTCAAAAATTCACAAGAGCAGCTGCCACTTCTCTGATTTGTCTCTTCTGCATGCTTGTTGCAGTCTGAATTCCCCTGTCATCAAGTAAATAAACTTTTAGTTTACGTAAGTAAATGGAAGATATGCTTGTTTCCTAAACTGTTCTTAGCTCCCTGTCCTTTGCTTTAGATTGAAAGAGATTCAGATGAGTGAATATGATGCATCAACTTACGAAAGGTTCTCTGGAGCAGTCCGACGTCAAGTTCAGTCGCTCCGCATCATCTTGGACAATCTGCAGGTAATCTTAGATCCTCTGATAAAGGAACATAGGGAGGCCATTACATTAAGCCCCAACTACTATCCTGCTAATATCCTGTTAACATCTGGTGGTCATACCTTTGAAGGCTAAAAGCAGGTTCAGTTTATAATCAGTTAGGAAAAACAGTTTCATATTACTATTTTAAAAGGCAGCCTACAAGTGGATCCCAGTGCTCATCTCTACAAATTATAGTATTCCCATTCCACACCTTACAGATAACTTATTCAGGAGCACAGTTTTGTGAGAGAAAATACTACTACACATTTTTAAAAGGTGAAGGTGTGTAGAGCCCAGTCTTTTTCATTACCTCCAGTCCAAAAGAGTATTTTTTAGCTGAGAAGTGCAAATGCTATAGGTGTTAAAAGAGGCACCCTCTCCAGGTAGGAGCCTCACTGCATATGCAGCTGAAAACATGGATTTTTCTCAGGTTTGTTTTTAACTCTTGCTAATAGAAATAGGTACTGCCCAAATCTCCTAAGTGGAAACTCACTAAAACCACCAGTTTGCCTTTCTTCTGGTGACAGGCATGGTGGTTGTTCTGGGTTTTTTTTAATACTAGTGTTCATATACAGGGTAAATAAAATTGTAAGTGCATTGTTTCTAGGAGGCATCTGCTAATCTTCAGTGGAAATTAAAGGAAAAGTGATTTGCTCCTTATAAGACATATTTGATCATAAATATTTCTGTTGAAGGCTACTAACCATTACTATATATATCTTAGTTCATTAGTCACTGTGCTGTGTCTTAAGCAATAAAACTGAAATACAGTGAGAAATCACTTTGTATGATAAACAGCCTCCTCCTGGAGAAAGACATCCAATCCCCTGGTATTGCAAGTAAGAAGGATAATATTTCTTTGCCTTATTTATACCTTTAAGCCTTTGTAGCTACAACCACATGACTATAACCACATATATACACAGAGAACCATTAGCCAGTTTTATTATGAATATACCAATTCAGAGAACTCCTCGTGTAATGAACATTTAAGATAGGCATGATTAGGTGATTCATGCACTTAGTATGTATCTCAGTTCAGGACACAGGCTTTTGGCTTGTAAAGATGGGTTTCAGTTGAAAAAAATTTGGATGTAAATCTCAAGTTTTTCTACATCGTTTATATCTAGGTGGGTTTTTGCCATGTTTCTAGCACACAAGCTATTGGAGGCACACTCTGGGTATGAAATCAATAAGTGAATCTTCAGTTTGAAGTCTTTTTTGTGAGTCTGCCTTATCTGTCCCTTGGAGCCAAAATTCTTACGTTCAGGGATCATGTTAATAATCAAAATATAACATATTTTAATATAAGGAGTCATATCCTCTTGCTTTGTTAAAAAAGGTCATTTTAATACCAAGGCAAAGTCTTATAAGCTTCAGTATTTTATGACACTTTTCTAACTTCCTGCCAAAACCTGTAACAGCTAACCACAGAGCTAGGAAATGTAATCTATGATGGAAAAACCAAATTACTGAATTTGTAAAAGCTAAATCATAGAACAAGAGCAATAGTGAAAGCAAATTTTTAACATTATAAATTTTTATATAGATTTTGGTAGGGATTTTATTAGAAGATTAACTAGGAAAATGAAGATAAGCGATAGCAGGAGTCAGGTTCAAAATGCCTTTTGTTAATAGGGAAGCTGAGTCTAAGCACATTTCATGTGATATTTTTGAGAGGGAAAAAATTTATTTGAATTCTTAGCATGGTAACTCATCCAGCCCTCATGGAGAATTGTGCATCTGTCTCCCATTATTTTCTGTATGTCCTGTGTACACCATGAGTTCTCAACTAGAACAGTTTTCTGTTATCAGTCATTACTCATATCTCAAATAAGAAACCAATGGCAAAGTTCATTGCGGTAAAATTTGCAGCTCAGATGTCTATGTGTTTTTAACTTTGTGAAAATCCCAAATTACCTTCTCAGTAGAGAACATGTTTGGCTTTTTAAAAATGTTTGAGTTTGCTTTGTTTCAAACTTACTGTGTTCACATAATCAAAATATGTTGTCCATGTTTATTTAACCTGGATTTTCTTTTCAATGTATGCCTTTTTATTGTTAGTTTTGTGGTTTTGTTTAAAATATGTTCCTTTGATTAAATTTTACCTCCCTAGAATCAAGAGGCTGGGATTCAGGTCCAGTTGTCTATGGCTCACCAAAAGTTAGTAGCAGCAGAAAGAGATTTTTGGAATAGGCAGATCCTTGAAAATGATACATAAACACAGTCTGAGAATGTAATTTCATTGTTCATTTTGCTTATTATAACTCACTGATCTCTATCAGCTCTTTGAACAACATTATCAAAACATTACGAGTTTTTGTTTATCTTCTGTGGAAGTAGCAAAGCCAGAAATCCAGGAAATCCTGTCACTGATGGGCTTTCTTCTCTCCCCTAAAGCTTGTCTGTCTGAACTCCAAATTCACAAGGTTATGGTCAGTCAGTCACTCAGAAAGACTTTCTTAAATGTTAGGTGACTTGCTTTCCAGAAAGTACTTCTGTCTTGATTATTGCAGAGAGAATCAGGGATAACTGTCCCTGTAGCTTCTGAGCATCATTTAGGCCCCTGCATTTAAACTGGGCAAACCTGAGCCTGAGTTACTGAGCCTGCTGGGCTCTGTCTGATTTAGACCACGTGGGAACAGTCTGGTCATAGCAGCAAGAATGAAGTAGTAGCAGTCCTGTAACAAGCATGGCTCAGAGAGCTGGAAATATGAAAAACCCTGTGCCCTGTCAGTAGTAGTTTTGTGATTTCAGCAGCTAAGGGAACATTTGTGTCATGTTTTCCCAGAAACAATTGCTGACCACAACTGGCAGTATTTCATACATCCTGTACTATTATGAGTTACATATTTAGATGTGATCACATACCCAACCTTTTCTCTGACAGTTACAGACTTAACAGCTATATTTGTTTGTAAATATACCTGTGACATCTTCCAGTAAAAAGAATTACTGTAGTGGTGCATTGTGATCAGCCATTGCCATACTGGTAAGATACAGTATCTAGCACATTTTTCTAATTTCAAAAGCAGCGCAATGAATTTACTTTGTCATCAGTATGGTTGCAGTATATTGAAACAGTAATACATTGTTTGTCCTTTCTAGTCAAATATCAAAGCAAGATATATATATTAGTTCTGGTTTTCTCTTAAAATTGCAAATGCTTTTAAACTTAAGTTCGTTTTAAACATATGAAAGTTGCATATTAAAAAGGATTAGAATTTTCTCTGTAATATATAAAATATGTGCATTGTGTAACACCCATGCTTAAGGGGATTAATTTTTTCAGATTTTATAAAAGGAAACAAATTCTTAGTAGTTCTGCATGGAAGAGGCAGATGCTAAGTAGCCTGAGTAATTTTAACATTATTTTGGAAACAGGTGAGATCAGATTTTGTCAGCATTCTTTCCTATTTTAGGAGAGGATGTCAACTCCATGTTTCTCCAATAAAATTTCAGCTCAAATACTGGCTTTTGTTGAATAAACTTCCAAAGTTATTTAACTGGTTTTAGCTACCTCCATAATTAAAAGCCATTTTCTTCTCACACTGCTGTTCCTTGAACATCAAATAAGTGCAAAGCTAAACCATTGTCAGTGAGCAAAATAGTGAAACTAGTTGAGATTTTGTCAGTGAAGCTTTGCAGTCTTCTGTTGTTTGTCCCTCCTGCCTACTGAAAGAAAGCAAATGACGAAAATTTGACAAAGCACCAGTGCTAAGGAAGTGATAAGGATCAACTTCTGTTCCACTACTTAGAGTGGCTGAGTAGGAACAAAGCCATCTCACCTGCATCACCCTGGAAGGTGCATGATTGATTCCAGATAGGCTTTGCTTACTCAGCAGCATGTTTTCTCCAGGAGTACTTTTGTCATGGTTAATTGGAGTGTTGAAATTTGCCTCTGGGCTTTTGACAGCAGGGAAACTCCTACAGTGTGACATTTTGGTGGGACGTGTAGGGGTCACTGGGAATTTGCAGGTGTCTCTTTGTGATATTACACAACTCTAAAGGCAACGAATGAATGATCCTGTGGAAGAAGGGATTTATCTTTCATCCCAGGCATATTTCACGATAGTGGAAACTCCTGGTTGGCGGTACAAGCAAACTCTTGGATGCCCCACTGCCAAAGTGGCTTAAAGCTAGGTTGACTGTAGCACCATGAAAATGTATCAGAGAACACAACTGGCTGAATTCACAACCTCAGAAATCTTTTCCCCTTTTTCCTTCTGTGATTTACTAAAAGGCTGAGGTTTCCATGTATTGGCATTGTTTTTGCCTCCCATGAGGAAGCATCTGTAAAGCTTTTGATTTTGTTAATCAAAACATTTTTCTGTGGCTGTGTAGTCTTTCTGCCCACTTATTTTCCTGGGCAAGTAGAGCATTAATCTTGAGTTATTATAGGCAATAGTCTGTAGTCCAGAACTCCTTCTCTACACACCAAAACAAAAAAACCATACATTTTGTCCAAAGCAAAATCAAACATCCTCTGAACCTGAAGAAGTCATTTTCTGCCTGCTCCGACTATACAAAACTATAAAGATTCATCCTTTCAAATCCCAGGCCTGCAGTTTACTGGGGATTTGTAATGTAAGACTTCCTGCTCATCAGAGAAGAATTGATTTTCATTCCTGAAAATCAATGTTTAAGGGAGTTTGTGTCATGCTGGATATTTGATTTTCCTCCAATTGCTGACCAACAATTTGCTGAGAGGGAAAAAGCCTCATATGTATATAAATTCAAAATTGTCTTTCCTTGCTGGGCTTACTACCAGGATGAGCAATTTCAACATGAAGATTAAAACAGAAATTAAATAAACTAAAAACCCCATGTATACAGACTTCGCTGTCTTTAGAGAGATCCTAGGTATTATGAACCATGATGAAGCTATCCTTTGAAAACATGCTTAAATATGTTGCTTATATTATTATAGTACTTGAGTCTTCAATCTTAACTGCATGCTCTGTGTACAGGAATTCCATGAATATTTGAGTACATGGATTGTAATGTATTTTCATCAAGTCAGGCTGTAGATAAGCAATGTCCTTTTAACTAAAAGAAAATAAGTGTTTACTGGACTGTCTCTTGAGTATCACGATTTTGAAAGTAGCTTTTTTAAATATGTGATTAGTTTATACTGTTAATACTGTTTGAAAAGCAACCATTTATCATTGCCTGAACTGGATACTGTTTAGTTTTACCTTTAAGTCACCCAATGACTTTTTCTTGTTCTGTGTGGATTGAAAACACCTAACAAGTGGTCAGTTATATGTGTCACTTCAGTTGTATGCATTTCTGAACAGGCTTGCCACACACATTTTCAGCATATTTGCAAGAAAAAGGGTTAACATTTCTGCAGTTCACAGTTAAACTCCTATGTATGAAACTACTGAAAAAGACCAAGTTACAGAGGGAACATGTTCTTTGTCAGTGTGAATTTTTCTTTCAGAGAAGAAGACCAGGACAGCTGGGTTGGATTTGAACATGTGTTTGGATTTGACTTATGCCAAAACTGTCACATCATTACAAAGAAATTAATGTGTATGTCACGTGCACTAGGTCTTAAATTGTCTAACACACACTCCCATCACTGAGTAAGATTTCTTTTCTGTTGTAGGCCAAGGGTAAAGAAAGGCAATGGCTGAGACACCAAGCTGTTGGAGAGCTTGATGATGCCAAAATCATTGATGGATTGACAGGAGAAAAAGCCATATATAAACGACGGGGAGAACTTGAGCCACAAGTAAGTATCCAGCAAGAAACAGGGAAAGGTGGAGAAGAGCTTAACCGGTTTGCTGATTTCATAGTGGCTGTACAGTATCTGTGTTTGGAGTTTGAGTAAGTTACATGGATGAGAAACTCAGAAAAATGTCTCTGGCTTGGGATGTCCCTGACACAGAGGCAACCACAGAATGGAAAATTTGCTGTACCTCTTCAAATAGTCTTACATAAATATTTCCTGTTGGCCACCCTCAGAGAGAGGACACTGATCTAGGCAGTGCTAAGTTTTGATCCAATGCAACAGTTTTTTATGGTTTTATTTTGTATTTTAATGACCAGAAGGCAATTAGCAGAAAACATTTCTTTTGTTTGCTCTTATAGAAAAAAGGAAAATACCTTTTCAATAATTTAATTTTTATTAACAACTATGCTGATCCCCTAGGAAGTTAAAAAGAAAGTTTACAAATGCAATTTCCTTATTGCACCTATGCTGATCCCCTAGGAAGTTAAAAAGAAAGTGGTTTACAAATGCAATTTCCTTATTGCATGGTATGCAAATAATTTCAACTTCCACAGATACTTGGATTTACAAGAATAAAAATTATGGTGGAATAAAAAAGTGTAAGGAAAAGCCATTAAGATAGGATAAAGTTGACTGTCTTATGGCCTGATGCAGCCATTCCTTGGAAGGCATTACAGTTAGACCTATGTGAGTCAGCAGCAGAGAAACCACTTGAATCAGACCAACTAAACCTGGCCAGAACTAGTGGGGCTAGTCCATAATATTTAACAGTAATACTTAATGACAGATTGCAGTTTTTAAGTACACGAAGGTTTTTTTTTTTTAAATAGTTGAGTACAGCATCTTTTTGCATGTCAGCTACCCACATGTGATGAATCTCTGGTATTATTTTTTATGCTATTTGGTCCTTAGGTTGCTTTGAATGAATTATGGAATTTGGCACTGCCTGCGTGGAAGATCAATAAGGGAAAAGTAATTGAATCCTCAATTCTCATTTGTTTCAAAATGTGTTTACTCAATGTATCAGTTTTAAAGCTTTGTAAAAATAATTCAATTGCCAAAAAAAAGGACACCTTTAAGTGTGTGCATAAAAACCAAAATAAGTGTAGGATTTAATGAGCCTTCTCTTCTTTTGTTTCTGGAAGGGCAGGGATGCCACAGTCTATTAAAAGAATAATTAAAAGAATTAAGTACACAAATCCTTTTCAGGTAAAAGGAACATTTTAGCTATTTGTTTATATTGTGACTGGTTTTTTTTCAGACCATCTTTAATAGCCTCATACTTGAATCCAGACACATCTCATTGCATGCTAAATAAAACACCTCCCTTGAATGTGCTATACCAGAAATTGTTAGAACAGATGGGATTTGTTTTCAGGAAAGAAAACAATGGTTTCAGCATCAGAATGAAGATAGAACTAGTACTTAATCAGAACAAGATTTCATACATTTTTGGAACGTTATTAACCTCAGCAGACAAGTTTTTACAGTCATATGCAGTCCCTGTTAGCACCGCATGCCAATGAAAAGCATTTCCATTATGAGCCTTGGCAGAAAGAGCAAATTTCAGCATTTCTTTACTGAAATAAAATGTTAAGAATCAAAACTGATACAGAAAAAGTATTTTCCTGACAGGCATGTGTGGAATTTTTTGAGGTATTTTGTTTCCAGTCACTGAAGGTGAGGGAAAAGAATGAACTGAGTTATCTGTTAAAAAACTGGTTTGAAATAGAAGAATAGTTGGGGTTTTTTTCTTGAAAAAAAACCTCAACAAATCTAAACAACATTTGCTGGATAAAATTTTCTTGATTTGCAAAATGCATTGGGTTCTCTGTCTGGAATGGTTTATCTTTACTGATGTTCAGCTTTCCCCTTTTGTTCTGTTGTGTTTCCCTGTCAGCCGGGGAGCCCCCAGCAGAAGCCCAAGCGCCTGCGCCTGGTGGTGGATGTTTCCGGCAGCATGTACCGCTTCAACGGGGTGGATGGGCGGCTGGAACGCTCCATGGAGGCCGTCTGCATGGTCATGGAGGCTTTTGAGAATTATGAGCACAAGTTCAAGGTAATTGCAGCTGGGCTAGGAGCTCTGTGGCTATTACACAGGCTGTGTGGAGCAGTGGAAAAAGTGTTTCAGCAGTCAGTCTAGCCAAAGATTATTATTCATTCCCACAAGGAAATAAAGACATAAATCTATTTCTAGCAACCTGAAAAATAATACTAGGGAAAGGATAAGAAACATTACACATTTCAGCAGGGGAGTATTCAATCTAAAACTTTTATTTAGTGAGATTTGCTGCGGTTTTTTCAGGTTTTATCTGTTTCTTTGAGCAGAAACACTTAAGCCTACAGAACACAAGTAAATATGAGCTTCAGGATATGCAGAGATACCACATCTTTCCATCTGCCCAGAGTGCACACAGCAGTACTTGGTCATGGGAAGAGACCAGACTGCTTTGTCCCTTCTCTCTTCTAGTTAACTGAAAGCAAGAAAATAATTTCTTGTACTGAAACATACTGGGTTCCCAATGTTACGTAATGGTAGCCTGCAAATGAAATGTAGATAAATGTAACACTCTTTTTGTCTCAGTAAGCCTAAACAAGGTCCAGGCTGTGTTTCTTTAGCCATAAAGAAGACAGGAATGGCAGTCTCCAGTTAATTCTGGACATACCCTGTGTTTAGTGGAAGAATAGAAATGTCCGCTACCTTTGCTGAAGAGCATATCAAAGATAAGAATTAAATTATATCTGAACAAAATGTAAAATCTCCTAAACAAAGCTAATAGAAACTTAGTCTAGATCAATTCAGTCCAGTCTGCTTCACCTTTTTCCTCCAACAAGATAATTCTACAGGTTTCTGTTCTTCCATAGAATCTTATGTACAAAATCAGGCATATGCTTTTAAAATGTCTTCTAAAGTACAATCATTAACACTTCTATTTTTCAAGAGAAAAGTCGATAAAAGGAGATAGGCATTATGTTTTTATGCTATTTTCCTAAGAAAACAAGACGAGTGCTACCATCTTCTTTGGCAGTAATGCTTTCTTGCCCTTAAACTTTCTTAAACGGAGCGTGTTGCAAAATTTCAAACAAATTTGAAACTATGGTTTTGTTCCCAAAGTCACTACATTCCTTAAAATGTAATGAAAATAGGCTGGGTAGAGAGTGATGCTGTGTAATCCTGTTGGAGGAAAATGCTGCAACCATAAACTCATACCTTAGCTGAGAGAAGCCATGTGGGAACTCAAATGTAATTTAAAAAATAATTGGAAATCAGGGCTTTATTGGTTCAGCTGCTCACGTATCTTCTGCTCACTGATAATATGAAAGCTAAGGACAAATATTTACAGTGACAGTGTAATTATGCAGCACAATTTGTGTAGCTTGGTAAATCAGGCATATCTGAGCAACAAAGATAATAGTATGGCAAAATGCAGGATCATCCACAGAGAAAAGCAGCGGGCACAAGGATAAATATCATATACTGTGGTGTAGTCAGCATGGTTTTGTAAAGGGAAGTAAGGTATCTATGTGTGTGACAAGCAAGGTTGGTTGGTAGAGTCTCCTTAGCCAAAGGCAATTGGCAAAGTCACTGCCAGAGGCTTGTAAAGAAATGGTAGAATTTTGGGGATAAGAGTGAAATCCTTTAGATAAAAAAAATACTGCTAAAAATATAGAAAACTGACTAAGTGGTCATTTTTTAGAGGGTCAGTGGTGGAGCTGTGGTGGGATCTATGCCAGAGTCCATGTTGTTCTGTATATTCATAAGTGATCTGTTAAAGGGGATGAATAGTGAAGTGAGAAAAGTTGCTAATTATATAAAGTTATTTGGGAAAATAAAAAGATAAATCTAGCTCCAAGAAGTTGGAGAAGGACCTGACCATAAATGGTGACTGGGAAATAAAATGGTAGGTGGTGTTTAGTACTTTTAAATGTAAAGTGCTGTATGTGGAAGAAAAGAATTTTGAATTTAAATACACAGTGAGAAAGTCTCAGCTTTCTATTAGCCCTCACTCCCAGCTATAGACTGGTGTCCAACAAAGATGTCTTGTAATTATGTTGTGTGGTTCTTTGAACGCTCAGTTCTCACCAGCTGTCAAGAAAGCTAATTGAATGTTCTAAACTATTAGCAAAGGAAGAGAGAAGAAAGGAGAATGCATGAGAATGTTGCTGTAAACATCCATAGTGCATTCACAGTAGGAGTAATGTGTGCAATTTTGCTTCCCCATCTCCCAAAAGCTCTTGTAGAGCTGAAAAAAAAGAGAGGGTGACAAAGATTGCAAAGGATATGGAAGTGTCCCCATACAAGAAATGGCTAAGTAACTAACCAAGAACTGCTCAGTGTGGAGGAGATAAAAATCAAGGAGCTGATAAAATCTTGACTAACACAGAAAGGGAGACCAGAGGACAGTTGTTCATTCTGTTCTACTACAGCTGTTCTGCTCTGAACAATAAATTCTGTTACATTCACACAGCTGAGGACAGTGGCTTAGAAAGTGGTACACTGGAGAAAGATGTAACAGTGGCAGAAAACCACCTGTACTTACTTCCAGTGCAGCTCTGAAGCTGAGAACCCAGAACCCTCAAGTGCATAGTAAAGGAATGACATGTAGAACTAGACATGCAACCAGCACACTGGGGAGAATTAGTTAAGGTCATTACAAGCTCTCTTCCGTTCTGTGATTTTAAAATCTATGGGTCAGGCTTCAGAGAGTGGGGGAGACAGTGATTTTTTTTTAAATATCACTGACTCCATTCTGTACAACTCTTGACATTTTGCAAGATGCTGCTGATTTTTCTCAGGACAAAGCTGAAGGTTTGGTATGTCCGCAAAAATAGCATCCATTTCTCATATCTAAGAGAGGAACCATTTGAAAAAGATAGAAGAACACACAGCTGTGTAGTGTGCAATGAAAAATCTGCAGTTTATCACTTTTTTCTTTCTTTCTTTTCCTTATCCTCTTCTTGCCTGGTTTTATAAAAATAGACTTTTTTGGCCTTTATAGCCTGCTGTTATCTGTTCCTGTTGTAGCTCCATCTGCATGGCTCACAACAACATATGCTGCAAATTTGAGGGGTATCTTGTACAACATGTGTTGAACCAAGGGGATCATCTCACTTGTTGAGCAAAGGGGATTTACATAGTAAAGTTCCCTTCAGCTACCTGACTCCAGTGCAGACTTTGGAAAACAATTCCTGGCTTTTGCTCAGGATGACCTTTCTGTTGGTGCTTCTCTGCTAAATATGATTGTGAATTAACCAGATGGGCATTTTCTTGGCTGTTTTATCCTACCCAGCTGAGCTTTCCCCGTGAGCGGTACCCCTTGGTGTCAGGGATGATGCTGATTGTCAGATGATCTTAACAGCACTGAGTGAAGGTAGAAAATACTTTCGTCTTGCCTTCTTGTACAGAAGAGCTATGTATTGGGTATGTGACTGCACCAAGGAGGTAATGAAATTACTTTTTATATAGTCAGACAAGTGCTGCAGGTATTTTTCAGCTTTTTTTGCTCATGTGGGACATCCTCTCTACTTCCATTTCACGTAAGTGCAGGCAGTGAATCACTCCTTGTCAAGGGGAAAACAGGAGGCCCATCTTCTGAACATCCCATTTTAGATGCCAGTTGTTTGAAAATGCACGGAAGGGCAGTTTGTTCTCTTTTTTATCTGAGGTAGTACTATGTCTGTCACAAACTGTATGGTTTTATATCATCCCTGATTACTGATTTGCACACATGATGGCAGATTGAGGAAGTATGTCCAGTAAATTATCCAACAGCAATTTTATGAAGCCTTAAAAATACTGTGACTCAATAAAGAGCATATTATGTAACTGGTAGGAAAAGCCTGAATTGTTATTTATAGCTATATTTAAGGGACGTTACAGATTTTATATGACTCTTTTAGCATTTTGTGTTTGTAAAATGTACTGTGGAGGCAGCACTGCTAATTCAGGAAAAGAAGAAATTGTCCACATGTTTGGCAGAATTGTTTCTTTTAAATAATAAACAAAAGGTTTGAAATAAATTCAGAAAAATAGACTGTTCAGTGTTGTCCAAAGAAGAGACGAATTTACAAAGATCTAGCCCTCCAGCAGAGTCTAATTCACACTGCCTTTTCCATTCAGCACACATCTTCTTTCAGCTTTTTAAACGCCTTCAGAAATTAAACCTTTTGGCATGGCAGCTGTGGAAGACAAAGTCTTCCATTTTACCCATTTTAGGCAGCAGCAACCATCCATTCAGTGCAAAAAGTGACAGTGGAACAGAGATTGTTTTAACCTTTCCCTATGGAAAGAAACCAACAAAATGATGCTATTTCGAGATACGTGTTTACATGTTGTGTACCCTGAATAGAGCAGTCCTTGTCTCAGTGTACCTGAGGCTGTTGGAAAACAAGTTCCTGTGTACCACAATAATATATTATTTCAATTAAGCTGCATTATGACAAATGTATTTTGCTGCTGGATTTGTCCTGAGAGCCTTTGCTTGCTATTTTTTAAAACAAAACCAAGATGGTATCACAGCTTTTCTCTCACTTGTTACTCCATCCACATAAATCCTCCTTAGGGAATTTATTGGAAAAAAGCATCAGATTGGATCCTTGCTTCTTCAAAGGCCCTTCTTCTGTGCTCGTCTTTATCTACTGCAAAGGAAGGAAGCTGGTTTTGACAAAGTCTGCATGGGCCTGCATGTGTTGGGGTTCCCAGCTGACCAGGACTGTGGAGCTGTCTGCACCTTTTGCTTACAATAAGTGCACGAAGATAATATGAAATCCCTAAGGGTTCATTTACTAGAACACAAATCATGAGGAGATATTATTTTACTGCAAGAAAGAGAGATTTTAATTCTTCGCCATTTCAAAGTGACCTTCTTGGCTCCAGTTTTGCTCCTCTCCCAAACTCTGTTTTCCTAAGTTGTGACAGATTCCATACATTCCCCTGGGCAAACATCTCCCTTCTGTCACCTTGTGCTGTGAACCCTCTCCCATCCCCACTGCCAGGGAGGGTCTCCCAGCCTGCAGTCTTATGTTGACTTAAGTCAATCCAAGTCAGTGCAGCTACATTCCCTTGCTGTGAACTCATGCAGCCTCACAGTTTGGGGAGCTGAGCTTCCCAAAAGCAAACTCACACACATTAGATTTTGGCTACTCCTGGTCCTTGACTTCCAGTGGGATCAGAGGACCGTGAGGACCAGTGTACAAGGGCTGTTGACCACAGCTCTTCTCTTCCCCAGCACAGCAGGATCTCACTCTCTTTTCAGGAGGCCCTACTTGGCCCAGAATGCAGCAGTCAGGAAGAATCAAACAGCCACTTCTTCCCTGCTGCCTGGTGAAACGTTTGTGAAATGTTTTTAAATCACAAATAGCATAGTAAGCTGTCAGCAAAGAAACAAGGAAACTGATCACATCTGTTAGAGATAACCACACATATTGGATGCATGCATGGGCACACACAAAGAATAATAAGCAGCTCTCTGAGCAGGGAGCAGAGAGGACATGATGTTCCCAGGTGGATGCCTTTCCATGCCTGCAATAGTTTGCTCAGATCATTTCAGCCTCACCTTGCCTGTACCCAGGTTGTCTGTTCCCACCTTGTGCAAGAATGTGGAGGGAACCCTACTGCAGGGTCAACATCTAGTGTTTCATCTAGGAGATGCAGCAGTTCCCCTTATACAGGCTGTCACACTGAGTTTAAGCTCAGACTGTTTGAGATGAAAGCTTGGTCTGTTACTGGTGTATGTCAAGAACCACAATGATATTCCCAAACAGCAAAGTTTGGCCTATTCCCAGGGACTCAGTATGGCAAAGCTGACACGAGGGCACCTAGTGTGAGACATACAGGAAGCCAGGAAGGAGCCTTCTATGAAGGGATCAGCCTTTTTACACAGGAGAATGGCAGCATTTTGCTTTACATAGTTAAGCTGTTGATTTAAAAGTGATACCAAATACAAAACTGCTCAGCAGAGGATGTGCAAGATTTCATAATTAAGAGCCTACCCTGAAGATGTGTGGGCATTTCTGACATTGCATAAGAACCACGAGCACTGTGTATTTTCTGCTCCATTAAACCTCTGCTTTATTTAGTTCCTCTGATTTGAATAGTCCCTAATTTTTAAAACAATACTCATGCACACATTCCCTGTGTGTGGTTCAGGTTTTATTAAACAGAATTTATTCCTGTTTTATTTAGGAATGTAACCTCAGCATTATTCTCAAAATTTGTGTCTTTTCATTTGCCATGTCTTCATATCCATCAAGAAAGAGAGTGTCTGAAGCATTACTGGTCATAAGAAATAGGTTTTGAAGAGAAAGCGTGTGGCAGACTGAAAACTTTACATGAGGCTGGGTAGCAAATACTAGGCATGTAAGATCTGAGGAGAGCAGAAATGGGAAAAGCCAACAGAGCAGAAAGAAATGGTATTGTGTGGGGACTAGATTATATAAAGATTTTGTAGGGGGAGGAAGTCTGGTGTATGTGGGGCTGTCATAAAATGGTCTGACCTTGGGTGAAATAATCTACAGTATGTGGCACATTTGCTCTTTTACAGAGGAAGGTGTCACCTTTAAAAGTATTGTTCCAGCTGCTCTAGCTTTCTTTTGATATGTTTTAAAGCAAATCAGTGATGTGGAAACAAAAAGAGCTTTGTCTGTAAAGGATGCCATTTCTCCACTCTCTAGGACCTGACATACCAAATAAAGTGTATTTCAATAGGAAAGAAAAGACAGTAAAACTTTGACAAATAGACATGCCTTTTACCAAATGATTATGTGGGAATTAGAGATGGTGAATCCAGCAGGAACCTGTAACAGTACTTGAAAAAAAGAAAACAGTAAGGTAAAATACTGCATCAGGACTCCCTGTCAACTAAAGGCAGGTCTGTGCCAGCTGGGCAGGGGGAAATACAGGCATGTTCATGCTGAGGAATTGCCAGCTCAGGTCTCTCTGGGCTCAGATTCTGTACACTGTGCTCTCTTGCTTGGTGTAGACAGCTCTTAAATCCATTTCTGTCCTGCTCGTGAATTCTCCCTGGGGTGAGTACCACATCCACAACACAAAGAGCAGGTCAGGACCTTGCCATAACTCAGCTTGTCTTGGTTTTCATGTTACAGCAATGAGGCTCTCACATAAAGCAGAGGCCTTCGCGATATTGCGTTATTTGTTCAACAGGATATTTGAACTGTTGCGGTTCTACATGTCAGTTTTGCAGCATCTTTCACAGGAGAATGATGTGCACACCATCTCCTTTGAAAACATACAGAGGCTCTTGGAATTCACTTCTCCACATACTTTCAGCAATACCTTTGATCTCTTATGCACAAAAATAAGGAGTGCTGATTTTCAGAAAAGGGGACTTGTAATACTTTTTTTTTCAGAGCAGAATGAGGTCACCAAAAAGATTCATCAAACATAGGAGCTACTTTCAGACAATGTGTTTCTTGTTTGTCAGACTCAAGAGGATGAAAATTGCTGCTTTAAAAGAAATACGTGGACAATGTGAGAGGGCAAGGTCTTGATCTTACACATCACTGCTCTGCAGTTGGTGGGATGATGTGAAAAACAGACCATGGAAATAAGGAGATGTTCCTTAATTTCATTATTTAGTAGTTCTTTCCTATGTTTGCATGTCAGTAAGTAATTGCAAGTAGTTCCCTTAAGCAACTCATAAACAGAAACAGGGAACAGTACTTGGGATTTTTTGTTGAGAATTGCAAATTGCCTTTGATCTGTCTTGTGTCATTGTGAGCCAAGGGTCATTCGTGACTAACAGGTGACTGATGATGTTTCTTTCTTGTAGTACGACATTGTTGGACATTCAGGAGATGGCTTCAACATCGCCTTGGTTGGGAGTGACAAAGTTCCCAAGAACAATAAGCAAAGATTAGAGATTCTTAAGGTAAATCCTACTAAGTGATGCTGGGTAATTAAGGACTTTATGACTGCAAGGATAAAATTGTAGGTGGGTCACAGAATGGAAAACATGAGAATAGTAAAATAAAAGAAAGACAAGAAAGCAAAGTCTGTGTATTTGCATAAAATTGAAACAGGACATTTCAGAGACATGGCAGAAAACAAATTGTGCCAAAATAATAGAAGCTGGGTATGCCTTATTCTGGACTGCTGTGCCATAAATGTGTCATCTTGGCTACCTGTCAAAAGATAGGGGAAGTTCCAAAGATTATACAGTGATATAGATAGCTCTGCCCAAATCATGTGGTATTATTAGTGCATAAGTGACTAATTCAAAACTGTAGGGGGATCCCAGGTCAGTGATTTAGCCTGGTACCTTCAAGAAGTTATGCATCACAGTAGCATTGGGAAAATGTGTCAATGCTAAATGGGAAATGTGTTAAATCACAATGGTGAAGTGTGTGTATTCACCAAAATTTTTCTGTAGTAGGATGAAGAAAAATTGAGTATATTGTGTATATTGTAGGATTTACCTGCTTGGCAGCTTGGTGGGCTAGAAGCATGTATTTGAGCTTCCTTCAAAACCTATTTTTAAAAGGTTGGGAGCTACTTCGATTAGAACAACTTGATTTAGTAACATCTAAAATTCCTTGCCTTCTACATAGATACCAGCTTACCAGTGAATATGGTGTATTTCTTTTGTAACAGCTCAAACAAAATGCTTCATTATTTTTAAATGTGACTGCCACTGTCAGGAATCGGATATTTGATAATAACTGAGACACTACTAGGATTTGGAAGTCCAGTGCAAATTAGGAACAGGCAGGAGCTGTTCACAGCATTAGGAAATGAAGCCCTATTTTATTCCTTAAATACGTAGGAATGTAGCTACTCAAACTGCAGCTGACCGAAGTATTTCACCTTCCCTAAGGCCCGGTCTAATTAGGTCCCTGTGTGGATTTTGATTGTTTGCCCACTGTGTTTTTAAGAAGTGCTGCCTGTCTTAAAATATGACATATTAGGTACAAAAAGATGCATCTTCTGTTGTATCTGGAGCACTGTCTGCATATCTGATGCATCCCCTAATACAGCCGTAGTGAATATTTACTCCCTCCTGTGCTAGCTGAAATGAATGCTTGTTCCTAAAGTCATCTTATGTGTTTCCACGTGGTTATGCTGTGCACACAGACCATGCATGCCCATGCCCAGTTCTGCATGAGTGGAGACCATACCTTGGAAGGGACGGAACATGCCATTCGGGAAATCACCAAGGAGGAGGCTGATGAGTATTTTGTTATTGTCTTAAGTGACGCAAATCTCGAGCGATACGGAATTCAGCCATCAAGGTTTGCACAGGTCTTGACCACCAATACTCAAGTCAATGCTTTCGCCATATTTATAGGATCCTTGGGAGACCAGGCAGATAGGTAAGTGTGTTTGGTTTATGCCTAGTACTGTTTGCTTTCATTCAGCATGAATCTAAACTCTGCTTTTATTGCAGTGAGTTGCCCGTGCTGTTGTTCTGCACAAGGTTTTGAGGTTTTGGTCATAGTATCATAAAATCATGGAATGGTTTGACTTGGAAGGGACCTTGAAATATCACCTATTCCAACTCTCCTTCCATAAGCAGGGATGTCTTTCACTAGATCACATTGTTCAAAGCCCCATCCAACTCAACTTTGAACACTTCCAGAGATACAGCATCCACAACTTCTCTGGATGACCTATGCCAGTGCATCATCACTCTCATTGTAAAAATTTCTTCCAGATCTCCAGTCTAAATCTACCCTCTTCCAGTTTATAACTCTCACTATGTCCTTATGAGCCCCCTGTATTTATTGAAAGGCCTCAATAAGGTCTCCCTGGATTTTCTTCTCCAAGCTGAACAACTCCAACTCTCTCAGCCTGTCTTCATAGCAGAGGTACTCCATCTTGCTGACTGTTTTTGTGTCCCTCCTCTGGACCCACTCCAACAGGTCCATGTGGTTCCTGTGCTGAGGACCCCAGAGCTATACACAGTGCTCCAGTTGGGGTCTCACCAGAGAAGAGTAGAGGGGCAGAATCACCTCGCTCGCCCTGCTGGCAGCGCTACCTTTGATGAAAGAGAGCCAAGGTACAATTGGCTGTCTGGGCTGCAAGTGCACATTGATAGGTCCTGTCCAAGTGTTCACCCATCCTTTTTTTACCATTATTATTAGTAATGTACTGGTGAGAAGCTGTACATCCTGAGTTGTGTCAGGGAGGAGACTGGCTTGTGGATCCTGCAGACATACCTTATAGCCAGCAAGTCCAGAGCATCCTGTGCATCCAAAGGGAGCAGCTGAAGCCATCCTCCTGCTGCAGGATGTGCACTACATCCTTACATAGTATCACCATGTAATCACAACAAAGATGTGGTGCCTTTGTTATTGCCCGGTATACAGTTCCAATGTGTGTAGGCCTAAGAAAAGAGATTGAAACAAAAGAAGCTGGAGTTTAATGGTCTTCAAAGCAGCCAAAAATTTGACTCAGATACTCCCCTTGTGTTAGAGACATAAATTCTTTGGAGTGTCTGAGGCAATATGCCTGAGTTTAGTTGTGCTACATAATTTCTCTTTAAAATGTTTGGGCACAAGGGGAAAAAAGAAGAAATTCTGTCCCAGGTGTTCTTCCAGGTTCCACATCCACTGAGGACCAGTACCTGCAGCAAAAAGCTGGTATAGCCACAGGTATCAGCGGTGTCTTTTCTGTTTCTGTTTGAGTCTTCAACTAGAGGAGAATGAGAGAAATCAGAAAGGGAGTTGGCCCTCAGTAGATAATTCTAAGAAGTAAAGGCTTGAAAGATACAACTGCACAGCCCCCGTGAGTTGTGGCTGCAGGTCTGTACACCAGAGCTGTGTTATTCATCAGAAGAGAATCCATTCTGAAAGATTATAATTACAGAAAGTTCCTTTACTTTTGATAAGAATTTTAAAAAAGAAGAAAAAATCTTTGACCAAAAGATTTTGAAAAAATCTTTCCTGCTGTGTAAGAGGAGATCTTATAATGGCCTAGTTTACTGGGCATGGAAAATGCACACAATGCTGTAACTGAAATGCATTTCTGTGTATGTGGAAGTGCAGAATTAGACAAAGCCTTCCTGTAACTGCTGTGGGGGAAGGAGAAGGGAATTCTCTGTTGCAGCTTTTTTAAAACTAATTTTAAAAGTGAGGGTTTATTTAACATTGGAGGAATAGTATAGAGCATAATCTCATCTAAAAAGCAGAGAAAAAATAAATCCCCAGCCTGCTAACTGGACATGAGGGACATGGGGTTTGTAACACGTGTCTAGTTTGACTTTTAAGGGTGGGTTAAGCTGTGAATAAAAATGTGTCAGGTTAATATTAGCAGAAAAATACATTTCCATGTAATCTGCAGCAATGTCAAAGAAGCAATACAAAGAGCGCAGTTAAAATCATTGGACTTGTTGAACTGAACGAGCTGTGGGTTCATGGTAGTCAATTCAGGATAAGTATCTTCATTTCCAGTGTAAATCTGTAGCTGCCCTCAGCAAACCAGTTGTGGTGACACCTCATGGGGTCGCTGGTACCTTGATCAAAATGGAGTTCTGGCATGTCAGAAAGAGGACATGGATGGAAATCTCTGGAAACCCTCTTGTTTGTGTTGCTGAAAGGAGCTCTCTGCCCTGGCTGCTCTCAGTGTTTTCTCCCTCTGTTGCTTTCCCAAGCCTTTAAATTGCATGGTGACAGCAGTGTGAACAGCATGGATTGGGAAGATATTCAAGACGAATCCTGTCTTGTGTTAGGGAAGATAATTTGGGATGGTAATTGTGTCTTGTCCCTCATTCTGCTCCTTAGGCTGCAGAGGACACTGCCAGCAGGTCGCTCTTTTATTGCCATGGACACCAAAGAGATCCCTCAGATTTTGCAGCAGATCTTCACATCTACCATGTTGTCAAGTGCCTAAGCATCACTGATGTCACGGGGTGTGAACTCAAAGAGGAAACCCACTGCTGCTGGAGGTACAAACCCTAAAACTAAGGATAAACACAATTATTAATAAAATACATACTCTCCTCTAATCAGCCAAGCAACCATAATCTACATGATGGCCAGGCTGTAAATTTTCCCCCCAAATCTCTCAAGCGACTTAGCACATTCAAAGAACTGCATCAGGGCAGAGGATGGCGACAGAACGAGTGTTTTGCCGGAGGAACAAACAAACAAAGGACAGTTTGTGATCACTCCTCTGCCCGCTGTGTTGCCAGCACTGCGGAATCATCTCATCCTGTTTCATGAAACATGGTTCACTGGGATTTGGTAATCCTGTGCAAGGCAGACCCAGGCAATCTGTGTCAGTGTTTCATGTGCATGTGTTTGAATGGGTGGTTAACTCCATCTCTGATTTAAACAGGACTGCTCTTGCCAAGCAGGAAATCCTTCCTTCGTCTCCTGTTGCTTTCTTGTCTTGACAGGCATCAGGGCTTCACCCCGACGCTGGGAACAAAGGAGCAGTTTGGAAATGCTGACCGTCACATGTAAACAGTCATTATCTGATCAGGCACTGTGCTCCGAGTTGTCAGATCTAGAGAAAGTGGCTGTTAAGAAGTAAAACAACACAAAAATAGGTTGGTTCAGTTCTGCCTATGAAAAGTAAGGGGAAAGGGTCAAAATCCTCCTCAGAACTCAAGAGGCAGCGTTTCCAAGGAGGGAATTCCTGCCATGTCTCTGTTGCACAGCCGATGATGCTGCACCCACTGCCCTGTTACACGGAATCCCTGGGGTGGCCTCAACACGTGGGGGTGACTCTTCAGTCGGGAGACAAAAAGGTTACTAGTGCTTTGCTAGAGCTTGTTCATGGTCTGTTTTTCTTGGGTCATTTGAAGGTAAAACTGGAGGAGAGATTTAGACATGACAAAGTAAGTTATTTTTTATAAAGGAAGAGGAAGAAGTATTTTAGCAAGATATCTGTGTTAGAGTGTATTTAATATCCAAGTTAGTTATAAAGACTTACTTTATGATTCAATCAGTTGATGTTTGGCTTGTCCTATGAGGCGATAATTCCTCTTTATCTACTAAAGAAGAGATATTTTGTAGTTCTTTGGGAACAGTGGAATACTCAATGAATTGAATGTGTGATTTAATTAAGCTGGTGTTGGGGATGTGCATCATCACTGATACTCTGATCTTAATTAGAAAGTAATTGAATAGAAGAACATTCAGGAAGAGTGCTTATAAAAATCTGAAGGAGGACTTGCAATTCTTTTAATATTTCTCTTAGTCGTGCAGTTGATCAAGCTGCACCTTGAGCAGTATCTTTGGAAGGGAGGAGGCAGATTCATTTGGTCTCGTTAAATACAACCATTGTTGTTTTAAAGGGTCCAGCTTATGGTGGTCATTCTTTACTTCATCAGTCCTGCAGCAAAAATCTTTACCAGCACATCAAAAATGTCCCGTTTAGGATGAGTTTCAAAGTCTGGTCAGCTTTCAAACTCTTTATGACAAGAGGGGACAGAAGACATTTTTCAAAGTCTTGTTAGCATTGTTATGGTAACTATATATGTGAAAACAAAGAGATTGAAGATGCAGTTCCTGTTTGGAGAGAAAGGAGTTGGGAGGAGAAGGCTGAGAAGGTTATCCCTGGTTGGGACAAATGCACGTGTATGCACATACACACAGATGCTGCTACTAAGGGGAAGTGCACTTCAAAATAAAAAATACCTTGGTCCTGTAAACATGAGATACTAAATGCAATAAAGAATTGATATATTAACAAGGCTCTTACTAAATGTGTGTTTACATGGAAATTCCTTCAGCACATCTGCCTTTGTTGCCAGCAGTCCTGAAAAAAAGAAGCTTTTTCTTGCAGTTAATTAGCAAATGCACTGTACACTTTCTACATGACCTGAGTGAATAAACTTTTTCACCTCAGATTTCCATGCAGTAAAATACTGTTATCTTTATCATTAAAAAAAAGTGGTATTTAAGTGAAAAACTATGATAAATCCAGTTTTTAATCTTTTGTTTGATTATGCCTCTAAATTATACTTCATGTATAAGTATCATTTACAGTTACCTTTCATTACAGTTACATCATTTATAGTTACATTTCTGTAGTGTTTGGTTTTATTCTTTGTTTCAGGAGATGTCTGTTGTGTTTCAGTTCATCTTCCTTGGGCCCATAGGATACAGCCATGTCCAGGACCAGGCCTGGCCATGAGGGTGGGTGGAAATTCTAAACCTTCCTCTTTCAGTTTAAGGCCATTCCCCCCCTGCCCTATCGCTATCTGCCCTTGTATAAAGTCCCTCTACAGCTCTCCTGAGCCCCCTTTAAGTACTGGAAGGTGCTGTAAGGTCTCCCTGGAGCCGCCTTCTCTCCAGGCTGAACAACCCCAGCTCCCTCAGCCTGTCTTCATAGCAGAGGTGCTCCAGCCCTCTGATCATCTTTGTGTCCATCCTGTGGACTCCCTCCCACAGGTCCATGTCCTTACTGTGCTGGGGCCCAGAGCTGGATGCAGCACTGCAGGTGGGGTCTGTCAGGAGTGGAGAGGAAGAGGTACTTCAGTAGATTTTGAGAGAAAGGGAGAAGAAATGAGTGAACCTTTTTTAAAATTTTCGGTTCAGAAGGAAAGGGTTTGGGTTTTGGCTTTAGTAACATTTCATTGCAGAGCATATTTGACCTGACAGCGTCCCTCTAAATTATAAAAATTCAGGGCAAAATTTTCCCCAGGCTGTACATCTCTCACCTTCTTTAATGCCCATTGCTACCCCAGGGAAATCAAAGCAGCAACTGTGCTTTTCCCAGTCTCACCAGGACTTGCAGTGTTATTTCACTGCTCAAAAATTCAGCAAACACTCGTCTTTCATGTTACTGGGACTTGCAGAGCTTCCTAATATGCATTTATTTTTAATTAGTGGAATGCTTAAAAGTAACATGGCTTTGTCTGGCTAAAAGAAGCGCCAGTGGCTGCTCTCATTGCAATGCAGGCACCAGCTTTGTGTGTCACTCATCCCCTCTGAAAGTGTGTTAAGGTATTTTTCATCTCACAGTTTAATAAGGCGCTTTTGCACTCATCAGTTTTTATGGAAAGACCTTTTTTTGGGAATGAATAGAGCTGCCAGTTGGAGCAGGGCCTGACCTATCACTAATGCTTTGATAGCATTAGTCACATCGGCAGTAGTGATTTTAATTACCTCTTGTAATGCAGATTTTGGTCTAATTCTGTTTCTATATTTACTGTGTTCATACCCACTAGGCAGTTAGTAACACTACACAGTCATTTATTATTATTTATTATTTAACTTTGGTGCAAAAATTAAAAAAAACCAAAACAAAAGAAACCAGAAAGTCCAGACTGAGGAGATTTCAATCAGAGCAAATGCAGGTGATCTCTCACTCAGGAATGTGAGATTGTTTACAACAATTTGTAGCAAACAAATTCCCCTACAAAAAAATAGCTTGCAAAGCAAACTGTTCAGCTGAAGGATTTCCTCTTCTAGGAAACAGGCTTTACACCACCAAAATAAACAGGTAACAAATTGCCTAATTCAGAAGTGGTTTTGGTTTTGAGATTGCTGTGTCAATGTGAACAGCATTGTCACTGAATAAATTTTTTTTTAAGTCAACTATATTTTCTGGGAAATGAATGTTGGGAAGATTGCAGAAGAGATTTGACATTCTTCAGGATGAAGGTGATGGTGGGTTTTTTTTCCAAAGACAAAATTATAAAATTTGAATAACTTCATATTCATGAACATCTATTCTCCACCTTTTGACAGGACAATTAAGCATATGAAAATCTATTTTTAAAAAACAGATACCTTTAACATTACTCACAACATCCTTAGTCTGAACATCTGGTGTGACTGCATGCAGAAAAATTCTGTGTATCAGAACAAAGATCTACTACTACACTTGTAGCGTGACCCTAGTCAAGAAAAACCTCATTGCAGTAGATATACTGACAGTTGGAAATGTAGAAAAAAGAATCTCAGATATTGACCCTGGTTTTTCCAGCCATCACATACAGTTTTTCTTTGGACAGGCTGAACTGTTTAAATCCAGGTAGGGGCTGGAAACTAGACCCAGACCCTGGTTGCCTGAGGCTGTGGATCCCTACCAGCTGGGTGTAATCTGGCACCAGAGTTCCCTCGGTTCCAAAAGAAACATAAGGAAAGAGAGCAAGCAGGGGAAAAAAGGACAAATTCTTCATTTTCAACCTGCTCAGCTTTCTGAACTGGCTTGACTTGAGCATCAAAGCAGGCATGATCAGGATGTAGGTGAGAAAAGCAGATGAAGTAGCCAGAAAGATCTACCAGGCACAGCCACGGCAGTAAAATTACCCCCAGTGAAAACCCCAACGTGAGGCCAGGAGAGGATGGTCAGGGGAGGCACATTTGGCTCATGGAGCAGCAGTGAGGTGCTGCCATGCCAGGGCCAATCCCTGCTGAGGGGACCAAGCAGCACAAACCCACCCTGGCTCAGGATGGGCAGGCTCAGAGATGGAGCTCAGCTGCCAAAGTCGGTGCCACATCAGAGCCATAAGGGCTGAGCCTCACACTTCAGCCCTTCAGCTCTTGTGCTTAAGCCTCCTCATCAGCAACAGGCATCAAATAAACTTCCCAGGCACGTGCTCAGAGTGAATTGAGGCTTGTTAACCTCATGGAACAGTGCCATGGGGACTAGAATACACCATCTCTGTTCCCTGCATACAAATTGCATGAGCGAGCTTTCTTTTTAAATAACATACAAGTTAATTTCTAGCACAAGCCAAAATTTACTAGTCCCTGGAACCTCTTACTGAGGGTGGAAATATTCACTGAGTACCTATAAACTAAACACATCTCACAAGTATGAAGAAAAAGAAGTTCTTTTTATACCAGGACTTGATACAAAGCCCATTCTTAGCCTTTTCATTTCAAATCATTAAATGAATATTTTATATTAACTTCTCTGGCCAGGCTGAGTAAGATGACAATATTATATGCAGACTGTGGTCTGGAAAAAGTCCACAAATAACATTCATGGTTAGGAAAATGTGTTATACTGAAGGGTGATATGAGGAATGGTGTCCCACATATTTTTGCTGTCATCATGACTAAATCATGCTCCATGCCATCTGCACCAACATCTGCATTTCAGCTTGGATTGGTTCAACATCTGCAAGGTCACCTACTTTGGTTTCCAAATTGATAATTTTAAATGAGTTTGAGGGTTTTAAAGAAATGCATTTTGTTAGAAGCAAGGATGCTCCCCTTGACTGCTGCATTCAGCAGCAAAAAATGCAGCAGAATTTTGATGCACCAAAAGGACCATATATTTTTTTTCCATCGGAATTATCTGAAATTGCTCTGCAGGTCTCCCCCACTCCCTGCTGTCCCCAGCCTCCTTGGCATTCCTCAGAAGGGTGAACAGGGAACATTGAAACTCTGGCCTCCTTCTCTGCTGTACCGAGGACTGAGTACCTCACTGCATCCCTTTAGAAAAAAGGCATTTAATGTGACCAAAACAGCAAAATCAGAACAGTGATACAGCTGCCATAGTCCTCCTCATTCCCTCAGTTTTCTGACATCACCCACTTTCAGTGTGGCACAGTTTCCAGAGAGCAAGCCAGATGTAGGAGGAAAAGGGACCTCACATTCATCAATACATTTGCTATTAAGACCATGGAGAAGGACCATATTTCTGTTTAAGCACAGATTTCATGGGACAAGGACTGAGCAGGCAGGCACAGACTGGCAAGCAAGCCCCTAGTGAGGAGATGTTCTAAACTAGCTGTCAGCTTGGTGTCTGCGGGCAGCAATCGTATTAGGAAGAGCAAACAGTGGAGCTCATGCTCGCCCAGGGCCATGCTGACCTGGTACACATGGGTCTGCCACGCTGCAGCTGCTCCCCCTGTCATCACTGACTTCTCCTCTGCTGTTATCTTCTCGTTTGAAGAGGACAGAGAGTTTTTTCTGCTCCTGCTGTGATTCCAAAAAGTCACTGCAAAGGTTGCAGCTGGGCACTGAACAGGCATGGACTGATAGAGCAGTGAATTGGGGCAGTCACTGCAAGTGCCACTGAAAAAAATTTTTAATAAGTCGCCTTATTCTCCCTGACTCTTAGATTTTTAAGACCCCTCAATCACCATTGCACTCAAGAAGGTCTCCATGCTCACGAAACAGCAGGTTTCCCTCTGTGTTACAGTGTGTTTAAAAACCTCAAAGCTCTCATCTCCTTTAGTGCCAGCTGAGAAGAAATCTCATCTCCTCGAATCACCCCTCTCTCTGCTGCAAGTAGTACCATCAGATCAAGGAGCCTCTGTAGGGTCTGGTGTTTTGCAGGCAGGACAGGTTGGAAGCATAAGGTCTTCAAAGACACAAGATCTGGATTAACACAGCAGAAGCCCCACAGCCCAACACTCAGGAGGCAAGCCCTGAACTGCAGCATCCATACACAAACATGGGCCAGCGTTAATGCTGCTTGTGCCCTGCATGCAGAGAAGTATGGATTCTTTTATTAAAGCTTTAATCACGTGCTATTAAAGCTCTGAAGTCATTAAGAAGTTTATAATGCAATGAAAACATAGAGTGTCCTTTCTCCTGTGCTTTTTAATTCGTCAACTATGAGTTTTTATCCACATGCATATCACAGATAAATCATTCAGTTAGAGCTAGACAGTGACAAAGGCCAAAATATCATTTAAAATTAGCATCTTAGAGTGTTATTCCAATACTTGGAATCACAAAATATAAGCAAAACATTTCCATAAATGCATCTGAATGATTTACAAAGCAGCTGAAAGATCCTGGTGCTTGGTCAAAAGCAGCTCACAGTGTATAAGCCTTTATCTTTTTTTAATATCCTTCCTCTCTAGTGCAGCTCCTAAGGGGTGTCTCAGGATTGACAGGCAGATGCACAGTCACATAACACAAGTTAAATGTCACCCACTGGCACGTGCAAGTCCCCTCCATGAGACCCTGCACTCCTTTATCAGCCTCATCCAGATGGTTTGGCTAAAAGATTGCACAAGTGATTTGCTAAAGCAAGACACTGTAATGTACCCCAAGCATCTGCAGCAAGTCACTGCATTAACACCTAAGCATGACCCTTGCAGAGAACTGCCACATGAACCTTTTGAGGCGTTGTTTGCACCCTCCACACAGCACACCTGCCACTAAATCCGTTACACAAATTGGAGCCAGCACGTGGGTTTTAAAAGCTTCCTACTTCTCAAGCACTGGTGTGTATCCTCATTAGTGTGCTTCATTTGCAGGGTGAAAGAAAAAAAGGAAGCAGCAATGATTCTCTGTAAAAAAAAAAAAAAAAAAAAAAAAAAGTGAAAAGATCCTTCCTTTCACCACCAGCAAAAATGATGAAGAGGGAAACCAGGAAAGAAGTTATTTTTCTAAAATAAGTGAGAGCAGAAATAGATGTGAGAAGGCTGGCTGGAAAGAGGCAGGAAACAAGTCAAAGCCAACCTGAAACAAACAAAAGCAAATGGCCAAGAATAAGTGTGCCCAGGCACAGACTGAGACAGAAGAGACCCTAAAAAGAGCTCTTTTCTATCTCTGTTCCTCTTGAGTGCTGTGGAGAGTGGCTCTGAGTAGGTGTCAGGCTCCAAACTTGGCGTCTCCTCATCCCACCCAGCAGCTCTTCCCCAGCCACCCTTTGGAGGCCCAGGCTTTGCAGGGCAGCATCTCCCTGGGCTTTCAGCTGAGACCTGCTCAGTGCATGCTTCAGAAAACAAACACTCCTGTCTGTCAGCTTACAGCCTGCAAAGCCCAGCCTAACTTGAGATAATGGGAGACAACAAAGAAAAGGGCACCAAGCTCTTTCCGTGCCATGGAGGGGTCTGAAAGCAGCATTATTTAACTCAGCAGGCTGCTCCTAACAAAAGGCACATTGTTCCTCTGGATGACTTCTTCTAGGAAAAGCATGTGTGTGAATGTGGGAAACTTGGACTGGCAAGGCAATGAAGGTCAAAGTTTAACCATTTTTCCTCAAAACAGGAATTCATGGCTTAAAAAAAACCTAACCAATCCCCTTTGAATTGCTCAAGTTTCACACTCTGGCCAAAACTAGGTAAGCGTAATTTGTTCCATCCTTAAATTTTTTTATCTCCAGAGTTTCAGGTGGATCTGGACCCAAACCATAAGGGACCAGTCTCCAGGCCTGAATCTCTAGTTCCTTCCAGGCTGCAGTACTCACTGCTGCTGGCTTTCCAACATGTACCCAACAAGTGATGTAGCCACTAACATTGTCCTGCACTGCCTTAGGGTAACAGCTCCCATCATA